>NC_081436.1:46399252-46766127 GCF_949786415.1 Peromyscus eremicus
ACATTGATTGGCCATTGGCTAGGCAGGAAGTATAGGCAGGACAAGAAGGAGAATAAAGCTGGGAAGTGGAAGTCTGAGTCAGAGAGACACTGCCAGCCGCCACGATGACAAACAGCATGTGAAGATGCAGGTAAGCCACGAGCCATGTGGCAAGGCATAGATGAATGGAAATGGATTAATTTAAGCTGTAAGAACAGTTAGCAAGAAGCCTGCCACGGCCATACAGTCTGTAAGCAATGTAAGTCTCTGTGTTTACTTGGTCGGGTCTGAGTGGCTGTGGAACTGGCGGGTGACAGAGATTTGTCCTGACTGTGGGCCAGGCAGGAAAACTCTAGCTACAATAGGATATGGGAGAATCTAAGTCATTTGCAAGGTCATAAGGATTGATTTCTCTTTCTTTTCCTTGAATTTTATCTTATGCACCATTTGTGGAAGAAAAACATCCCCAAGTGAGAATATATACATTTATAACACAGTGGGCTTCTAAAATGTATGACCTGCATCAGACTCAACTCAGCATCGAACCAGGGTGATATCCTCATGAATTTTGTCACCATCACACCATATAATATACCTCCCAGAAGCAGCTGCCTGCGCGTTAGAGTGGTCCACTGAGAACGGGTGACACTGTACAGACTATAAAGTTCAAGTGATGTTTCTGGATATGGTATACCCACTGAATTGAGATTTCTATAAGGTAATGTCTTCAAAGTGAAGAAGCCATAAGGTTGGGGGAAAAAAGACGTGGAAATAGAAGTCACTCCATTGACTGACACCACCAATGACTTTCCATTGGCCACACTGCCTCCGCCACCTCCACTTATGGAGGCAAATACTGTTTTTGACTAAGTATTTTTTTATTTTACCAATAAAGACTCAGGAGCCAGATGCTAGCATGAAAACCTGCTAGCTCAGAGAGGCAGAGAAAGCAGCCAGCTGCTTCTTCCTCCACCGTTGTCCCAGAAAGAGGAATCTCTTCTGAAATAAAACTCCTCCAACCAGATGTCCCTCCCTTCTACTTCCTGTGCCCCCCCCCTCTCCCTCTCTCCCTCTGTGACCTCTTGACTTCCCTTCACTCTCTATGGTTACTTTTAGTCAACTGGTTGCTTGATCTGCCTCTTGACCTATTGTTGATTTTATTTAAATAATGCAATCTCAGGATTCACAGAGTGATCAAATATTCTACAACATTCTGTCTTTGAAATTTT
Source organism: Peromyscus eremicus (assembly GCF_949786415.1). Classification (NCBI taxonomy): domain Eukaryota; kingdom Metazoa; phylum Chordata; class Mammalia; order Rodentia; family Cricetidae; genus Peromyscus; species Peromyscus eremicus. The sequence continues at coordinate 46,400,461 of NC_081436.1, forward strand.
GGGTTCACTCTTTTTAGGGAACAGAACAATGATTTGTCAGTACTGGCTGATAGTGAAGCATTCCGGACCCTTAATCAGTGCATAAGAATGCATTGCACTGTTTTGTGGGTAATTAGTACATATTGGTAAAGAAGACAGCTGCTTTGACACAGTGGCCAGCTAGCCAGGCAGCCACCAGCCAGCTAGACATTGAGGAAGTAGGAAAGTAGGACATACAGAATGAAAGAAAGGTAAAAAGCCCTGATGTCAAACATAGATGGAGAGAAACAGGTTAACATAAGTTATAAGAGCTAGAAGGACAAGCCTAAACTAAGGCACAACATTCATAACTAATAAGTCTCCATGTCATGATTTGGGGGCTGGCGGTCCAAGAAAGCTTGCTATAGATCTTTGTAGTGTTTTGAACCAATAAACTGAGGTTGCATAATCTTTGAGTAATCGAATGATAGGTCATGACGATGGGATAGGGTTAAGTATCTGGGACTTTCCTATGGGCAATCTGGATGCTGGAGCTCATGGCTAGCTTTTAGTAACACTTTCTCAGGAGAGCTTAGGCTGAGGCTCTTCCTTCCTAATTCCACTTCCCCTCTGCCTTCACAAGAGCTATCCCTGCACATGGAGCAGGAAACTTTCTGATTTATGCTCATTTCTCATAGTCATTACCTCCAAAAGCATGTTGTTCTAACTTCATCCTGGCTCCTCCTCCCAGGCGACCTGTTCAGGGACTTGAGTGATCACTAGTGGGGGATACGGGAGGATGAATAAGTAACTTGCCTTTGTCATACTGCCATTGACAGAAATATTTTTCTCTTCTTGAATGTCTCTCAAAGTGAATATAACTAGAAAACTATGCCCATGCGATGTGAGAAATTTCCAAATTTTCCAAAAATATAGCTTTTAAGGTAAAGATACACAACAAAAAGTAAAATATATTGCATTAGGAAAGAGTATAGAGTCACGCTTATTTATTGAGATTGTATTTGCTCCATACAAATAAGTATGAGGGATTTAAATAACTTTGACACTCTAAAAAAACTGGAGTAACTATCATCTCTTTTGGAAAATCAAAGCATTTCACTTGATTTTCTTGCCCTCAGCCTCCATCAAACAGGCATAGGACATCAGTCCACTTTTCTGACTTTGCATGTTGGACATTACACACTAGAAAGGTCTGTTAAAATTTTTAGGGATCACTATGCAACCAGGACAATTTGGAAAATAGCTGACTCAACAGGGGGTAATGAAGTTCACAGAAGTGTGCCCTGCTACCTTTAACCAACAAATTAGAGAGTAAGGCAGACAAGAAATTCCGGGTCTGTACAGACTATAGCTTCCTAATATCACCTTCTCCATGTAGCCTTGGCCTAAATTAGTTTTTATTTTTTGAGACAAGGTATTTACATATTCCAGGCTAGCCTTGCACTCCTTAAATTCCTGATACTTCTGCCTCTACTTCTTGAGTGGTGGGATTACAGACACATGCTACCATAGTCTATGATTCTGGGCATCAAAACCAGAGCTATGCATGCAAGGCAAAGACTCTACCAACTGAGCTACATCCCTATCCCCCAGGTTGGCCTAAATTAGTTTAGTGAAAACCATTTTCTTTTTTTTTTTTTTTTTTTTTTTTTTGGGTTTTTCGAGACAGGGTTTCTCTGTGTAGCTTTGCGCCTTTCCTGGAACTCGCTTTGGAGACCAGGCTGGCCTCGAACTCACAGAGATCCGCCTGGCTCTGCCTCCCGAGTGCTGGGATTAAAGGCGTGCGCCACCACCGCCCGGCGCCATTTTCTTATTTAAGACAAAAATAGTCTAAGAGGGGATATGATTTTGGGGTTAAACATTTTGCTAAATACTTTTTTAAGGGGAAAGAAAGTCAAAACATGGAAGAATGGAGGCATACAGAGAAATTAAGAGCTTGGACTTTTGAGACAAACTTCAAGGCTCTAAACCTAGCTTTCTCATGATAAGTGGAGGATCCTGGTTGTCTTCCTAAATGTTTCAGTTCCCTAATATTTAAAATAACAGTATCCAGGTCTTCCAGTAGTTATGATAAGGATTAGGTGGGTAATATTTTTTAAATGCTTCAAAAACACCACCTGACATAGACACACAGGCCAGATGCCTTCTAAATAAAGTGGGGTGCACTTCTCATTTTAATTTCCCTCTAATGTTACTTCCCCAAGTTTTATCTCCTCATGTTCACCCCAGAAAAAGATTTACTGACATTTTCTGAAAGACTCCCTTTTACACAGAACTACCTGAAACACAGCTCATTCATGGGTCTGGAACTTCAATCTAGTTTCTACCGAACAGTTAACGGAATGTCAAAAGAGAAAAAGTGACCCACAAGATTATCAAATGAACACTTTATTAGAGTCATAACACTTATAAAATAAATTTATCAGATTTTAAAGATCAACCAACACTTTCTCGTTTTTTTTTTTTTTTACAGCTAAGACATGTAAAGAGATTCTTCAACGCCATTGTCTTTGTTCAAGTGCTTGTCACTCAGCTCACAAATCTAAAATGCAATCCATCTATAGATCTAAGTGTTCACAGTTAGTGAGCTTTGGGTTTGGGTTTTACTAATCTAGAAGCAATCCATTTACAAAAGTACCGATACATCTGAATGAATTCATTTAAGTTAATACCACACAAAGCATGGCCTGTTACACCTTGGGGAAAAAAATCTCAACTAAATTCTGGTGTACTACGTTTTAGTGATTCCAAGTACAACGTACATTGTATCTTTATGGCACATTTATGACTTTGTAATATATAATTCATAATACAGGTTTTTGGTGTCTGGTCTGGAGCTGGAAAAAATGAAGGAAGCAGGACATTATAGAAGAGGTAAGACTTGTAAGGCTGTGAGACTGATTCCTTCAAGCTACATACAGAAACATGTCTCTTCTTTAGCTGTATCACAAAGCGAGTCCCCAATATCTTCTTCTTCTAGGAGAGTATTAGATAAACAGCACTTGGCCACTGGTTATGCTATTGAGCATTGATTATGTTGTTCATTCACGTTTTTCTCTATGTTCCATGGAATCCAATACTCCAACTGCATGGCACTCTTAGGTGATGTGTCAGCTAGAAAGCAATCCTCAAGCCTCCTTATCCAGAGGCAGCCCCATTAAAGCAACAGGCAAGTAGCTTGTATGAGAATATGGTGGGAACTGTGGCCTAGCTCTAATTTATTCTCTATTTAAGCCACTTGTGGTATGTTGCCAAGCCCATGATGTCAACAGGTGGATTAGGATTGTTTTCTCTACTATTAAGCCAGAGCTAGCTTTTGTGTTAAACTGACTTTGTTTGTCTGACATCAATGGAAATACAACATAGATATCTGGGCTATTATCAAAGCATGTAAGAATCTATAGCTTTATGTTATAGTTAACATTCTACTCAAATTTAACTCAGAAAATAATGCAAAAACAATCAGAAGTAAAAATTCAACTCTTCAGAGAGCTATTTGGAAAGGCTTTACATACATAAATATTTATATATTCATGCACAGGGCAAACATCCACATTCCATGGCATAAATAAACCAAAGTAAGACATCAGTGCAAGATACCAGTTCCAGTAGCGATTAATTGCCTCTGGGGATCTTGTCTTAAGCACTCTCATGTGAAATCTGGCTGAGCTCTTAGGAAATCATTAGTTTGGAGTTTATTTCATACCTTATTTTTCTCTACACCCAAGGCTCTGTTGGGGTTTGCTTGAGAATCTATATACCCTTCCAAGGGTAAGAATTTGACTGTTAACAAAAGGCAATGTGATTATTGCATAACAAAATAAAATATATTATGTGGCTTGTCTAATGAGGTTGATAAACTTTCATGATTAGTTCAATATACGGCAGTAGTTGACAGAATTGTGGTCTGTGGACCAAATCCTGTCTTGCTCCCTTTTTGTAAATAAAGCTTTATTAGGATATATACATACTCATTTATTTACATGCCATCTATAGCTGCTTTTATGTTACTACAGGATAGAACAATTGCCACAGAAACCATATGCCCTACATATGTGCTACTGACCCTTTGTAAAAAAAAATGTGTATCATTCTCTGTTTTATATTAAAGAATTGAATGAGAAGCTTGCTTGGGATATATTGTTTTAGTTATTTACTATTATTAAGGTTCTGGTGACTTAAGAAACAAAAGGAATACTACTGTTTCGTGAACAGTGTCTGTATATTTTAAGAATATGCAGGGGAAATGTATTTAAAAAAGAAAAGAAAGATGAAAATGAAAGAATACTTCTCTAATGTCAGAATAAAATTAAAGCCCTACCAAGGTAATGAACCACAGCTTTCACTTAGGTTCTCCCTGTACAAAGCAAACGATGTTTGGAATGTTATATTGGGACAAATGGTACCCAAGTGATCGGACACACAAAGCAGACAAATGAAACCAGCACACAACTGTCAGTTTCCAAGGAGTGTTATGGTCGCCATCTTCGCAAAGCCAGACCCAAACTGCAACCATAACAGGCTGTCGTCATAAAGGTAAAAACCTAAGAAAAGAAAAAGAAAAAAAAACTGCTATCAGATTCACAATATGGACTTTTAGAAAATGTATCCCAAAGAGACCACTGAATGAACACTCACCAACTGACTTAAAGATGCTCCAATACAGAAGAATATTTCACACTGATCTATGTTTTGATGATTTTGTTTCATCCCCCCATAGAACTGAGCTTCCCTTTGTACCCTATAGCCCTTAATTTTCAAATCTGCCGTCAGCCTAACATCATTTGCTCACATATCAGGTTCACTTGATAAGTATTGTTGGAACCCCAGGTACTGTATTAAGAAATTTAGTCTGAGTTATCTAATCATCCAATAGTTTCACAGCTAAGAAGACAGTCACTGGCAAACCCCAGAGACACATTCAATCATTTCTGTGAGTTTTCGAACTCAGTATACAAAACCCACAGGAATGAATCAGGAGTCTGGCTCTTTCTCATGTGGGACCCAGTCCTCACACAGAAGCCCAAGCCCTGCTCTGAGCTGCTTCCTTGGTGTCACTGAGGGCTTCATTAACCCCAACTGTGCATACATCATTGCACTTAGTGTGGACAAGCAAATAGTCCACCTTGTTCTCACGTGACACTTAGAGGCTTGTGATGGAAAGGAGATTACAAGACAATCCAATTCAGAATGATAAAATATCACTATCTCGGGTAGAGACTCTTAACCAGAAAACTGCCACCTGAGAAAGGGGGGCAGATCCCGCCACAGAAATTTGTCACAGTTAATTAACCCTTCCCATTCTGCTTGTTTCTGTAATGTGTTTCTAATGTAGACAATGTCCTCTGAGTGAGAATAATTGCTTTGGGAGAAGCAATTATCAGTGAGAAGGAAAGTCCCTCATTCTCAACTATACTGAGTGAAAAAGAAAAGCCAGAGTTTTAACCCAATGTCACACATGAACGACAGATCAAGTTTAGCTGCTGAAAACTCAGGAGCTAGAGTCCTGACTGGACCAGAGTGGGTGGATAAAATGGAACATCTCAAAAGGCTGGAAGCATTGGTCCACACATGGAGGTGGCTTCACTCTAGCAGAGGGAGGAAGAGACAGGTCTCCAGAAGAGGCACGTCCAGAAAAGAACACTCCAGAGAACTCTAAAAGTTGGGCCCTTTAGGGGGCAAGGGCTAAAGAGGAAAAGACGCTAGGTTCACTAATGCACTAAAACTATTAAATATCAATCAAGACATTTCATTTCAGAAAGTAATTTCATTTCGTTATAGTTTTAAAAATTATCAATGAAAAGAAAAAAACAGTATTTCTTTGCATTATTCAATACAAAATGTCAAGTTCACTACAGTGTATGAAGGAAAGAGGAAAAAATGGTTTAAAGTCCCCATGGAAGGCTTCCTCCTGTATCGCATCTGTTATAATGGCTAGTGAATTTGCCTTCCCACTCACTGACACTGACCCCAAAAATAAGAACTGAAACTTATTCATGTCAGCCGCACCCCCCACAACTCCCTTCTACATGGCAGGCCCAAGGTAAATATACAACCAATAAACCCAATTAAAAATGGGTACAAAGGAGAAAAGAGCAAGGCTAGAAACAGACCTCCCTCACTGGGTCTGAAAATTCAGAGAGGGAGAAGACTACAGTGAATTCTTACAAAGTCAAGTACTGTGGACTCATTATCATCTCAGAGAATGTCAACATCTTTGGGTTGCAGTTGAGTCACACCGTACAAGGCAGGGCATGACAGTACTTTGCTCATAGGATCACTGGACACATAAATAGCTATTACATGTTTAATTTTTTGTTTGTTTATTTTTCGAGGCAGGGTTTCTCTGTTGTAGCTCTGGTTGTCCTGTAACTAGCTCTGTAGACCAAGCTGGCCTCGAACTCACAGAGCTCCACCTGCCTCTGCCTCCTGAGTGCCGGGATGGAAGGTGTGCATCAGCACTTCCTGGCTTACGTGTTTAATTCTAAAGGCCACTATTAAAAGAGTACTGCTGCCCGAGGACTCTCCCGGATGCTTGGCCATGGAAGGACAGCGCTTTCCTCAGGGAGCACTTACTGTGGCGGCCACGTTGATGTTGTACTGGTTATCATCCAGGAGCGGCTGCACAATCGCGGTGGTGTTGCATTGCAGGTCGTGCAGGGAGGTGGCTGCGGCTTCTAGTAAGAAGGCTCCAAAGTAGAAGACGAACACTACAAAGTGGTAGACAAAATCCTGAAAGAGGCAAAAAAAAAAAAAAAAAAAAGGCATTTGTAGGTAAGAATTGTAAGATGTTTTCCTGTTCTTTATTTCAAATGAAGTTTTAGGTAGGAAAGCTCAGAACGTGTAATCAAATTGTCTTAAGTAGATTCGTTGTTGATTTTGAGTGCTTTAGCAAAACCAGGCCATTGGAATCTAAATAAGCCCACCCCTAACTGTGGAGGGACGCCAACTGTTAGCTGCTGGGAGAGGGAGGGATAAGTTGAGCATGCGCCAAAGGAAGACCACATGTTCAAAAACATTTGTGGAACACAAACTGATCTTGAAGCATGTTTTAAAAAAGGAGCCCTCCAAAGCTATGTAGAGAAACCCTGTCTCAAGAAACCAAAAATCAAAGGAGCTACAGAGTGGGTGCTTGGGTGACTATGACCAAAACATGCCATATGAGAAGCTGCAAACTCTCAAAGAACAAAAAATATCAGCTGGAGCTGGATAGATGGCTCAGAGGTTAAGAGCATTGACTGTTCTTTCAGAGGACCAGGGTTCAATTCCCAGCACCCACATGGCGGCTCACAACTGTCTGTAATGCCAGATTCAGGGGACCCGACACCCATGGCAAAAACACCAATGCACATAAAATAAATAAATTAAAAAAATATTGGCTGATCTATTTTATTTGGTTCAATAGCAAAGTTTCTTGTATATTGAGTTTTATAATAAAATATATCACTTTAGATTAATATACAGAGATATCAATATTAATTAAAATAAGATAAAAGGTCTTTAAATTTAAAACTAAGGTAAATGCCATCTTTAAAGTTCAAGTAAAATTATATATTATCCTATATTCTGCAAGATAGACTTAGTGATAGAATTCAGTGGCATACAACCTTACATTTCATTAAAAACAAAGAAAATATAGTTCTGAAAAACAGTAATTGTTTAGGTTATTTTGTGCATTCCTGGGATTAATGTGAAGCATAATCTTTCATAATCCAGTTTCACTTGAATTGATATATCATCCACATGTTATTTTGTATTTACAGCTGCCACATTGCAGTGACTTAGTCTGCATAACTTCTCATCCTTACAGTTATCAGTTATCATTTGTTATCTGCTTTACAAACAAAATTTTGTCTTTCTTTTCACACAAAGGTTAACTTTTAGGAGTAAGGTCAGCACCATGCTTCTCTGCTTCCAAAGTCAACTTTGTTTCATTAAAAAAGTTAAAATTATGAATAATCTTAACTGACAATTTGAAATTATCTATTTATTGTGTATATGTTTTTAAATATGCATACATTATGAAATAGCTAAGTTGAACTACTTAACACATGTATTCTTTCACATACTCACCTTTTTAATGGTGAGAACAATCAAAAGCTACTCATCAATTTTCCAGTACACATTGCCTTTAACTAGCGTCTATACTACAGAGCCTTTGGAGGTACACTTTCTTGCTGGGATACACTCTTTGGCAAATGCCTTTCCAACCCCCTGTCTCCAACAACCCTTATAACCACCACTTTGCTCTCCACTTCTGTGAGTTCATCTTTTTCACCTACACCTATTAGTGAAATTATATTGTGTATGTCATTATATTGTGGTGTCCAGCTCATTCGTATAACAAAACCTCCACGTTCACCTATCTGACTCTAAATACTTCTGACCATAAATAAAGGATTTTCTTCATTTCTAAAAAGCCAAATAGCATTGGGTATACACACTACATTCTACCCACTACATACCGATGAAGATGAAAGCTGGTTCCATATGATGGTTAGTATAAATAATTCTGCAAAGAACATGTGGGCTCAGGCAGCTCTCTGAAACACTGACCTCATTACCTTTGGGTATACATATAGTAAGATTCATAGCTCATATGGTATTTCTATTGTTAAGTTTTAGAGGAGATTTCATACCATATTCCACAGTAATGGTACTAATTTATATTCCTACCAACAGGGTTTGAGAGATCTCTTCAAAGTCCACTTTTCCCCTCTCAAATAGTATTACTAACAAAATTACAAAAGGGAGTGTTGCATTGCCTCTGTAAATGACCATTCAACAGTGTTGTTCATAGAATTGCTCTTCTTACACCCACATTGTTCTTCTACATCAAATTTGATCAGGGTAAGACACATAAGGTACAATGTAAAAATCCTTTCTGTGAAACACCTGTCATTACTAATTGAGCCACATACTTACCACATCTCTAAGCCATAACCAATGCTCAGATACATGGGGTCATGTGGTTACTCAATAAATGTTCACTGACAAAGATCAATATCCAAATTGGAACGTCAGTGCATTCATGAATTAAATATACCTGATTGGGTTATTAATTATTAATAGCTATAAAAATTGAGAAAGTCTATTGAGATTGATTATTAGTCACTCATTTAATTTACTAAAGATTCTCAGAAATGTTTTGTTTTTGTTTTATCTTAAAAGGCCAAGCTAGGGGCTGGGAAGACAGCTCAGTCAGTAAAGTCCTTGCCATACAAACCGGAGAACCTGGATTCTAAACCTGACTCTCATGTTAAAAAGCCTGGAATGGTGGCATGCTATTTTAATCTCAGCATTGGGGAGCTGGAGACAGACAGCAGATCCCTGGGGTTTGATGGACAGCTAGTCTAGGTGAGTTCCAGATCCCAGTGAAGGATTCTGTCTAAAAAACACCCAAGGCCCTACAGACATGTGCAAACACCTGAACATGTGTACATAGCTACACATACCCCTGGCACCTTTCACACAGAAAGGCAAGGATAAAGTTGAGTGATAGGACTTGCAACCACTGGAAATTTATTGCTTGTCTTTTGCATGACCCCATGTCCTCAGTTCCTGTGACTGGACTTCGGTTCTTAGAGGACTTTGTTTCTTAGGTTTCAATAGACTTGGGGCATGTTTATGTGTCTGAGCCAGAGACACATTCTTCTTGGGTGGCTCTCAGGGAGTCATAGTACATTTGGACTGAGCCTAATCACTGTGCCCAATACAGGATCTCAGTAGGCAGGCTGCGCTGTGGAGCTTCTCATGGACTTGGCCAACGCCACGACACATATGAGACTTGGCTTATTTAGTTTACTTCCTTCTGCATTATCTAATACAGGTCTTTCTTCTTTCCTCCCCATAAAAGACACATACACACACACACACACACACACACACACACACACACACACACACTACAATAAAAAACCCAAAAAACAAAACAAACAAACAAACAAACAAAACCAAAAAACCAGCAAAGAACAAAAAAGCCAACCAACCAACAACAACAAAATATCCTTTTCTAGATCCTTCTTAGAGCCTGTTATTTGAGATTACTTCAGTTTCTTTTAATGTTTCCACTTCTTGACCATTTTGCACAGGCCTGTGCATCCTGACCACTAGAGAGCTACACATTGACACTGGCCACCCTGGTTGTGTTATTCCAATTCCAGTTATACATGGGAGCCACATGAAAGGTCTTCCACAGGCTCACTCATGGTTTGGAACACTTGCCCTGCACTGGAGGTTCTCAAATTCTGGAATGCAGCAGAACCATGTAAAGAACGTGTTCAAGCACAGACAAATAAGCTCCATCCCCCAGCTTTGGAGTCAGCAGTCTGGGGAGGGTCGGCTGAGACTGTTTCTGACAGGAGTCCATGTAATGCTGCTGCCTTGGTTGGGGACTACCTTTTAAACCACCATCCTTGACAGTGCTTCATCAAGGTAGGTCCAGCCCTGTCCTGAGTCCTCCTCACATGCTCTTTCTCCTAACACATCCTGCCAGCACTGACGCACCCAGAGCTCTGCCTCTCCACGTTTTTTATCAGACAACTCCAACCCCAAACATTGCTTGGAATTTTTTTTTCAACCAAACCACACGACCATTTTCAAAATTCTAATCTTGAACCAGTGCTCCACTCTTTCGCTCATGACTGAACATTCACTGAATAGGAAGGAAGGAAGGAAGGAAGGAAGGAAGGAAGGGAGGGAGGGAAGAAGGGAGGAAGGAGGATGAAAGAAAGAAAGGAAGGAAGGAAAGCGAGAGAGAGGCAGGGGATGGATGGATGGACAGAAGGAGGGAGAAAGGAGAACAAGAGGAAGGAAGGAAGGGAGGGAGGGAGGGAGGGAGGGAGGGAGGAAGACAGGAAGGAAAAAAGGAAGAAAGGAAGAAAGGAAGGAAGAAGGAAAGAAAGAAAAAAAGAAAGAAAGAAAGAAAGAAAGAAAAGAAAAGAAAAGAAAACTGTTGTACCACCGATGGGGAGCCCTGGTTATATATGTGGTTATATATATGGTTATATATATGGTTATATATATGGTTATATATATGGTTATATATATGGTTATATATGTGTTTATATATATATATATATATATATATATATATATATATATATGGTTATAACTCTGGTTATACAGCAGCACAGAGAAGTGAAGACAGCCACTAAAGCTTGAGCTTTAGTACTGGTAGTGCACACTCTAACCAGCACCCAGAGGCTGAGCAAGGAGGATCACCAATTTGGGCTACAGTCTGCTCTCTATATATGTAGCGAGACTGTCTCAAAGGAGGAAAAACAATCCAGGTCAAAGTGGCATGGAATATAGCCCAGGACATTAAATTATTAAGTGATGCTCATAGTAGGAATCTGATTAAATGTATGCCCACTAGACTCGTGGAAAGTAAAAGCAGACTTATTTAATTGTATGAGATTTAAAAATCTATTTCTTCTAAGCAGTATCCTTCCTTAGCATATTTACTCTAAAAAGCACAAATATAGACTTTCTTCTTTAAAGTTATACCAAAGTGGTGTTATTCTCACATACGGGGAAAGGAGAAAGCCACACCCCCATAGCTATTTCAAAATCAAAACTGACTTCCTATCGGGGCAGGTGGTGCAGCGCTGTGATCCTAGCCGCTTGGGAGGCAGAGGCAAAAGCGAGTTCAGTGCTTGCCTGGGCAAGCAAGGCCCCGCCTCAGGATGAGAAGTGAAAAAGGGCTGGAGATGTAGCTTAGGGATGGAAAGTTTGCCTAGCATGCAGAAGGCCTGAGGGTCAATCTCCAGCACCACACAAATTCAACAAGGTTCTCGCCTTTCTTCAGATTATAATGGAGAAACAGTACTATATTCAACATTTTCATCATATCAATTATACCCCATGTAGGAAGCCTGTGAAAAAATTCCAAATGTATCTTGTACTATGAATGTGGATTTGATCACAATTAATAAAAACTAGAAAAAGTGCTGGGGAAACGGCTTAGGAGTTTGAAGAGCTTGCTGGGTAAGCAAGAGAACCAGTGTTTGGGTTCCCAAGATCCTACTTAAATGCCAGTTGGGTGTGGTGGCCCCACCCATAATCCCAGATCCAGAAGGTGGATGTCTAGGGATTCGTAGAGCAAGCTGGCACCCAGACCTGCCCTTCAGTCAGTGAGCCCTGGTTTGAATGAGACCCTGCCTCAAAGAATAATGTGGAAGAGTTATCGAGGATGATTCCTGGCATCAACCTTGGGTTCACAGGCATAGGCACATATATGCATGTGGACCCACATGTGTCCATACATCCATACCACGTGCACATACAATGAATATGGAAAAAATGAAAAAAAAAACTGTCAACACTTGTATTCTACAACAAATACTTGTAGAGAGTATATTATTTCTAAAATGTACTCCTATTTCTCTCAATCGGAGCACAGGGGTAGCATTAACTTATTCACAGGGGAAAAATTAGTCTTTTTTTTTCTTTTAGCAGTTAATGTCTAACAATTCCAGAATGCAACAATTAGAACTTGTACCAATCTGAGGATAACTCCATGATGTGCGTGACTCAAAAACTCTCCTGGCCTGGGAGTGCCCAGCGAGCCTTACAACCCACGTCAGGCTAGGTACCTGATCAAAACATGGATCCACGTGAAGAAAGCCTTATAAAATGAGGAAAGGAAATCTATTCTAAACCTAAACAGCATTTACTAAACTCTATGATGGCAGGAAGGAGCTGGCTCTTGGGAGGTCTGCCCACCATGTAATGAACCTGTGCCATGGCAACCACAATATCATACGCTGTGCACAGCTATTCCATGGTAGGCAACATTAACTTGAAACTATGACATGTGAAATGTTCCAAATGTTGAAAGATTTTGAGTAGTAAAGTTTGTGCAAATATTCCAAATATTAAAACATCTACAAATTTGAGACACTTTTGTTTCTAAGCACTTCCTCAGCCTGTGCCTATTTCTTTTCCTTAACTGACAAATGGACAAATGACACAGGATGATCTTCCCAGATAATCTATGGGACAAATCATTAAAGGTCTCTCTTTTTTTTTTTTTTTTTGAGATGGGGTCTTACTTTGTTAGCCCAAAGTGGCCTTGGACTTGAGTCCTTCCTGCCTCACGCTACGGAGTGCTGAGTTATGAATTTGCACCCTCAGGCCCTGCCTTCCAACAGTCACTTTGATATAGTGGTACAAAGAAAAGAACGAGAACACTTATGGCTTATTGTTTGATCATCACACATAATGCTACAAGTGGGGGGGGATGCAAAGTTGGGAAAACCAATAAGGCCATTTTAGTACCAAAAACCACGATTCAATACAAGCAGGGTTGGGGGAGGGTGGGATACAGTATAGAATCTGTCTCACAAGACCAGGAATGACATCCAAAAAGTATTTAAGCATTTAAAACGTACATATATCAATCAATTAGAAAGAATATTGATTGCTGCAGGATTGAACACTTCAGTTGTTAGGCAATCAATTGGGAGATTCAGAAGTCCTAGCAGAAGGGTTTGGTGGTGTGTGATACAGCTCTTCGCAAGAGCCAGCAACATGGGCTGTGACTGTAAAGAATCATGAAGTACCAGTATGGGCAGAGTGGGACAAACTCGCCTCATAACATCTTTGAGTCTGATATTTAAAGACCTGTTTTCCATTGGTAACTTTGGGGATCAACTGATTCCTTGGGTAGACCTTCTTTTTTTTTTTTTTTTTTTTAAAAAATCCACTCTTTTTTTTTTTTTTTAAAGATTTATTTATTTATTATGTATACAGCATGTATGACTTCAGTCCAGAAGAGGGCACCAGATCTCATTACAGATGGTTGTGAGCCACCATGTGGTTGCTGGGAATTGAACTCAGGACCTCTGGAAGAGCAGTCAGTGCTCTTAACCTCTGAGCCATCTCTCCAGCCCCTGGGTAGACCTTCTTATGAGAAAGCCAGGCATTCAGAAAGAGGAGATGAATATTCTAATTGGGGACCTTGGATCTTTATCACATGGTGGAGTAACAAATATTGAAATTAGAGAAAATGCAGGAAGACACTATCTCTGCAAACCTCCTAGAATCAGAACATTAAAGTTCTGAATTACAAGCCTCAGTGTCTTGAAGGAATTGGAAAGATGGTTGCTTGGTGATTATAACCCAGACACAAAGCTAGGCATGATGAAACTCATTGTCCCCATTATTCTTTAACGGCATCTGGTCAGGCACTTATTATTACCGCTGTAAACATTTGTAATTATAGCTCTCCTTATGCTTTGTGAATAAAACATTTCCCTTTAACGTTTGTCCTGAAGTTGCTATTTACTCAAGAGGAATATATAAAGATCAAATGACGGTCTACTTAAGTTTCAAAACACCCAAGTATAATTCAGAACCTGAAGGGGGTTCCTTATGAGCGTCGATAAAGCCCTGTCCACCATAGATTGGAATCAACCCCACGGGCCTTTTCTAATTTGTCCCAGATAATGAATGGCTTTGAAGTGAGTCTCCATACAACACACGGGAAAATATGGTCAGTGAATCGCAGTGAATGGTACCTTATTGTAAACATCGAGTTTAATACTGTGTTGTCAATATACCTTCAAGACTCACTGTTTTAATTCATTTTGGAGAAGAACTGATTATCAAAATTCTCTTTCAAAACATTAGGAAAACAATATGGAGCTGTACTTGTTTTCTGAAAAACTTGGACAGTCCTCCCTCATCTACGTCTGTACATTTCCTAGTCCACCCTCCTGTGTCTGTCCTTCTATGTCTGTCAGTCCCTAGTCTGCCCTCTGTGTCTGTCAGTCCCTGTGTGTGAATTCAATCAACCACACATTGAAAATATTCAGGAAAAAAATGTGTCTGTACTAAACATGTGCATATGTTCTTCTCTTATCTTCATTTTTCCAAACAATACAGTATAAAAACTATGTGCAGAGGCTGGAGAGATGGCTCAGTGGTTAAGAGCACTTGTTGCTCTGGCAGAGGACCTGGGTTCAATTCCCAGCACCTACATCATGGTTCATGGTTCTCAACCATCTTCTGACCTCTAGGAACACCAGGAATGAACACAGTAGTACACAGACACACAATGCAGGTAAGACATTCACACATAAAATAAAATGAATAAGTCTTTAAAAAAAACAAACTATGAGCACAGTATTTACATTGTTTTATGTGTTCTAAGTAACCTGCAAATGACTTAAACTGTATAGTACAATGCATGTAGGTAATATGGAAATTAAATCTGCATATTTAATTAAATATATCTACTTACATATATTCAAACATATACGACTTGAGAATCTATAGATGCTAGTACTCCAGGTTTGAGGGTATGTCATGCAATCAATGCCCCTATTACTAAGGTATGACTAAACCCATTTAAACATCAGAAGAAGAAATGAATGGAAATTTTTAAGACACCAGTGAGTCAGTTCCAAAGACATCTGTTCTATTGTTAAATTATAATGCAACTCATTTGTTGCATGATATGAAATCCTTTTTGAATAAAAATGATCTAAATCACAAAAGTAACAGTGTGATTTTTCAGATCTATCAATGTGGAAATTTTACAAACTGAGGTCCCATCGTCCTCCCAAACCACACCTGGGCACCACAGTGTGCCCCTCATGCTGCCCTATTTTTTCTTTTTTGTAGCAACAAAAAGAACAGAGACTCGGGTATTTCTGAACACAATGAGATATTTGCAAGTTTCTTACATTTTCTTGCAATAGACTTACAATAAAAATCTCTTACCAGGAAGTTCCAGTTGGCATCAATCTGAGTCACCATACCAGAGAGGAACAAGCCCAGGAAGAGAAGGGAGAAGAAGAAAGCTGTCACAGACACAAACATGACCCATCCTTGGAGCAGAGGTAGAGGAACATTGGAGGAAGCCACCAAAATCCAGACAAGTCCCCCAAGCACCTGAAAGAAAAACAATAACAACACAGGGTAGTAGCTTTGCTTTGGAGCACTTTCGTGCCACTGAGTTAAACACATTTGCATCAACTTGCTCTCCCGCTTCCCACCCTAGGCCCCTGTACTCATCCCTGCTACCCCATTTACCATTGTTTCCATATTATTACACAAGATGTGTTCTTCCCGCTCAAGACCAGCTCTACCGAGAGCTTGGGTCAACCTGGATTTTCATGTTGGATTCTCTTCCTCATCCAAATCTTATCTAGTTATCTATATACACCTGAAGGGTTCCCAAGCCATCTGCACACAATACAGGGTTTCCAGGCATCTGCACACACCTGCAGGGTTCCTCAGCTATCTTCACACACCTGCAGCATTCTCCAGCCACATACATCCAGCTGCAGGATTTCCCAGCCATTCTCACACACCTGCAGTATCCTCCAGTCATCCTCACACACCTGCAGTATCCTCCAGCCATCCTCACACACCTGCAGCATCCTCCAGTCATCCTCACACACCTGCAGCATCCTCCAGTCATCCTCACACACCTGCAGTATTCTCCAGCCAACCTCACACACCTGCAGCATCCTCCAGCCATCCTCATACACCTGCAGTATTCTTCACCCATACACACATAACTGCCATGTTCTCCAGACATTTACTCACACTCGCAGTATCCTCCAGCCATTAACATATACCCTCCAGTAATCCTGCTGCCTCTTTAACTGCCACCCTGTTGATGGGTTTTCATTCCAGTCAACATCATACACACTGCCTGGTCTTCATTTCCTCTCTTTCTGCTCTCATTGCTTGCTAGGGAGTTTCTGAGAGAAGAACAGCTGTAACACTCTAATTTCTCATGTACAGTGTACATTGTTCTGTCTTCACCACAGTCTACTTGTACATCAGTTCCTACCCATACAATCATAGCTGCAACTGCCGTTCAAGAGAGCAAGCAATATCAAGGCACCAGCATTTACGATGTACCATGCTCTGGAAATCAAATTTGTACCTTAGATTCATGTCATAGTCGATAACTATCCACACACTGTGCTAGGTGCTATGAATAGAATCAAGCTGCACTGGCCTCTGTCATCATGAAACCCAGTCTATTATAGGAGACGGACAGCTAAGCAAGTGATGAAAATACTGCTGAACCAATGCCAGAGCTGGGGGAGAAACTGGGTTCTATATTTCCACAAAGTAAACGTTCCAGATACAGATCTGAACAGTCAGGAAACTTATCCCAGAAGTCATAAGCCTCAGGACTGGGCTGGGATGATTTAGAAAAAAACCTAAGCAGGAGATGACTCGGTAGTGATCAGGTAGGAGACAGGATAGCACCTAGCACAGGCAAAGAACACAGATCAGCAGGATATGAGCACCTGAGCCAAGTGGTAATAGGTTGGAGGGTCTTGAAGACAGTCAAGGAGATTCAGTTCATGCAACCACAGTGGTGGCCATGCTCAACTTGAACAGAAAGTAGCAGCTTCAAGATCTACACTTAGAAGTTTTTCTGGCAAGAATGTGAGAATGGACTGGAGAGGGAAGGATGCAGGACTCAAGGCTACAGCACAGCATCATGATGGTATGGGGAACAGAGAGAGGTAACGGGTCAGATAGAAACTCATAAGTAGATGATGACTGTACTTGACCGCCTAGGACATGACAGGTAAGGGGAGTAAGGGCAATCCCCTGATTTCTGGCACAGGGAATTAGGATGGCATGAGAAAGCCAAGCACAGGAGGAGAAACAGGGGCAAAGGTAATCAGTTTTCTCCATCTTACCATGAAAGCAAGAAAAGTGTCATGGCCTTTGCAGGACACAGTAGTAGCCTTTTGTGATCTGACTAGTCCATTTTATCCTTTCCTTATGCCACCAAGCCCTTCACATTTTTTTTTATTATGGAAAAAAAAATCCACAGCTCAAAAACAAAGCTCTTTCACGTCTGAGTGGCTGGCATTACTGGCCCAGGACGTCACTGGAGTATGCTTGAGTCATTAACTCATATCTTATCTTGAACTTAAAAAAAAAAAATCTCTGCCAAGTTCTACCCACTCTCAGCTACCCTCTCCCCTGACACCCACCCCAGGAGGGATTTGTTACATACTGGACATACAGGGGAACTGAATAACTTGGCTTTGCTCTGTCTTCACTAACACATCTTCTTGGTGCTATACTACTTATATTTCTGCAGCCAAGTCATTTATTAATTCCATGGTAATGCTTTCCTATCAGTTAGAGACTAAGCTAGATTTGGCAACACAAAAACTTTGCTCACATCCTTGCCTCAAAGATACCTCAGGCAGGTAGGAGCACCCCCCACCCCCTCCCCCGCCCAACACAGGATGTTCTCAGTATTTGTTTAGTGAACAAACAGAGTAGTGCTTATATGAGAGCTGTTTGAGCTCCAAACCTGAAAGGCCAACAGGCATCGGCATGTGGCTTCATATATACTTAGGTAATATCCAAGTTGAACAAATCACAAAAGATTAAAAAAAACATTCAAGTTTTAAGACAAAGGGCTCAGCCATATATTTTGATGTACTTAGAAAAAACACTCTATAAACATAATACATTACTGCTTGTGTAATGATAGTTCAGGTATCCTAATAGTTGTGGTATTATATCTCAATTCCTATTGGTTTCAAATAAAAAATTAACAACCCCCAATGTTTTATACAATAAATTTAAATAATGAATATTAATGCGTGTTAATTTAAAACTGCTGCTTTATCAGTGATCATGAGAGTTAGAATAAATTTGTTCCTCAAATTATCTCCTCTCTTATATCATTTAATGCATATTTGAAGGCAATAAGAATATCTCTAATACATCGATCTTTTCTTGCTTGCTTGGGTCTCCTTTCTAGTAGCCTTTTTTTATTTGCTACCTACAAATAACTTATATTACCTTAAATACAGCTAATGAATTGTAAATCATTACAATCAATTAATTCAAGCATCACTTATTGAGCAACTCTGTGCAAGGGTAATGAAAAATAAAGAACACTTGGTCATCATTCATTAGAACAGGCAAACTGAACAGACAAGCACAGTCATATT
The DNA here is from genome assembly GCF_949786415.1 of Peromyscus eremicus. Taxonomy (NCBI): domain Eukaryota; kingdom Metazoa; phylum Chordata; class Mammalia; order Rodentia; family Cricetidae; genus Peromyscus; species Peromyscus eremicus. The sequence continues at coordinate 46,419,399 of NC_081436.1, forward strand.
ACTCAGGCATTGTGGTAAGTTCACATCTCTAAATAATCCTTTGGAATAAAAGCAGGATTTAATAAACCCGAATTCAGAAAGACGGGCCCTGAACCTACTGCTAGACACCGAGCAAGAACATTCAAGAAGAAAAGCAAACAGGTGAGATCCCAGCTTTCAGAGCTCTCACTAAGGGAGAAATACACACCATTAAATCTGATTCGGGAACAGACTGTGGCAAGTGCTATAAAAAGAGCTGAGCACAGTGAGTTCCGTGGGGTGGGAGAGGGGAACAGTAATGTAACAGGAGGGATCCCGAAAGGTGGGCAGCAAGGCAGATTTGAAGTCAGGCTTAGGCAGGGCAGCTAACATGTACAAGAAAGAGTACGGGTTAACTGCTCTGTCAAACTCAAAATTATAGCCTTTCCCGCACCTGGAGCTTGGAAAAGGAAACTCGGTACTTAGAGAAGAAGTGATCTGATTGGCCTCATCTGTGGTGTGTGGGCGGCATGGCAACGGGAGGGAGAGGAGGGAATGAGTGCTGGTTCTTTCTTTCTCAATTAACCCCACCCACACACCAATCCTAGGCATCATGTGTTTGTTCTGCTCATGGGCTAGCTTTGAATGACAGTGGATGAGTGCAATTCAGCTCCCATTTAAGTGAATGAGCGGATGGCACAATTAAACTCATGTTAGATAGCCATTTTCCCCACTTCAAGAGTATCACTGATTGGCACCTACAAAGCCCTGGGTTCGACACCCCCCCCCCCCTTCTCACATATACAAAAAGAATAGCTTGCTGCTGTAGTGTTCACTCTGGCTTTGACTCAAGCATCTCTTCCCTTCTTCACCATTTCCTTTCGATGAAAGTTACCTGTTGCTGGAGAATTTCTCTCCAGCTCCCACCACCAAGTCCCGCCAGTCTCAGAGCCCACTTATAAAATAAACACACAGACTCTTACATTATTTAAACTGCTTGGCCATTAGCTCAGGCCTGTTATTGTCTAGCTCTTACTCTTATATTTAGCCCATTTCTATTAATCTTTACTTTGCCACATGGCTCATGGCTTACTGGTACCTTACATCTTCCTTGTCCTGATGGCGGCTGGCAGTGTCTCTCTCTCCGCCTTCCACTTCCCAGAATTCTTCTCCTTGTCCCGCCTATACTTTCTGCCTAGCCAATGGCCAATCAGTGATTCATTTACTGACCAATCAGCAACACACTTGACATACAGACCATCCCACAGCAGTTACCTTTCCTTCTAAGTGTCTTAACCTGGCTTCAACATTAATAAAAGGGCTTCAGGTGAGACTGCCTGCGCTTGGAATACTGGATTCCAATTCTGGGCTTCAGTAAGCTTGGAACATTTCCCAAATAAGTGATAATCACCAGTGCCCCTGTTTAGTGGAGAGAGTCATTCATGCTCTTAGGAGTGAACAGCGGACCACTGAAACAGTTAAAATCTGAGGGAGACGAACTGATAAAGTATCCTGGCAACAACAAGTGTGCATACTGCAAAGAAAGGTATTAAAAATGCCACGGTGCACCCACGTTCTCATCTTGGATCTGAGTCCACATTCTGACCTCATGTCTACCTCTGTCCGCTGGGGCTCCCTGGTGTTCTGAAAAGCATGATAATTATGTGTAAAATGTGCTTCCACTTAAAATTTCTGTAAGCAACTACATCAGGGCTCACAGATTTCAAGCCTCAAACTCTAACAAAAGGCTTCTCCACACCCAGGTAACATAAAGCAGAAAACCTTCTAGAAGCATTCGTCAGCTTCCTTGTAGTTGGCTGTCCTCATCTTCTTGGCCCAACTTTATAGTTACCTGGCACAGGTGCTCAATTACGTTCTGAGGTGAAGTTATTAATTTGTTACTTGTTATGCTTTGAATGTGCAATGTTCTGCAGGCTGTCTTGGGTGGATGTGGAATCTTTTAGAGGTGGAGCCTAGCTGGAAGAAGTGGGCCACTACAGGTCATGCTTTGAGGGTCATAGCCTAGTCCCCTTCCTGACTTGAGCTCTCCTTCTATTACCTGGTTAGAAGAGATATGAGGAATCCCTGTTATACACGTCCATGGCCGTGAACTCCACTATGCTTTCCCTGACATGATGAACTGTACCCTCTCAAACTTTGCCAAAGTAAATTCTCTCTCCTTTAAGTTTCATTAGTGAGGTATTCTATTATCACTGCTATGGGAAAAGAAATTAATACACTACTCATTTCTAAAACAACAGATATTTCTGTGGTTGAAAATGTTTGTCTATTACATTTGGCCTATGTAAACTAGAAGGTTATGGCTTGACTAGAGCCCTCTTCCCATAAGAAAACCAAGGGGGTGGATATTCAGCTACAGATCACAGCACCCTGAAGCCTCACAGTTGAAGTTGAAGCATGTTTTCCCTAGAAACCATCAGCTGGTAAAAACACACAGCCCCACAAGAAAACATGGTCCTGGCAAGGACACAACATTTGTAATTCTGGCTGTGTGGATTACAGACATCTCAACCCATCTCCTATTTGGATGATTCTCCTACACTCCCAACGAAGTCATTTCAACAAATATCTCTTTTCTTTTCAAAAGACACTGATTTCCTGACGAGCTTTTTTTTTTTTTAAACACATGCTCTGACATTTTAACTAATAACTTTCCAACCTACTTGATAGCTCCATTTTTGCATACATACTATTGTCTTAAGTAAATGGGCTAATTTCTATGACAACTGACTTTCACTAATGTTGGGAAGGAGAATAGAGAAGAAGACACCAATCTTTTTTCTTTTAATTTTTTTTATTCATTGTACATACCAACCACAGATCCCACTCTCATCCCTCCTCCTGCTCCTTCCCCCCTCCTGCCTCTGTCCCCCACCCCTCCTTCCTTCCTCCCCTCCTCCAACAGGGTAAGTTCTCCCATGGGCAGACAGCTAAGCCTGGTACATTCAGTTGAGGCAAGACCAAGCCCCTCCCCACTTTATCAGAGGAGGACATCAATCTTAAGAGACAAATTACCAGACCTAATATCTCTCAGAGAAAACTACTTAATTATTTAGAATTTTCTGTGTTATCCGATTATCAAAATAACTGGCCATGCCATCTCTCTTCTGCAGGAAGACTGAACCAACAAGCTTGGGGGTGGGGAAATAACAGTCTCCAAGTGTGACTTACAGAGTTTGAATATGAAGTCAAAGGCAATACAATAACAGAAATATTAGCTAACATTTATTGGGTTTTTATGGCCAAGTCTTTTCTAAGAATTTTATTTTTATCAACTTAATCCTCACAGAGCCTGAGAGATATTATGAGCCCCCTCTTACAGGGAAGTTAGTTGAGGGGCAGAAGAACTCTTAGTAACTTTGCCAAAGTCACACAGTTAACAAATGTTAGACGTGGGATTTGGACTTGGCACTGGGTTCCAGAGCATATGCTTTTTTCTGTAGCTGGAAGTTTCTCTAGTCCCACCCAAGCAACGTTGCAGAAAAACTTTGGGTGACTGTCCAAGCAGCCAGCTGTCTCTACCATTTCTAGAATTATGGAAGTTGCTTGCAATGTAATTCCTGTTTACTCAGGTAATATTACATCCTTCTGGGGTCTTTGATGGAGTTGAAGACTAGATAGTTATAATATTCCTTAGTCATGATAAAAGATAAATTAGATATATAACTTTAGACTCACAAAAATAGGATAGATTATAGAATATTTCCTAATTTTGCCAAATATAGACTAGCTATTATAATGGTAACTCTTGCTTGATAACTGTTCTATTATATGTAATTTTAATGTGTTAAAGTTAAAACCTTCCTTTTTTATTAGACAGAAAAAGGGAAGTGCTGTGGGATGTCTTTCTGTACGCTGTGAATATGTGTTGCTCTGATTGGTTAATAAATAAAGCTGCATTGGTCTATGGCAGGGTAGGATGGAGCCAGGCGTGAAAATCCAGGAGAGATAATGGAAGGAGAAAGGAGAGTAAGGGGAGATACCAAACCACCATCCAAGGAACAACACGTAACGGGACGCAGGTAACACCATGGAACACGTGGCGATTATTGATTAATAGAAATGGGTTAATTTAAGATGAAGGCGCTAGGTAGCAAAAAGCCCGCATAGGCCATACAGTTGGTAATTAATATAAGCCTCTGAATGATTATTTTATAAATGGCTATGGGAACTCAGGGCTGGGCAAGATTGGAGAAACTTCCAGCTGCTTTTCTACCTCTTTAAAGTGTGTAGTGTTCATTCTAGACTTAGATTTCTATCAGCTTTCCAAATGACTGCTTCAAATCATGGAAAACTGGCCAAATGGTAACATAGTGAAGTTTCATCCAGAACTTCTGAACCCCTCACCTACTTGTTAAATGATTCTGTTTTGGGGGTGGTTATTTACTGGGTACCTGTTCAACATTATAGTTATAAAAGATGTTTAATATACCCAGAATTTATCACCTACATATGAGAGAATCTATAATTAATTCCATGTTACATACAATTTATATTCTGAAAGGTTTTTTTTTTGTTTTGTTTTTTAAAACTGGAAACATACTTATGTTAAGAGATACAATCTTTGGCTGGTAGACACCTTGACAAGACAGACCATAAAATGCAAGTTCATTTATAACACAGCTGTGCCTGGTGGTAGCCATACTAGAGATTCTGGGTCCTACCCACCTCAAACTTCCTTTTTTCTGGAAATGCTTCTTTCCCAATCCCTTTTCTCTGCATTCTAGCCTATCATCTCATCCTCTACACACAAAGAACTAGGCGCACTTGTCCATACATCTGCCTAGCATACAACAAAGTGCTGTAGAGCCCACCTGTGGTAGCACATCTTCCAGAATTCTCTGGCTGGAATCCATCCTCGGTGTTCCTGTGGTTACTGATGCATATATCCTTTTGACCATTTACAACACCTAGATTGAAATCATAGATTCGCATGCCTATCACTCACTGGGCTGTGAAGTCAGAAACGGTGACATTTCCTTAAATGTTTCTTTCTGAACACTGGGAACCCAGGGTGTACTTTCTACATAAGGTGTTCAGTTGTGTCCTGCTACAAAGCAACAGAAACCAATCAGTGAGCAATGAATGGCTCGAAACAAAGTGCTAGAAGTGTAACTTCACATCCCAGGGATGCATGGCTGTCTGAAGTCCAGACCATTTCCTGGTACGTGATGGATGTCAAAAACAGGTAAGGAGACTACCAAGTAGAAGCATGTCCTCCCCAATTTTCTGGTGACTGTAGCAATGAGCACCACCTACTATAAGATCTTTGGATGCTGGGGGAGAAGGTAATGGAAAAGCAGTCATCTCTTGCAGACATACCTCACCAGCACCAATTTTCACTCTTCTTTCTCCCCATTTGCCCAGACACCCTATTAGTACTGAAACAGTACTTTTGACCAGGATAGCCTCTGGGTACCTGCCATCTTGCTCACTAACTGTGCTGACATCCATCCAGATTGCTTCTAGATTAAGCCAGGTACAGGCTACAGGCTATAGATTGCACTAATCTAGAAGTTCAAGCAAGTAAGATTTGTTTTGTTTGAATTAGGGAAGAATGAATTCTGGGAAGCAACAGCAGAAAAGGCTTATGTAGACTTTGTCTATGAACACAGTCTGTTAATTGCAAAATAAATTTGACTTTCTACTTTGCATTTGACTTCCATTTGTCAGTGCTAGAAAATTATACCTTCACCTCATCTGACTCAAACTTCTTTGTCAGTTTTCTAAATAGCTAATGCAAACCCTAAAATAGAAAGCAAATAGTGTAGAAGAGAAACGAAGTTCTGGCCTCTTTGCATTTGTATTTGTCAATCCCCTTGGTTTCTGAAATGTCCTTTCCATGTATGTAGGTGACTCCCTATCCTGTAGATTAAAAATGCCTGTATGCCAATGTTCTGGCAAGAACTGGACAGACCACTACCTCCTTCTTTTCTTTTGACTGTCTTCCTTCTGAATGTCCTCAAACATAAGTTAAGAATGCCAGACAGGGTTGCTATGAAAGGAGCCAATCCTCTTCTATAAAACAAGCTCATGAGGAATTCAGGCCACACTGTGTAACTGGGAAAAATATTAGCATTTGCAGTGGTAAAGAGCATCTCTGCCTCCAAACTGCTTCTCTCCACTTGCCAGTTCTTCTAGAATATTCTTACACACCGTTAGTATTATAAGCCAATAGCAGAGCATTTGCTGACTTCTGCATGTGTGTCATCCAGAGTACACTGGCCTGATACCAGTTCCTCATCACTGTAGGCCCTTTTAATTCAGTCCCACGCCAGCAGGTACGTCAAGTCCACAGCTCTTACTACCAGGCACATTTTTATACAGCAGCATAAACCAAATCTCCTCCCCTTGACCTTTCCCTTTACATCTCAAGGTCAATCCTTTCAGAAAGTTGGTTCAAAGTCTTTACATTCATTTCATATTTCCTACAGGGCTGTGAGTCAGGGAACATGAATGCTGAACAGTGAACTCTGGCAGGGGCACTGGCTTACATTCCCTTACAGGAAGTTAAAGGCTCTTTTCCTGTGATTAGAGATTGTTAACCCATAGGCACAGAGGGAGAAAAAAAAGTCTTTTGTACAGGCGTACAGGATAAAAACCCATCTAGAGAGGCAAACACATAGGCTGCTAGGCCTTCTCAGTCTATTTCAAACTGTCTCTTTGCAATCAAAATCTATTTTCTGGCCAAGGAAAGAAAGTGCTATATACCAGAACATTTACATGTTAGTCATACTATATTCAAAGACATTGGTTGAAAATAACTGGAAATAACTTCCAGAGTCCCCTGCATGACTGCACTTGCCCCCACCCCCTCCCCTCTTTCCATTAGCCTCCCCTTGTGCTTCTCTCAGATACATCTTATACTTCAGCCTCGTCTAGTATCCCTTGAGAGAGCATCCAAGTTCATATATCAGTCGACCGGCGAAGCCTCGGGTTTTTCTCCTTTATTTTCTCTAGCCTTCTTTTCCTTGCTTTTATTTCTGGGTCTTATCACATCTTATCTAAACTATAGTAATAGTAAGACCCCCTGACACACACACACACACACACACACACACACACACACACACACACACTGATCTCCTGGCCTTTTAACTTTAATCTCTGTGTTTTACAAACCAATTTCAGGAAAGATGTCTAAGACACAAGTCTGACCACCTCTAATGCTGTCCTCGGCAGTGCTCCATGGAGAACAGAGTCACAGCCTGACCTATTTGTCAGCCAACCACAGCTTCAGTTTTGCCAGCAGCCTCTTCCTCTTTTCCCCATCTTCTCATCAGTCATGCCCAAATGCTAACAATTGCTAGAGATTTTATGGTATGGACTGAGTTCTTTCTTCTTCCTTTTCTAAATCTCTGAGGTTTGTATATGTTCTCTTTTCCACCTGGAATTTTGTCTCATTTACCATTTTAGGCGAACCTCAAATGTTACTACCCCATTAAAGCTCCCTGTCCTAGCTCACTAGTAGCCAAATGTTCTCTTTCTGATAGTATTTTCAGAAGCTGACCTTAGCATTTCACAAAACTGTAAGTGCTTCTTGACTTTTATATCCTGCAACACTTTTTTTTTTTTTTTTTTTTTTGAGACAAGGTCTACTTAAGTATTCCCTGGCTGTCCTGGAACTCACTGCATAAACCAACCAGCTTCAGATTCACAGAGATCCACCTGCCTCTGCTTTCTGAGTGTGGAAATGAAAGGCATGCAGCAACATGCCTGGCCTACACAACTGCTTTTAAAGGCAAGCACTACATATTAGTTATCAGATTCCCAGGGCATAAAGAGAAGGCTCAATAAACAGTATGTTTCTTAATATGTTATTATGTTAAATAAAGGGAAATGATTCTGGCACTGGAACACTACAGTTAGTTGGAAAATGTGTTCTAGAATTCCTCTCATAAAGAGAAATCTAAACAACTAATTTGAAGGTGTTTTCTTAAACACTGAAGCTGTGAGATTTACTGAATAAATCAACGTTATTGTTTTCCACAGTTAATGGTATTGTGTTTGATCTTTCTTAACACATTTTATAAAACAATTTCATTGAGAACAGGACCCTAAATATCTTGTGTAGTCCAAGAGTAGAGATACCCTGATATTATTACAGCTAGGCCTGGACAGAAAATGCTTTGGTTGTATTTCAATTTCATGACAGCTTTTCTTCCCCAAATAGAAGTAACTTTTTGTTTTGTATATCCTGTTAACAAGATTATGTAGGCTTTCGGGTGATGAGGCATCCAAACAGTTTTGTACACAGTCTGTAGTGATAAATATTCCCTCCAGAAACACTGAGAGAATTTGAAAATGCTAACGTTTTGTTCAGGAAAATCAGTGTGGGCATTGTATGGCGCTGTGCTAGTGTGGACAGCCTTGAGTGTCGGACCCCAGTGTTCCCACTGTTGGAGACAGGGTCTGTTTTCTTGTTCACTACTGCCTAGGTGAGGTTCTCTGGCCCACGAGGTTCCAGGGATTCTACTATCTTCGCATCCCATCACACACCGGAGTAACTACAAACATAAACTACCATAGAGGGCAGCTTCACAAGAGTCCTGGGAACTTGAACAGAAGTCCTCATAATTTTGTAACAAGTCCTTTACTCATTGGTCTGTAGTGGGTAGCCATTCCAGCTTTGATCTGGAAGTTCCAATCCCCATTGAGGCTTCAGTAACTGTCACGCCTACAAGGCGGGGCCAAGAGAGGACCCTGAAGACCCGAGATTCAAAACTGCCTCTCTTCCTGCTTGGACCGGGATGCTAGAGGTAGACGGAGTAGAGTTCTCCAGAGAACACCGCCGGACTGCCCTGCGTCTTTCACAGAACCTGCAACCTTCATTTGTAAGTTATGCCATTAAATAAATCTCCCTTTTAACTACGTGGAGTGGCCTTAATAATTTCGCCAATATTGGTCCTTTGTCATGGACCCTGAAAATGATAATTTTTGGTGTTAATGTTTTCAGCCTGAGCTAAAATGCTTGGTTTCGCAATATGAACCTTGTATTAAATTCTATATACAGATAATACGGTAAGGATACATCAGGTAAGGATAGCTGGGGCCAAAACCAAGGGGCTGCCAAGTTAGGAAACCAATGGTAGAATATACCTATCTCCAAAAACCATATCATGAATGCAAAATTGGAATAGTCCCCACTTATGAAACAGATGTTGTGAACTGCCTTACTTGGTTCTGGTGGCAGGCACTATTAACAGAGAGTCATGAGTGCATATAGTACCAGAGACTGGGATTAAATTCTTTGAGCAAAGTTCCTACTGGTAGACGAAACCATCCTCACTGAACACAGTTTGCATAGCTTCAGAGAACGACATGACACAGAAGGAAGACATCTTGGAGATAAATGGATTTCAATGAAAGGTCAAAATTAAAAAGGAGTTTAGAGATACCCAGAAACATCAACAGAAGCTAAAATAATTGGTTCCAGGCTGGAGTTCACTTTGTATTTGAGACTGCGCCTAGGGAATCCTCACATTTAATTTACAGGGAGAATAATTTCTGAAGTGGGAGTCTGTGACTTAGGACTCAAAATTCCTAGGGCAATTGTGAAACTTAGGGATGAAGGTGCTTCAGATGAAGGACTTAGCTCTTCTCTGCACATCATTGGAGTGGGCATTCTAGGCAGAAGACCACCAAGGCTGCCTGCTGGCTGCTTTCTTAATCCTACGATCCAGTATCACGAAGCATTCCAGAAGGATAGGGGCCAAGAAGGAACTGTTGCTTGGGCTCAAAGTGGCTTCTCATTTCCCCGAGGTCACTGGGTTCCTTGGTACATTTTGATCCTCCCCATGGGGAGAGGTAACAGGAGGTTTGGGGGAAGAGGTAAAAGATACTGCCGACTTAAACTTGGAAGGATGTTTGGCCATAAAAATAAAAATTAAAATGTGGGGCTAAGAACTCAATAAAGCTTTTTCACTTTACTCCAAAAGTGCCTGACTTCAACCCCCAGGCCTCACCTAAGAAAAGCTGGGTATGGTGATGTGTGATCTCAGGGCTAGACAGGCAGGGCCAAGCTGATCCCTGGCCAGCCAGCCTATTCTGCTTGGCAAGTTACAGGCCAATAAGAGATCTTTCTCACCCTGATCTCCACGGCCAAAACAGAGTTGACAAGACAGTGAGATGGTTCAGTGGGGAACAGGGCCTAACCTCAGGCCTGTGAACCTGAATTTGACCCCTGAAACCCACCTGGATGTAGAGAACTGACTCCTGGAAGTCATCCTCTAGCCTCTGGACAAGCACTGTGGAGTGAGCATGCCCTCCCCTTCCCTCAACAAACAAACAAAATATAAAAAAAGAAATGGTGGACAGTTTCCTGAGGAGTGACAGGTTGTCCTCTGGCCTACATATGCACTTGGACATACAGGCATGACACACATACCCCCACATGAACTGCACATGCATGTACACACACACACACACACACACACACACACACACACACACACACGTAAAAGTACAAGTCCAAATGGCTTCGGGAAGAGACTCTTCTATTTTGATAAGAGTCTGAGCACATGTCAGGGGTAGTAAGTTGCCAGAGAAGCAGAAGTTTGAGAAAGCAGGAAGCAAGCTATCATTGCCTATTTGAAGTGTGTGGGATACTTCCCCACATTTCCAGGATCTAATCATCTTATCCATCCTAACAAGCAAAAACATTCACATTTGTGAGAAAAAAAACCTCTTTATTTCTCTGTTAGGCAGAGCCTGGCTCGAAGGCTGTATCAGTGGGTTGCAGCTATTCTGTGTATTAGAATCTCCAGGGAACCTTTAAAAAAAAATTAGCTGACTCTGGGTGCGCCCCTAGAGATTCTGGTTTAATTAGCCTGGGCTGGCAACAGTACTTTTCGAAGCTGCCAAGTTATTAAGTACAGCGAGAGCTGAGAACTAACTACTGTGGTAGATAGGAAAAGGAGATAGGGAGCTAGGAGGAGTTCAATAAGTCACCTCTTTGGTGACTCTTAGTTCACCTTCAGAACTACAGTGTTCCATAAAGTGTGGCCCATCCACAGGTGGGTCCTGAGTCCCATTTGATTTGGTAACAGGTGGGAAAGACTTCTATGCATACATTCCATGTATGTATGTATATATATATATTCCATGTGTATATGTATGCGAATTATACTGTATAAATATATTTGAATAAATATATAACCAACATATCAAATTTGAGATTAAATGTATACTGCTGCTGAGGATGGGGCTAACTTCTAACCAAAGGTTAGGCAGTGAGTTTCTGTATATGGATCTTCTTTAAATTTCAGGATAAGTAGGAAGTAAGTGAAGACGTGGGAAGAACTCCTGAAAGAGGAAGTGAGCATGTGGAACTTGAACATGGCAGGAAAGGAGCCCACAATCTGTGAACTCTTTCTCGCCAAAGCTTCCTGTGTTAAAGGTTGTGTCCATCCACAGCCAGGAGGCTGGTCCAATGCCATCTCTCCCCGTTCCTCTTATATGGATGCCTGCGACTCATCTCAGTCTTATTCCTACACGGCTGAACTGGGCTCGAACCCGAACCCACACCAGGGTCTTCCAGCCTCACAGTTACTCTCTGACCACAGCTGACTCACTTGGGTCTCTTCTTTCAGATTCAAATCTGAGCTAAACCTAAGGTGGCTTGGCTACCTAAGCATAATGGGGCAGAAAACCAACGCTCACAAGGTTTTCAGCTCCACAGCACAAAAGGGAAGCCAGAGTGACCCAGATCCAGGTTATGCAAACTCACAGGAGAGGATGAGTGACATGAAAACCCTAAACGGAGCAAACAAAACCAGCCTGCAGGAAAGGCCCTCCCTGCCTTGCTAACATTTCTTTCTATTTGACATTCTCTGGGCATGATGCAACCTCAGTTGCCCAATTTATATTTACACATTCCCCCCTGGTCCACAAGGAGCTTCAAAAGCTCCCAACTCCACAGCATTCCTTTCGCTGTTTTCGCTGTTAAGTTCAAGTGTCTAGTTCAACAAGGTTTGCAGGGCAGGCCTGGGACACCAACTTTACTCGGGCCAAGGAAAGTGTTCGGGGAAGGTTGGGGATTCTCAGGTAAACTGGAAAAGGGCAAGGTGCAAAGGCGAGGGCTGTAGGCGACACCCCGCATTTCCACTTTCCCCTACCGTCCTCACACCCACTTGATTACACACTGCCAACTGCACTTATCATCTCACTTTTCTCCCTGCCCTGTTCTTCCCCAATCCAAAGGGCATTGACGACGGCAAGGGTGAGTCCGGTGAAAACCATACCCAGGTTTCAGCCTCCTTCTCCTCCTTTCCCTGGCGCCTCCCGCCCAGGCTTTCCACATCCTAGCAGCTTCCTGGCCACCCAGTCATCAGTCCACCTTTGCACCACCCAACAAAATGGCAGGTTAGCGACAGGAGGGGCCCAGGGCGCTGGTTCCTCCTCTAGCCAAGCGTAGACCCTGTCCAAAGCCGAGTTCCCCAAGACTTCTCCAAGCGCTACCACCCCTCTCCTGCCCAAGTCCCTAATCTTGGGCCCTTTGCCTGCTGGCTCGCTCTCTAAGGGACATTTCCATTCCAGGCCGGGCGAGCAGGTGTCCGCGTAACAGGTGCCAGGCAAGAGGCCCCGGCACAATGTGGAGAGGACCCCGAGACCGTCGGCAGGAAAAAGGCCACTTCTAGAGGAAGGAGGCTGAAGGAGGGCGCCGAGGGGGCCAGACCAGGCTGGGGGCAAGGATGCTGCCTGTCCCTGCTCCCGGGGCTAGATCGTGCTCCACGCTACCCCACTTACAATCTCCAGGCAGACGAAGGCTCCCGAGTAGGTCCGCAGGATATCGGGGCCGGCGGGCAGGGTGACCCGGGGCGCCGGGAAGGACACAGCGGGGTTCGGGGGCGGCGGGACTGCCGCTCCACCGGCCGACATGCTGCCGCTGCTACGTCTCCGCGTACAGCCGCCACCGCCTCCCGCGCGCGTCCCGCCTCCGCCTCCCGGGCTTGGCCGCCGCCGCCGCCGCCGCCGCCGCCGCCGATCCGGTCCGCGGGCCCCGGGCGTGCCGAGCGCGGAGAGGGCGTGGCCACGGGCCCGCTGCCGACAGAGCCCCGCCCCGTCACGTGGGCGCAGGTGAGCTCGCCTCCGCCCCGGCACCCGCAAGGGTCACCCGGACAGGTGCGGTGCGCTCCGGGGGCGCGAGATCCGCAGCTCTCCTCGGCTCTTCAGATCACCTGCTGCCCCTGCGCTCAAGGTTCAACGAGTCCCACCGGCCCATCCCACCCCAGTCTCCCAGCCGGTTCTCATCCACTTTCCCCAGTTGGGCAGGAAGACAGAGGCTGTGACTCAGAAGGCGAACTCCAAGTCGCCAGGCACACCTGGAAAGTGGGGTGCCTGTTTTAAAGGGGACGCTAATGGGATTTTAAACATGCCACCAGGCACTGGGTCCCCCGAGAGCTGCTTTGAGTCTTTCCTGCTCTATTCCGGAAAATCCCTCATGAGGATGTCCACCAATGATGGACAGAAAAGTTCAGTGCACAGGAAGCACTCTTTAAACTGTAGGCAGCTTATAGGACGGCAGCTACTCTTCCAATTTTGAGATCTATATTATTGCTCTGTCTACGTACGATGTTACTCACATTAGATTTCCACATAGACACTTCATTTCACCATCAGACACGGACTTTTGCCACTGTCTTCTAACACTTCGCAGATATTTAAAAAACAAAAAACAAAACAGGATGCTATGTATAAGTCCCCTGTCTCAATTTACCTCCGTGCATCCCCATTATATTCTTGGATTACAGTGTCAACGTTCTGTACGTGGGATAAAGGAAGGGACATTTCTCAAAGATCATCTGAAGATAAGTTAAATTACATACATCAGCACACACGTAGATCAAGCGGAAAAAACAATAGCTAACCCGGGCATGGCAGCACATGCCTGGTATACCAGCATGTCATAGGATGAGGCCAGATGATTGCCCTGAGTTTAAAGCCAGCATAGGCTGCATTACCAGTAATAGGACATTTAGGGATACCCAGGAAGACCCTGTCAAGTAACAAGAACAACAATCAAATATATGCATGTGAGATGTGTGTCTACTATATACATATGTACACACACACACACACACACACACACACACAACAATATCAGACATTCTCCAAACTGAGTCTTGTTCTGTGCTACCAAGTTTAGCTCTTGAACTGTGCATTGCTTCCTGCATGGATTGTCAGCAGGTTTTACTCTATGTCTTTATTATTTTAATGATCGAAACTCATAGGTGTGGTGGTGGCACCAGGGTAAAAGCCACAAAAGAGGGTGTGGATGAAACCTTTTATATGCGTCTCCTGTCACCCACACCTGTTAGTCACCACTTTCTGGCATTTTGTGTGTGCTGTTTGTCTAATAGGAAACCTCAAGTTTTCTGCATTGGTCTGTTTGATCAATGAACTTGTCTCTGCCCAGACCCTGATTGGCAAGAAATTTTTTATTTGCTGCCTAGGAAGCACTTAGATTACGTTCAAATGTGAGGGCCACCTCAGAGACTTCGTTATGGAGATGCTCAGTGACAAGATATGGGAAGTATTGTGGTGAATGAACTTGAAATGACCTTGAAGTTTCCAGACCCATTCGTGATTTAAAGTCTCAGATGTGTTTATTTTAAAGTTGTTAATGAAGAGAAAGCTTGCGACTACATCTTTTCCAGCACATACCTTGCCATGTTGTTTTTTCCTGCCCATATCTACTTTGGTTTCCAGTTTGGTGAGCAGGATGAGAGAGGCTGATGTGCACCTCCCTTCTACTACAGCACATCTGCTCAAAAAATGAATGCTTTTCTAGAATAGGTTCCCTTCTCATGACTGCTACCTACATCTACCCATATCGAGAAGAGTTTCCTCTTCATGATGCCAATACCTCTAGCATCCTTCCCCTCCCCTCACTCCCAGTTCCTTTTCCATAAAAATTGACCCTGATTTCTTAATAGTGTCACCCTTCTCTTCCATTTCTGCAACCCCCCAGCACATCTTACTTTGCTCGAAGATTGTCTCTGAACGCCCCCCCCCACTTATTTGACCATTAATGTTTATTTATTTTTTTCTTTTTCTTTTCATCATTTGCCACTAGCCCTCTTTTAATATTTTGTGGCTGAGTCTTGCTTCACTTGCCCAGGCTGGCCTCAAACCATGTACTGTCGCCTCACCCGCTCAAAAAACTGGAATTGTAGGGATGCTCTTTCTCACCCCACTCAGTGTTCACTCTGTAACACCTGCGCCGGTCCTGCTTCTCAGCACTCTGCTGTCTTTATAAAGAGCCACTCCATATGGAGTCATTTTGCCACCAGGAATTGGGGAGCACCACACTTTCTGATGGACTCTCCTATTCCTCTATGTCTCCTTCCTTACCAATTCCTTGGTTTCCAGCAGTTTCTCCTGCCTCTAGTCTCTGATTGGCCCATTTCTGGCATCTCCGGCTTCTCTAGCCAGCCTGCGCCTTTAGGAGGGAATTTGATAGTGCTTGCATTAGTTACACACACTGCTCTCTACCTTGTCTTTTTCTTTTCTTTTCTCTTCATTGTTCCATGTTTCTCAGCCTGTGTTCAGTCTAACTTCTCCATCTGCCCTCTCTGTTATCATTGCACTTCCCAGGGTTACTGAAAGGGCCTTGGAACCGCGACTACTTGTGGTAACTAGCCTTTGTTGGGCCTTATGGATTCCTCTATCCCACCCCATTTCTCTTGGTTATTATTCCCCAGCTTCCGGCTTCTTTCCTGGTCTAGTCCTTGTGCCTAGAACAAGTAAACAGTGTTGAATGGATGAAAGCAAATCAAGACCATTCAGAACTTTCTGACTTCTCTTATTGTTCAAGGAGTTTTGGGACATCTAGAACATTGAAAACACTGCCGTTGATACAGTTATCCAGGACAAACACCTGGGTATTTCTCTTCACAATTCCTTCTCATGCCAAAGTTTTATTCAGCTACTGTTGTGAAATGGCATGCGAGGGGCCTTGGTGGGTTTGAGCCAAGGAGACATGCCATGCAGGCGACAGCCAAGGGGACATGGTGGAAAGTTACTCACACCACTCAGGCACAGCATCCACGTGGAAAGTTTTATTATTAAAGGGGGAGGGTAGAGGGAATAGAGAGAACGAGGGAGAGAGAGAGAGAGAGAGAGAGAGAGAGAGAGAGAGAGAGAGAGAGAAAAGGAGAGAAAGGAAAGCTGAGGTGCATGCAGCCTTGTGAAGGGAGAGAGGGAGAGAGGAGGAAGAAGGAGGGGGAGGGGATTTTTTTCCTCTTAAAGGAGGCTTTACATAAGATGACATCAAGATGCTGGGCGGGTCCCCAAGGGATGGGCCTGAATGACAACGGCTACCAGATCTGGATTTTACTCCTGATGATGTATTGATGTCTTCTCGTTCTCACTGTTTCTTTCTACCTCACAGGACACTCCTTCTCACATTGAACATCCTGTCCGTCTTAACTTCCTCACTTGTGTGCTGCATTCGGCCATCCAAATGATTTCCAAACACAAAACTGACCACAGTCAACCCTCTACTTATAACCACTCTAGAACCCCATGCTTCTCTCTGGGCCAATTCCAAATGCCGTGGCATGCAAGTATCTCTGTGACAAGGCTTCTGATGGACATTCTCGGCTCCCAGCTCTACCAACCCACTTACACTTGTAGTAACTGCCCTGTCCCCAGCCTTCCCACACATTCTTCCTTCCAATAGAAGATCCTTTCTTTTGTCCTGCTTCTACATTCTATAAACTCTTTCCTAGAAGATCCCTTTGGTGACAGGGGCAGCACTTGCTGGCAGCTTTCCCCTGTCCAAGGTTTCACAGGACCTGTCCCTTTGTGTGTGTTCCCATTACTTATTGGGCTTACTCTTACCATTACCTTGCTGAGCTAAGGTGCTGTTCACTGTCTCCTATCTCTTCACTAGAGTTGTGTAACAGGATATTAATTTCAAAAGTACAGTGGGGGGCACCAGGAAACGATGAGTATCAGGTATCAAGGTGACCTGTGTATCAGACCGCTGGAAGTTTAAAGCAGGGTTGATGGCAAGCTCATTAGACAATCTGTGAACTGCTCACTTCTGCTAGGAATATTTAAATCTCAAGAGTAAGAGGGTTTGAAAAGAGCCCTATTTGGGGAAGAAGTGGAAGGATCATGCTTCCTTTCTCTTCACTACTCTCTCTGTCTAATTTCAGGAAGTTGTTAACATTGAGTCACCTTGCATAATGCCAGTTCAAGTACAGCCAGCCCACCTAGTGAAATCTGCACTTAATTCTCTCTCTCTGCTTCTTTGTCTCTACTTTCTTGCTTCCTGTTTCTTTTCATAGGCAAATTTGAAGTCCATCTAAGTTTTTCATTTCTTTCTTTACATTTCCTTCTGAAAATTAATCTTTTACTTTCCCTTTCTCTTTTTTGACTTTCCAGTTTCTACTTTCCACTCGGTCTTCTGCATAAACGTCTTCTGTTGAAACCTTTCCCTCTGTTTCCAGATTTCTGATTACAGAAGCCAGCGACATCTGATTTCTACTCTAAACAGGAGGACCAACAGTTGCTAAGCTGAAAAAGAGGAACCAACTAAAATCAAAGAGAAAATTATGTGAAACTGTGGGTTTTAGGCTTTGCATGTCGCACGATTGTGATTAGATAGGAGAGTAATGATGGCAGTCCTGTGGTTTTCTGAGTTTGAAGGATTTTCAGAGTGCAGGAGGGAACTGTTCTTAGTAAAGACCTGCAGTCTCCTTGAGTTTAGGTGACGGAAGCTTGGCATTTAAGGGAATAACAGGGCTAGAGTTCATGGGATATTAAAAATAAAAAGCTGTATACCAGTCAAAACTGGGGGCCCAACAAAGGGGGTCCCTGAAGTATCCAGGGAAGTACAGATTAATCATATTAGCACATGAAGATGAAATATCTCTTTAAAGCAGGGCAGAAACACTTCAAAGGAGCAAAAGTTCATACAGGGCCAAGAAAAGTTTATGTTTCCATCTTCTGTAGTGGGCAAATTACCAATGAATGGAGTACTGGGTGGGGTACCCAGAGTTTTACCTCAGTAGTAGAACAAATTCTAAGTTGGGTCAATATCTGATGTAGCCCAACATCACAAATCTTTTTCTTTCTTTATTTTTTGAGATAAGGTTTTCTAGCTCTGGTTAGCTAGAAAACTCATGACATGATCCTCCTGCCTCAGTTTCCCAAGTGCAGGGATTATAAGTATGAGCCAACACACCTGGCACAAATCCTTTAAAAAATGCCTGGAAAGGGATAGCTTACTCAAATGTGGTACAGAACAACACTTAGGAGTTTTATAAAAATGCAAAAATACCCAGCAAACAGCAAGATAAAGTTTACAATGAACATTAGTCATTTAAAAATTGCCAGGCATATGAAGAAGCAGGAATAATGAAATATAATGAGGATATAATTAACCATCATATACAGGTAAAAAATCAGCATAGATTTTTTCCAGTGGGAAGAACATTAGGATAGTTATTATGAATGGATGTCATGTGTTAAAAAAGAAAATGGAACACATTAAATAGAAAGATTTAATCAAATTGAATTAGATATGAAGACTATAACTGGACAGATGAAAACTATTCTGTAGAGGATTAACAGCAGGCTAACTATTGCAGAAGATGAGATCATTTGACTTGAAGGTGTAGAAGCAGAAACTAATGTTATATACATAGTAACTAAGTGACTGAAAAAATGATCAACATTTCTGTGAAAGGTATAGTTGAAACATTTTAATATTTTTGTAATCAGGGTCGCAAAAGAAGATGGGAGAAGAAGGGGAATATTTAAAGAAACAATAGCTGAAAGATATCCAATTTTTAAAGAATTTACACTCACAGATCTTAACAAACTCAACAGACTGGAGAAATTGGAAACATGAAGAAATCTAAACCAAGTCACATGCTAATCCACTTGCTTAAAGCAATGATAAAAATCTTTAAAGTAACCAGGAAAAAAAACTCCTTGCGAGGCCCACAGAAATCCACAAAGATACCCCCACAACAGACTGCTGGCAATGATCGCGAGACAGCCCGAACTGACCTACTCTGGTGATGGTATGGCCAAACACCCTAATTGTCGTGCTAGAAACCCCATCCAACGACTGAGGGATCTGGATGCAGAGATCCATGGCTAGGCCCCGGGTGGAGCTCTGGGAGTCCAATTAGCGAGAATGAGGAGGGTTTATATGAGCGAGAATTGTTGAGACCAAGGTTGGATAAAGCACAGAGACAAATAGCCAAACGAATGGAAACACATGAATTATGAACCAATGGCTGAGGGGTCCCCAACTGGATCAGGCCCTCTGAATGGGTGAGACAGTTGATTGGCCTGATCTGTTTGGGAGGCACCCAGGCAGTGGGACTGGGTCCTGTGCTCATTGCATGAGTTAGCTGTTTGAAACCTGGGGCCTATGCAGGGTCGCTTGGCTTGGCCTGGGAGGAGGGGACTGGACCTGCCTGGACTGAGTTTACCAGGTTGATCTCAGTCCGCGGGGGAGGCTTTGCCCTGGAGGAGGTGGGAATAGGGGGTGGGCTGTGGGGAAGAGGAGGGGGGTGGGCTGAAGGGAAGGTGAGGGGGGCAGGAGGGGGGAGAACAAGGGAATCCATGGCTGATATGTAGAACTGAACTGTATTGCAAAATAAAAAAAAAAAAAAAGGAAAGAAAACAGGCTGAGTGAAGCCATGAGGAGCAAGCCAGTAAAAAAAAAAGAAAGAAAGAAAGAAAGAAAGAAAGAAAGAAAGAAAGAAAGAAAAAGAAAAAAAAAGAAATCTCCTTGCATCCAGAAGCAACAAAGTCAAGAACAGCAAAAGATTGTACATAGGTAGTAATTTGAGAAAGAAGAGAGCAGAATGTCATCATTAAACATTGTTCCCCTACAAGTCTATACACTAAAACCAAGTGTTTTCAAAGCTATTTTCATGTATGGAAACAATTGAAAATAATCAAGAGCAGGCAATGAACTACAAGAAAGGGTATATGAAATCTTGCAAGTAGAAAAAGTTGAGGCCACCTGAAAAATCTAATTCTACACAGAGGAAATGCCTAGAAAGGATGCACATATGAGGGAACACAGGATACCTTGAGTTGTGTGTGTTGGTGGGGCATGTGTGTGTGCGTGTGTGTGTGTGTGCATGTGTGTGTGTATTCATGTGTAAGTGTATGTGTATATATGCAGAAATACCTGTGAAGGCCAGAGTCCGATGTCAAATGTCTTCCGACATTACTTTCTACTTTATTTTACTTTATTTTTTTTCTGTATTAACTTGGACAACATTAAAAAAATACTTTAGTGTGTTCTTTGATAGTTTCATTCACGTATATACCTTTACCATACTCATCCCCAACACTGTCTCTTGTTCCATTCTCATACCCACTGGTCTTCCCAACAGTTCCCCCTTCTACTCTTCCATTTTCATTTTTAAATTCATTATTTGTGACCACTGAGTTGAATTTAACTCTGACTTCTTGCATGATCATGGGTAGGAAATTACTTCCTGGAGCATGGGCAACTTACCAGTGCTATACTATTGAAGACAGCAGCCACTGACTGTCAACAGCTTTTCAGGAAGACATAGGGCCTCACGAACTTCTCTTCCATTTTGATGGACTATTGATAGGTCCAATCTTGAGCCAACTAGCCACAGCTTCTATAGTTCATGAGTACAAGTGCTACATCACATCCAGAAGACAGCATCACACAGTACTCCTTTCCGTTCTTCTGGGATTCACTGATTTGTCTAGGCTGTCCAGCAGATGAAATCCAGTGATTAGCCTGTTCCCACCTCTCTAACATGGCTAATAAACACACATCACTATATTCAGATTTTTGCTTTTGTATTTTTGTTAATTTGGTTTTGAGACAGGCTCTCACTATAGCCCTGTCTGGCCTGGAGCTCACAATGAAGACCAGTGTGATCTCAAGCTCACAGAGATCTGCCTACTTCTGCCTTCTGAGTACTGGAATTAAAGGTGTGTGCCACCACATATGTGGATGGTACAGATTTAAGCTCTGGTCTTTATGCTAATATGGAAAACATTTTCTCATCTGAGTTTATAAAATATCTGAACCATTCCCTTAAGGTATCTTAAATTTAAAGAGTATTTTCTTATAATTGCTTAAATCAAACCATGACAATAGTACATTATAAGATTTATGGTAGCTATAAGAAGTACAGTGGACCTATATGATATCACAAAAGTCCCGAGATGGAAATACCACTAATAGTGTCCAAAAGTCCTTCTGTTTCACTTAGACTGATTGACTGGTACATGCAGTTAAATTATGAAAAGTTAAAGATAATCATCTTTAACTGAACTTTGAAGGAATAACATAAAAGAAAGAAATTATAGCTGATAAGCAAAGGAACCATACAGAATTCACAAAACATGCTTGATTAGTCCAAAAGAAGTCACACAAAGACAAAGAAGAAACCAACAAACAAATATCTTACTTTAAACACAAAGATAAAAAGATATTAAAAAGCTGGGTAGTGGTGGTGCACATCTTTAATCTCAGCACCCAGGCAGAAGCAGGTGAATTTCTGAGTTTGAAGCCAGTCTGGTCTACAGAGTGAGTTCTGGGACAGCCAGGTCTACAAAGAAAAGCCTTGTTTTAAAAAAACCAAATCAATCTTCTACATATTGTGTGTATGTATGTATATATACACATATATATATATATATACATATATGTATATAGTGTGTACAACACACACACATATATGTATATATGTACACACACACACACACACACACACACACACACACACATATAAGGGGTATAAAGTAGTATGCCATGAGAAGATATTGTTAAAAAGCTCAGGTGATGCCTTTATTGGATTAAATATTTTTCTTCTTTCTTTCAGTTTTTTCTTTTTTCATTATTAAGAAATTTTCTATTCATTTTATATACCAACTACAGATCCCCTCTCCTCCCTTCTCCTGTCCCCCCATTTTTCCCCCCAAACACACCCCTCATTCCCATCTCCCCAAAGGCAAGGCTTCCCATCCTGGTACATTCAGTTGAGGCAGGTCCAAGCCTTTCCCCCTGTACCAAGGCTGTGCAAGGTGTCCCACCATAGGCACTAGGCTCCAAAAGCCCACTCATGCACCAGAGATGGATCCTGATCCCACTGCCAGGAGCCCCCTAAGCAGATCAAGCTAAATAACTGTCTCGCCTATGCAGAGGTCCTAGTCCAGTCCCATGGAAGCTCTACAGCTATTGGTCCACAGTTCATGAGTTACCACTAATTTGATTTGGTTGTCTCTGTATGTTTCCTCATCATGATCTTGATGCCCCTTGCTCATAGAATCCCTCTTCCCTCTCTTTGACTGGACTCCTGTAGCTCAGCCTGGTGCTTGGTTGTGGATCTCTCCATCTGCTTCCATAAATTACTGGAGAAAGGTTGTATGATGAGAATTAGGGTATTCACCAATCTGATTATAGGAGAAGGCCAGTTCAAGCACCTCTCCACTATTGTTAGTAGTCTAAGGTGAGGTCATCCTTGTAGATTCCTGGGAACTTCCCTAGCACCCTGTTTCTCCCTATTCCCATGATGTCTCCCTCTATCATGGTATCTCTTTCTTTGCTCTCTCACTCTGTCCCTGTTCCAGCTCAACCATCTCATTCCCTTATGTTCTCATTTTCCATCCCCTACCCTCCATTGCCCCTCTGACCCCCAGTTTGTTCATGGAGTTCTCATCTATTTCTCCTTCCCAGGGTGATCCATGCATCCCTCTTAGGGTTCTCCTTGTTAGCTAGCTTCTCTGGAGCTGTGGGTTGCAGTCTGGTTATCCTTTGCTTTAAATCTAGTATCCACTTATGAATGGTGAGTACATACCATGTTTGTCCTTCTGAGTCTGGGTTACCTCACTCAGGATCACATTTTCTAGTTCCATCCATTTGTCTGCAAATTTCATGATATCATTGTTTTTTTAACTGCTCAGTAGTACTCAATTGTGTATATGTGCCACATTTTCTTTTTCCATATATATATATATACTAAAAGGATATAAAGTAGTATACCATGAGAAGATAATTTTAAAAAGCTCAGGTGACGCCTTTATTGGACTAAACATTTTTTAATGCCATGAAAGCTATCAATATTAAAATGAGTCAGTGAAATGGCTTAAGGTCACACACCCTTCCCTAGCCTCCTCAGTTTCCCTGACTGCCCTTTACTCACTTCTATTCCAGCCTTCCCGAGTGCCAGTCATGTATGAATTATTTGCGAATTTCCAAATTTTTATTGCTTTATAATAATTTATAAAGTACATGATGTAGAATTAGTATTTATGAATGGAGACAGAAGTACAGAAATCCACAACTGGAGTGAAGGTTCTCATTGCCCTCTTAATAATTGGTAAAACAGAAAGATCAACAAACAGTATGGAAGACTTATTACCACCACCCAACAACATGTCTGGCTCTGCAGAAGTATATTTTTGCACAAATAATTTATACATGACTGGCACTAGGGAAGCCTGGAATAGAAGTGAGTAAAGGGCAGTCAGGGAAACTGAGGAGGCTAGGGAAGGGTGTGTGACCTTAAACCAAAGTCAGGCAGAAGCTGCCAAAGAAAAGCTGGAGTGGAATTCTAAAGAGACCCCTGTGCCTCTCTGTCTGGATATCAGACTGTGGAAACAATGGACCCCAAAGAAATGTGAATTTCCCCAGGAATCCCACGCTGGGAGAAGGAAAAGGCACCAGCCAGAGGGGTAGTTTGTTTTCCAGGAAGGGATTTCACACAGCTCCAACACTTTCCAGGATAAGACTGAAGTCCAGACAAGAATGGGCTGATGGTTGTCCAAACCACACCTTGACGGGGCTGCTTAGAAGTACCTATCCCTGACCCCCCATTTAAACTCTAATTTCACTTCAGGACCCAAACAAAAGACTTGAGGGGTTCAGTGGGTCTTTCCCTTACTTTGCAATATGGTCAAATTGGATGAATCTCCTTTTTTCTACTTTTCACTATTAATTTGACTTTTTTTTTTAAATTGGATTTTTGAGGAAAGGTGGCTAGACTTGACTTGGAGCATAGGTTATGCTCCCTGAATTGGTTAATACCTCTTTACCTGACAGCCATTGAAAAGGTGAACTGCCCTGTTTGACAGCCCCTTGGCAGTGGGATCAGGATCTATCCCTGGTGCATGAGCTGGCTTTCTGGAGCCCATTACCTATGGTGGGACACCTTGCACAGCCTTGATGCAGCAGGGAGGGGGTTGGTCTGGCCTCAACTGAATGTACCAGACTTTGCTGACTCCTCATGGGAGGACTTACCCTTTTGGAGGAGGGGATGGGGGTTGAGTCAAGGGGTAGCTGTGGGGGAGCGGGAAGAGGGATGAGAGAGGGATCTGTGGTTGGTATATAAAATGAATAATTTTTTTTTAAATCCAAAAAATAAAAAATAAAAAAAAGAAAGAAAAGGTGAACTGCCACCTCTCACAGCCCTCTGCACATGAAACCATTTGCTGTCTTCCTGGTACTTAGCCTAGGGTACTGCTGAGAAAGTGACAGAAAAGTGGTGTGTGAAGGGATTGACCTGGGGTGCAACGACATCAGTTCCTTCATTCCCTCATTGCCTCAAACTCCGATGTCTCTCTCAAATGTAGGCTTCTGTCTTTGGAATGACCTTGTGCCTGAAGCCCAGCATGTTCTGTAGTAAACTTCCTCCTAACTCTTCACCTTTCCTTTGGTTTCTTCTACTGCTCTTGCTATTACTATATCCCAGTTATTCGGTTTCAAATTTCTCTTAAAAAAAAAAAAAAGCACTTCGTTCTATTGAACTTCCTATTTCTAGGCAGTTTTCAAGTTCCTGCAACCCTTCCCCTTTGGTATTTCATATAGAACCCATTCATTCATTTCCATTATTTAGAACAAAGCTCTATTGCCGCTCCTTTGAATTATGCATACTAAAAGTTGTAGATATCAATGTTTGTCATCTACACTTTCTATTCTCTGGTAAATTTTAGATAATTCTGTGACTCTGGCTTCATCATAACTGGCCTTGACACCTCATTTTTCTCTTACTAGCTTCTGATGCCTGCCTATTACATCCTATGCAAACAGCAAATAGAAGACGTTGCACTGTCTCATCCCTCCTCCACATCCCAACATCTGTATTAATCTCTCCATTTGTTCTCTCCCTTGAGTAGTTCCTCCTTAGGCTTTTGCATATACAAATTTGATCTCTTCTTTAGCTTCCGGCTTGACAACCACAATGACTCCATTTAAACTTTTCCATCTTTCCAACACTTTCCACATTCTGTCTTACATAGCAGCCATCCAATAATAATTATTGCCCTTTGTGTGCTAGTGTTTTGCATGGTATTGGTTTCTTTTGGGTATTTATTTATTTATTAATTGATTGGTAGTGTTTGGGTATTGAGCATAAGGCTGCATGTACACTAGGAAGCATTTTACAACTGAGCTAATTACCAGTGATCACAACAATGACTTCTTCTTCTTCTTCTTCTTCTTCTTCTTCTTCTTCTTCTTCTTCTTCTTCTTCTTCTTCTTCTTCTTTTACATTTTGTTTTGAGACAGGGTCTCATTAACTTTCAAGATTGGGTTTGAACTCACTCTGTTGCTCACATTTGAAACTGAAATTCTCCTGACATGACCTCTCTAGTAGCTGAGATTATATGCCTGGACCATCATGTTTGGCTTAAGTTGTTCTTTTATTTCACAGATTCATTTTGTTTTGTGACCGATCTGCTCCAGGCACTGGGGATACTGGCACATATGATTGACAGAAGCCTACTTTTCATCAACCTTCTAGTTTAGCAGGAGAGCAGACACCAGTGAAACAAATATTTACTTTAAATTATGGAAGTGTTATAAAGGGCGTTGGTCAGGGTTCTAAATTGGCAAGCAACAGAAGTTGAATGTAGGTGGTTTAACTAGAAATACATTTTATTAAGAAGGCTTGTAGGGATTCACAGGCTTGGCAGGCAAAGTGGAAAACCAAACTCAGAAAATTACAGAAAAAAAGATCAGATACATAGCTAGCTGCAGTTACAAAGTCACACACAAAATGCAACTCCAGGGGTAGTCTAGTGCTGATGACAGTTCCTTCTTTCTTTTTTATTAGTCAGTCTGTGTAGCTCAAGTTGGCCTAGAACTCAGTGGATAGACCAGGCTGGCCTAGAACTCACTAGATAGACCAGGCTGGCCTAGAACTCAATGGATAGACCAGGCTGGCCTAGAACTCACTAGATAGACCAGGCTGGCCTAGAACTTACTGGGTAGACCAGGCTGGCCTAGAACTCACTAGATAGATCAGGCTGGCCTCAAACTCAAGCTTATCCTCCTGCCTCAGCCTCCTCAGAGCTGGAGTTGGGAGTGTGAACCAGCACACTAGCTAGGACACCATCTTCTACACTAATCACCCAAATTCGTGCCTTCCACTCTTGTCATACCTACGTTCTTGATCCACCATCCACATAGTCCCTTTGCCTCTCATGTCTCCTTAACTGGATGTTTGTGGAGCCCTTGTCCCCACCTGGCAATGTATCCTCTCACATCTGTACTTCATTGAATTATGGGTTCTTATTCAAAGCCAGAAGTCAGTTTACCCAACTTGCTAAAGCTGGTTTATGCACCTCTCGTCCAGGTGTAAGCAAAATGAGGAACACGGTCTCTGCTTTCAGACTTACATAATGAGAAATGGCTTCATGGCTCAGTGTAGCTTAAACATTGGAAAACTGGCCAGATCAACAGTTTGTGTGCCGAGCTGCCAAGAAGACAAAGGCAGATGTTCTTTATGTGGAGAGCAAACAAATGTTTAGCTGAGGATCTTCATTCAACGTGGGAAGTTGGGAAAACCTTTAATCAGTAAATGACTTAGACCCAAAGACAAATAGAAGCTAATTTGAAGGATAGAGGGGGAGGGTTGCTACCAACACAGGAAAGGGCGCGTTCCAAAACCTGGTGGTGGAAGCTGAGGGAAATCCTCTGTCTCTGTGATGAAACCAAGGAGTTAAGTGGAGATCTGGTTGCCTAGAACCTTCCATTACACAATACGGATGATCATGAATTATGTCTTAAGAATAAGGCAGCATGAGTTTTAATCAGAGAGTGAACGTACAATGCACATGTGAAGAACAAATTGTCACTTGAATGTTGAAGACACTATACTGAAAGCACCATAGAGAGTGGAAATTTGCAAAATTTGGAGGGAGCAGACTTACTCAGTTTAAATAAACCATTGAATTTCCTGAGACTCATTTCTTATCCATAAAATAGGCCTCCCTCCCCATTTTATCCTGCTTTGAGGTGATAGTAAGGCAAAATGAAACAGAAGACAAGATTTTAATTATAGAAAGCTCACAAATAGGATGTAATAAGTATTTAGTGATTGTTCATCTTCTTGTTAATCATGACGGAAGATGAAAATAGTAAACTTAGGGGGAGGATCTAATCTCATATTTCAAAGAGCCCATTTCTTGACATGTGCCTCTGGTCTTTATATTCTGTGCCACATCTCTGTAGGGAGGCAGTACTGTTTTGCATGGGGTCTGGTAGAGGTGTGCAGAAGGCTCAGTACATATGATGAGCATCTGTTGTGTGCTGAACATCATTAATATAACACATGCATCATAGAAATCATTCCTGAAAACATGTAACATTAGTCTTATATCTTGGCACTTCCCCAATTTTATCCAATAGACAACAGTTTGTATTATGCATGAAATAAAGAAATGGATTGATGTTTATACAAAATATTTATACAAGAAGGAATGGGTGTTGCCAGGACTCTTACTGGAGAAAAGCCATTTCAAATGGCCAGGTTTATACTGAGCACTCTGCCTCACCAAAAAACAGAAAGAAATATTTCCCTAGGGATTTATACTATCAGTGTTCCTTAAGACTTAGGAACAACCAGATTCTACCTTGCTAGAAAATTATTCCATGATAGATATGGCCTATTAAGGCTAATTCTCTTCTAATTATATTACATTAGTAAGGATAGCCTCTGGGCCATCTTAGCAGAGATCAGTAGCTTCTGAGGATGTAAGATTGTGATTTCATTAGAACAGTTTCAGGTTCACAGCAGAGCTGAGTGGAAGGTACAAAGATTTCTCACATATCCTGTGGCTCCCACACATCATTATCACTCCTAGCCCATGGTTCACTTCAGAACTCACCCCCACAGATATACATCCTGTGGATTTGGACAAATCGTGTGATGATTAATACTCTCCACTGTAGTATCCTGCAGAGGAGTTTTGCTGCCTTGGAAATTGTCTGGGTGCTACCTGGGCATCCTTTCTTCCTCCAAGTCTTTAGCAACCATTCATCTCTTGTTAAAATTTTGCCTTTGCTAGACTATCATGTGGTACACAAACATTCCAGACTGACTTCCTTCTAAAAGGAATGTACATTTAGGTTTTCTTTACACCCTTTCATAGTTTAATAACATTTATTTCTAGTGCTAAATAATATTTTGTTGTCTAGCTTACAGCTTATAAAAAGAACATGTACTTAAAACACTGTTTGCAAAGTAAGAAGAGTAATTTACTGAAAAGTTTGGCTAAATAATAAATACATAGCCTATGTCATACTACTTTAAAAATTTGGCTTAATAATTATGTGTATATGCATGTTTTGCTGCATAAATGCACAAATACCTTGTGCATGTGTGATTCCAGAAGAGTCAGAGAGGGTGTTAGAGCCCCTGGAACTGGAGTCACAAATGGTTATGAGTCATCTCTTTTGGAAGAACAGCCGGTACTCCTAGTGCCTGAACATTTTCCCAGCCCATCATACAATTAATTTTTAACCCCATCTTTCTTGAAGCACATGATACTTGGGGGGGGGAATCTAATGTTTCTATAATATTCCTATCTCACATGTGTAAGTGAACATCAGATTTTATATTATCAAAAACTGTTATCTTGGTGGTGACAGGAAAAAGGGTATCAAAAGACCTATTTGATAAAAAAATTCTAGACTCAAGAAGGATTAACCTGGGTGGATTAATTCTTCTATTTCATTTGTCTCTTGGAAACTCTGGATATGTGTAACAGAGAAATAAGTATAAACTTGGCTAACAATGATCTTATACAAACTGGCTAATATTGTTAGGATGCTAACTTTAAATGCTTATAATAAGCAAATACGTTTCTCCTCCTCAAACTTCCCTGCAGCCTTTTGTGTTCATTGTCTTTAACAATCTTTGGGATGTTAGAAACTGGTTTACAGTGTGCACAGTCACTAGGAAGCAGACTTCTTTTTAATTAAACATTTTCTATTACAGTAATTAGTCTGCTTTGTACTCACTTTCCCCTAAACGTCGCACTTGTTTCACAGCGTTAAACTGTCTCCGGGCTCCGCCCATGCTGAGTTTTCATTAACCTCTCTTTAAATCCATCCTCACTTGGACATTAACGAGCTGTCTCCTCTTTTCTGTTTTTCACAATGGAGCCAGTATTATCCAGAGATGCACTGCTACCTACTGTTTGTGTTCATGTGACAGTTGAGCTCCGGTATTTTATAGGAACTGGTTTTTCGACTGTTCTCACTAGTGGCTATTAAAATACCAGCTGAATATGATTGAGATGCAAGTGTGTTTATATTCTCAATTTCACACAATTGTTATTTTACATCTACTAGCAAAAACTGTTGAAAAACGAGTTTCAGTGAAATTGTGCTGCTAAATTTCCATATAGAGAGAGCATTTAGATCAATATAACTAACCAGCTATATAGTTTATATATAATATATTTTACTAATGAAATATAAGGTACATATTATGTATGTATAAATACAAATATAGCTCTATAACTGCTGCACATACATGAACATATATGTGTGTGTGTATGTGTACACACATATGTGTGTATATATGGAGTGAGAACAAGAGAAGGGGTAGTTGTTGGGCAAAAATTGTGACAATTAAGTCATCTATTAAATTAGAATTCCCAAGTTCCGTCAGATGTGTGGCTTTAGGCATATATGTTTACCCTATATTGCCACAGAGTTTTTTTCCCCATAGAACAGCAACCACAATACCTCTTTCTTGTAAAATCCATAATTAACAAGTATTAGCATTTAATCAGGAAGGCAGAAACCTCATGACTGTTAGGGAGGAAACAATAAAAGTGGGCGTAGGGTGAGATAAGAGAGGATAATAGGTATGAACGTAATCACTGTAAAAGTCTGGGTGAAACTATGGAAAAATAAGCCAAAATTAAGAGGAAAAAAACAAACAAACTACAACTGACAACTAATTCTGCTTTTAGTAATGTGTTTAGGCATTCAAATTTGTATGACCATGGGAGGAACATGCAGAAGTAGAGTTTTGAAAGAAGGTTATTAAGAGTTGTTATGCAACCCTGCCTGGGGAAGCAAGTGGGCAAGGTCCAGCTCCTGTAGAAATGTATGGGAGGTGATGGGCTGCTCTGCCTGCTGCCTCTGTGAGATCTCAGTGGGGGCACTTTGAGGTATGTGTGAGGTAGTTGTATTACCAGATAAACTATGGATGAATCTGAATTTGAGTCAATTTCAGATAAAACATATATATGAGTATATGAACCTATTGTAACATAGTTAATCAGGTAGATGCCTGAGAAATCAAAAATAAATAAATAAACAAACAAACAAATAAATAAATAAATCAGAAATAAAACAAGTATACGCCAAATATTGCATTTGTACCTTGTCTTTGTTAGAGTTTCTATTGCTGTGAAGAGACATCATGATCATGGCAACTCTTATAAAAGAAAAACATTTAATTGGGTGGCTTACAGTTCAGAGGTTCAGTAGTTCAGAGGTTTAGTCCATTATTATCAAGGTGGCACATTGTGGCATGCAGGCAGACATGGTGCTGTAGAAGGAGCTGAGAGTTTTACATCTTGATATGCAAGCAACAGGAAGTGATCTGTCATACTTGGCATAGCTTGAGCAAAGGACAAAGCCCACATCAACAGTGACACACTTCTTCCAACAAGGCCACATCTACTCCAACAAAGCCACACCTCCTAATAGTGCCACTCCTTTTGGGGGGCCATTTTCTTTCACATCACCACATCCTTTGAAGGTGATTTCTGTGTAACTGAAGTTCAAATTCAGTTCCACATTATTATATTCATATTTGTTGAATCTAGCAACCCTACTTTGTGATCAATTTTGGTCACCATGGCCAGTAGCTGGAACAAAGAACTAGGCATGGGTCATGGGAATTCTTAGGAGATAATGTATTCTTCACTAATATTTGCCTGGAGGAAATGTTTTATTTCTGATTTCTCAGTCATCTACCTGATTAACAATGCTACAAGAGGTTCATATACTCATATATATCACAGAATAGGTGATACCTTAACTTGTTCTGCCAGCAAAGTCAGTTCCAACAGATACTGGGAATTTCCACAAAGATGGTGTCTTCCATTTCTCCAGCCTTCCCTCTCTTTCCTCTGTCTACCCTCACCTCATCTCTTACCACAGGTTTCATCCCTGTAATGTTCACTAAACCTCCCTTGTAACTGCACCTGAACATGATGTGATCTGCTAACAACTTCAGGGTTATCCTGAGGTGCACAGCAGTGGTTTGCCTGTTTACAAACCATTTCATCCTTTTGGAAACAGGACTTTACATCATCTAATGAGTCATAACTCCCTTATCTCAGTCTTTGCAGCTTACCTTTCTGCCTTCACGGTAAGAACACAGAGGAACCCAGCCAGTCTTCATATCCATTCATAAATCAGATTGATTCTGTGAGATGAAATCGCAAGGCTCCATTGGTCCTACCAATCTTCTACACTAGGGCATTCTTTCTTTTTCATTCTTGAAATACTTCTCTCTCTCTCTCTCTCTCTCTCTCTCTCTCTCTCTCTCTCTCTTTCTTTCTATATGTGTGTTTGGCTACATGTACATGTGTGTACCACTTGTATACCTGTTGTTCCTTCAGAGGGCAGAAGAAGTAAGGTTGGAACTCCTGGATTCTTGTGAGTTGCCATGTGGGTGCTGGGAACAAAACCCAGGTCCTCTGTAAGAACAACTTAACCACTAAACCATTTCTCCAGCCCTTGCTCTTTTCTTTTTCAGTGTGTGTGTGTGTGTGTGTGTGTGTGTGTGTGTGTGTGTGTGTGTGTGTGCGCGCGCGGGGGGGTGCAATATGCCACAGCTTGCTTGGGGAAGTCAGAAGACAGCTTTGGTTCAGAATCCTTACCTTCTATCCTCTTCAGACATGATTTCTCTTATTGTTTTTGCTCCTGTAGTGCTTATTCCAGGCTAGAGGCCTAAAGGGCTTCAATTCTTTGGTCCCTGCCTCCTATCTTGCCCTAAGAGAATAGAGATTACTGATGTGTACCACTGCAGCTAGCTTTCTGCATGGGTTACAGGGATTGAACTCAGGCCACCTGGCTTGTGTGGTAAGCACCTTTACCTGCTGATCTGTCTTCCCAGCACAAGACATTCTTGCATCTGGATATTCCCAGGATCAGCTTATGAAATGAGCTATTCCAGAAAGAAAAATCAACACAGAGACAGACAGTATGGAAGGAAATGATATCATAAATGTATTTGAACTCTCAGAGCTACTTTTCCATTCATAGCTTATTACATTTCCTTTGTTTGAATGGGTTTTGCTAGACTCACATGTGAACCCAGACAAGATGGGAACCAAGACAAGAACCTGGCAGTGCTATATGGAGCTGGTAGGGACACAATGCCTGGCAGATCCATGGAACCACATTAGAGTTTAGACAGTAAATTCCTTATAAAGAAAGAAAAAGGGGAGTCAAAGGTGTTGGTTTTATGGCACATAACCGATGTTTTTGGAGGTACTTTATTACAAGCTTATCAGGTTTGTATATTAGACATGTAATCTGCTGTACAGAAAAAAGTTTAATAATAAATGAAGCATAACATCATTGAAGGTTTAAGAGATAGTCCCCCAAGGAAAAGAAAAACAAGAAAGGGACATATTCCCTCCCAAGAGAGAGATGAGTGAAAGCAGGTACCTCGTCGCTGAGGAACTAATCCTACATGTCAGCTAAGATGTGTTATATTTTGTATCTCTCTTGTGAAGCAGGTGGGATAAAATACCCAACTCCATAAGAAATGAAACGAGGCAAGAAGGGTCAATGGATGGGCAAGGAGAAGATGGCCTCAGAGCTGATTCACACAGACTTTCCATCTCATGTTACTGGAGAATTGTATGTTCTGTCAAAACTCTGAAAGGCATGCATCCTTAACCTATCCAAATAGTGTTAACAACTGGGAACCAAGCACTCAGTTGCCAGAGACTATGGGGGCCATCTCATCAAACTGAGCAAATACAGAGAACATACGAATAAACCATGGTTCTCTATAGTCACAACAGTTGGCAGATATTTTCAGCCCTGTAGTAAGCTTTCTTGTCATACTATCTTTTGACCCAGAGACTTATTATTAATTTTGAAAGCTTGGTCTTAGCTTAGGCTTTTCCCCAACAAGCTCTTATATTTTTGATTGTGAGCCTAGCCTTTAACGGCTGAGCCATCTCTCCAGCCCAGCCCCAACAAGCTCTTACAACGTAATTAACCTATATTTTTTAAATCTACATTCTGCCATGTGGCTCAGTTACCTCTTCTTAGCACAGCACATCTGACTCTCTCCAAGTCTGCTGGTGAAATCACATGCCTAGATTCCTCCTCCCAGTTCCTCTCTCTCTGCCAGGAAGTCCTGTCTATTCTCACCTGCCTAGCTATTGACCATTTAGCTCTTTATTAAACCAATCAGAAAGCACTTTAGGCAGAGACACATCTTTACAGTGTAAACAAATATTCTGCAACACAACCCACTCATTTTTATCCATATATTTATCTCTCTAAAAACACCCCAAGAAACTCTATACTGGCTAGTTTTATGTCAACTTGACATAGGGTAGAGTCATCTGAGAGGAGGGAACTTCAACTGAGAAAATGCTTCTATAAGATTGGGCTGCAGGGAAGCTTGTAGAGTACTTTCTTAATTAGTGATGCATGGGGTGGAGTTGGGGCAGCCAACTGTGGGTGGGGTCATCCTTGGGTTGATAATTCTGGGTTCTACATGAGAGCAGGCTGAGCAAGCCAGTAAACAGCACCCCTCCATGGATTCTGCATCAGCTTCTGCATTAGCTCCCGCCTCCAGGTTCTGTCTGAGTTCTCCCCTTACCCATCCTGAGTTCCTGTACTGATTTCCTTTGATGATGAACTATGATGTGGAAGCATAAGCCTAACAAACCCTTTCCTCCCCAAATTGCTTTGGTCATGGTGTTTCATCACAGCAATAGGAACCCTGACTAAGACAACCTCTTTCCTTCTCCGTTGTGAGATATTATAAACATTTCTCATGTTATTTTAACAAATTCAGATCATTTTTTTTTTTCCGATTGTGACTTTTAGGCTGTTTTAAGTCTTGCACTGTTATAAAACCTCTGAAGTTAAATATCTTTGTTGATAAGGTCTTTTTCAAAAGTCATGTTGTCAAGTAAAAGACGTGCAACCGTCTTGACACACACATGGACTTGCTTCCCAAAGGGCCTTTCATGGGCTGTGTTTTGTCATATGAAGGGTCATTTCTGTTAGTTTTTGTTGCTGGGATGAATTACTTGAGAAATTCAGCTCATGGTTTCAGAGATGAGTCCATGGTTGTCTGACTCCTTTGCTCTTCAGCCTGTGATGGGGCAAAAATATCAGGGCAGAAGGATGTGGCAGAGGGAAGCTGCTCATCTCAGGCAGCCAGGAAGCAGTAAAAAGAACTTCCAGATCCAATACATATTAAAATGCATAGCTCCAGTGAGTCCTTGTTGTATTTTAAATGTGGCGTGAAGGATTCACACCATACAACAGGGCCCGTGTAGGAGGTTTATTGAGGGGAGGGCAGTGAAGGGTCAGAGAAGGGGACAGAGACCAGTTCCTGGGGATGAGAGTGAAGGAAGGCAAAGAGAAAGAGACAGGAGGTGTACAAGGCCCGCTTTTTATAAGGAAACAGTGAATGTGCACAGAGGGTGCTCTTAGTGACTGCAGCTGAGGTATATCCTGTCAGGACCCTAAGGGCAGCCCAGTACAGATGCCTGAATGCTAACATTCCTCCCTTTTGTTTATTATAAAAAGGTGAGTAGTTAGAAAGGGGTAGCGGGTAAGGTGGGGAAGAGGGTGCTGTGTTCTTGAGACTGCTTCCTGCTGGCCTGGGGGGTGTTGATCATCTTTGGGGGACCTGAGAAAACTAGGGTGATGGCCATGTCCTGGAGTAGCTGGCTGTTTCACTTCACTGCCCAGGTTCTGTGGAACCATCCAGCACCAGTTGGACTTGATAAGATACTGTTCTGATGGATCCAAGTCAACTCCCTGGAAACCAACTCACAAGAAATCACGATGAGGTCACCAGCCAAGACGGAGGAGAGCCGCGTGGTTGCTGTTTAAAACATGTTTTTCTAAACAATATTTATGTGCATATGCACACAGAACTAAACAGGAGTTGAGTACATAGAAAGGGAGAACCAGTGTGTGCTGTGCAAGACGAAGCTGGCGTCTCCATCTCTGATTCGCACACTGCAGCACACAGACAGTACATTTAGAGAGGGAGAGCAGACAGACACAAGCAGGTCTTGAAGCAAAGAAAAAGAAAGTGGACAATTCTCTCTCGGGTCCCTGACTGCCTGGTCCAAGGAATACTGGGGCCAGTCTCACATCCAGGGGAATGGTCAGAGGCCGGTAGCCCCACCAGAGCCCCAATTGTTGGTACTGAATGGAAGGCAAATCTATTGGTGAATGAGAAACCAGATTTGTTACAGGTGGAAGAGAGGAATCTGCCGCGGGTGGAGCAGGCAGATAGGGTCCCAGGGTGAAGTGGGTGCCCTTGTCAGGCCCTGCCAAGGCATGCCACTAAACAAACACGCCACAGGCAACAAAGTTACTACAAGAGGTTTGAGGGGGAGGGAGAGCAAAAGACTGAAAGAGTGAAAGGCTGTGTCAGAGTCGGGCCTTGATAAGAGAAAGCTGGAAAGTAGGGCACCCCCTTCCATCTATCAGATCACTGTCAGAAATTGCAAAGGTCCCGTGAAATACCCGGATATGAGGTGCTGGTAAGCAGCC
Organism: Peromyscus eremicus; assembly: GCF_949786415.1. Taxonomy (NCBI): domain Eukaryota; kingdom Metazoa; phylum Chordata; class Mammalia; order Rodentia; family Cricetidae; genus Peromyscus; species Peromyscus eremicus. The sequence continues at coordinate 46,455,427 of NC_081436.1, forward strand.
ATTTTGATTGGTGTCTAAGGGGTACGGGACCAAGTCTGACTGCAAAGGCAGATAAGTTAAGCCCTTAAGTCAGATGCTGACTATGGAGGTAGGCAAATTTTCCATGAGTGAGGTAGGCCCAAGGGCTGGAATCTCTGGCGTCCCAGAAATTCAGCGAGGACCAATGAGGAGGCACAGGCTGCTCAGTGGACTGTCATCCAAAAAAGCAGGGGCCCATGGGCTGAGAGCCCGAGCGAGATACAGTCGCCTGGTTCCAGGACTTTGAGAAAAGCCAGAAGGCCAGGACTGTGCTCAAGAAACAAAGCCTCATTTGTGGGAAATGGCCAGAAACGGGGGGCTTACCAATCACTGGTGTTGGATGAAGACTCCCAGCTATCCGTTAAGTGGGAAAGTAGGGTTGTTGCAGGAGGACCAGGTTCCAGGGTCCCAGCATGTCTCAGACTGTCGGGAGAGCCTATCCAAGTCAGGACACCAAATGCTGTATTTTAAAAGTGGCTCAAAGGAGTCAAATCATACAACAGGGCCCATGTGGGTGGTTTATTGAGGGGAAGGGAGTGAAGGAACAGAGAAGGGGGCAGAGACTGGTCCCTGGGGATGAGAGCTAAGGAAGAGAGAGAGAAAGAGATGGTAGGCATACAAGACCCACCTTTTATAAGGAAAGGTAGCGAATGCACCACGGGAGGGGGTGCTCTTAGTGGCTGCAGCTGAGGTATATCCTGTCAGGACCCTAACAGCAGGCCAGTACAGATGCCTAAATGTTAACAGTCCCTCCAATTAAGAATATGCCAACATATTAATTTACTGATTAGGTCATGACTCTCGTGATCAAATCACTTCTCAGAAGCTGAACATTACATTAAGAACCAAGCCTTTAATACATGAAAAAAATGATAATACTTCAAAAATTACTAGCTCTATAATTAAAATGATATTTTAAGCATATAAAGAGGCATGAGATTAAAAAAGGACAAAAATGTCTAACAAACAGATAGGAAATCTTAATTGAATATTACTATTAATAAAAACTGGCTGAGGTCAGGCGGTGGTGGCATAGACCTTTCATCCCAGCACTCAGGAAGCAGAGGCAGGCAGATTTCTGAGTTCAAGGCCAGACTGGTCTACAGATCAAGTTCCAGGATACCCAGGGCTACACAGAGAAACCCTGTCTCGAAAAACAAAACAAAACAAAACCAAAACAACAACAGCAACAAAAAACTGGCCGGGCGTGGTTGTGCATGCATTTAATCCCCAAACTCAGAACGCAGACAGGTGAATCTCTAAAAGTTGGAGATCAGTCTATATAGTAAGTTCTGGGCTAGCAAGGGTTCATGGCAAAACCCTGTCTCAAAAAATAAGCAAACCAAATAAAAGGACTAGTAATAAAAATAAAATTATACTAATATTTAAGATTCCTTGAAATAAGGAATTCTAGAATCATTTGCTTGTCCTGCCTGTGCCTGTCTGGAAGAGAAATACACATGACTTTAATTAATTTAATTTAATTAATCAAAGGAGGGCATGTGTTTAGGTCATACCCCACTGCATCAGGAACATCAGCGTCCCCCAACTCTGTACTCTTTTCTACTCATGAAGCAACCTCGTGGGGTGTGGATTTGCTTCTTATTTTGAATGTCTCACTGAACACAACATGCTCATTGTTAGTGAGACATGAATTTTAAGACAACAGCTTTAGTTTTCCATATTATGTTTGCCTTTGCTGAAGAACAACACCTCCCTCCAACTTGTCCATTCTATGACAGTAGGTCAGAATTTTCTTTGCTGTTCTCAAAGCCCTTCTACAGTCTCCTCTTTACATTGGTGGTTTCTAATTTTTTTTTTTCTTCTTGGTGCATATTTGTTGGATTGTTTTCTGACTAAGCATTCTTTATTTTTTTTTTTAAAAAAATGTAATTTTTCAAGTTTCCTCTCCTCCCCTCGTTGCTTGCTTGCTTTTCCTCTCATTTTTATTGGTATTCTTTTATTATCACTATCGTTCCTATTCTTATTTCATTTCTAGGAATTAAATCCAGGCTGTCACATCCATTAGACAAGCACCCCACTTTTAGAATTTTGAATGTTTAACCTTTTCTTTAACATATATTAGCGGCCTATAGTTCCTTTTAAAAACAGATTTTCCAGGTAATATTTAGGTTCTTCTTTTTTCCTCTTTGATATAGGACCTCATGCATTTCAAACTGGCTTCAAATGTCCTATGTAGTGAAGGATAACCTTGAACTTCTGATCCTCTCCACTAGCATCCCTCTCCTGGGTCTAGTGTAATGGGTTTGTAGTACCACACACAAGTTTATTTAGTGTTTGGGACTGAACTCAGGACTTCGTGTAAACATTCTGTCAACAGAACTATATCCCAAATGCAATGTTTAAATTATTAAAATAAATTGCCAATGCTTACAAATGGTAAAAGGGGGCTGAAAAGGTGCCTCAGTGGTTAAGCACACTTGTTGATCTTCCAGAGTACTTGGGTTCCATACCCAGCACCCCATATTTTTTTTTTTTTATTAACTGTAACTCCAGTTCTCAGACTTCCATTTCCCTCTTCTGGTCTCTTTGGGCATCAGGCATGCCTGTGGTACACAGACATACATGGAAGCAAAACACCCACAGACATAAAATAAAACGAATAAAATGATTTGTAGTTTCGCTTCTCCTTTCAAGAAAAGTTGAAAATCCTAGAACAATAGGCTCATATTCTCCCAAGTCAGGAAAGGCTGGACATTCACAATGATTGTCTGCTTTCCTCCAGGGTAGTCTTGTGTTTTTGTATTGACACTGGGCCCTGAACAGTCCATTTCCTTGTTTATATCCAATTGCAGAAAGGAAGTATGGGCTCACCCCCACCCAGTCATGCTGTTTGACTGTAAATCTTGACCCTACCTCCTTGTTCATTGCGCATCCCTGGTGAATTCCTGTGACTTCAGGTGCCTTAATGTTCTTTCTACAAAGCAGAGTTAAGAATGTTAAGAATGCCTATCTTCTAAGGCTGTTGTGAGAGTTAGATCCATGTATGAAGCTGTTTAGACTCGTGCCTGCATATATATGTTCAATAAACTTTGACTTACTATTGTTAACCACCTGGACTTTGTAACATTTGAGTTTACAGCCATTGCTATAAACTCTGAAACATGGCTTGAGGATGCTCTTTTTTTTTCTCCCCCGAGACAGGGTTTCTCTGTGTAACAGCTCTGGCTGGCCTTGAACTCAGAGATTCACCTGCTTTTGCCCCCAGAGAGTGCTGGAATTAAAGGTATGGTCCACCAACGACGAATGCTCTGCTTTCAAGACTATCCATTTTTATTTATTTATTTATTTATTTATTTATTTATTTATTTATTTATTTATTTTGAGAACTGTCACTTCTTTTTCATAGTGAGGAACTCATTGCGGTTGCTCTCTCCTGACCCAATATACACATGCACACATGTGCACACACACACACACACACAAGCACACATACACACACACCACATACACAAGCACACATGTACACACACACCACACACACACACACAAACATACATACACACACCACACACCACACACACACACACAAGCACGCATGTACACACACACACACACACACACACACACACACACACACAGAGGGAGACAGAGAGACAGAATCTCCCAGTGTCAGGGTGAATGTTTCTAAACTGCTAGACAGAGGTCTCTGAGAAATGTATCCTCCACCAGCCCACAACAGCTGCTCCTAGATTGTGAACTAAATTCAGAGACAGAATATTTGTTCTTTATTTCTTCTTTCCTATCATTTTAAAGGCAGTGCTATTGAGACGGAAGAGAAACCAGGTATAGTGGCTCATGCCTTTAATCTCAGCACTGTAGATGCAGGTGGATGTCTGTGAGTTTGAATCTACCCTGATCTATATAGAAAGTTCCAGAACAGCCAGGGCTACATAGAAAAACCCTGCTCAAAAAACGAAACAATCAAACCTGCCCTTCACACACAATCCTGGTGATTAATCCCCCTCACTTCTCCAGATTCCGTTTTTCATGTCTTTCACTGTGAGCTCTCTTTCATCCTCTCCCTCCCTCCCTCTCTCCCTCCCTCCCTCTCTCCCTCCCTCCCAACAGGCAATGGAACTCCATTCTCTGCAGTAATTACTTTGTAGCTTGAAATGTGAGATTTGAAAATTCACATCTTATCTTGAACCAGGAAACACATTATGATTAGTTAGTAAGTTATCCATATTAAAAAAAAAATACCAAACTCAACTTGGCTATGCAGGTGGGGCACTACATGTAAGTTTTTCAAATTAAGCACCTGCTTCAGGAAAGACTAGCTCTCTTTGTAAAAACTATTCAGGGATGTTGAGATGCTTTCTTACATATGATAATCTCTATATGAGCAGCCCTGGGTGAAAGATGGTTTAAATAGATTGTCTCCTGAAGTTTAAAAGAATATAATATATCATGAAATCTCTTTCTGTTTCTTCCTCCCTCTCTCCCTCCCTCCCTCCCTCCCTCCCTCCCTCCCTCCCTCCCTCTCTCCCTCTCTCCCTCTCTTCCTCCTTGTCTGTCAATGTTAATTATGTTTGTGCTTGAAAAGAAAAGGAAAGGTAAATGGCTTTTCAGAAATCACAGACCTGTAATTCTCTGTTTTCTGACCTAAATTTACCCATGAACTTGATTTTACTGTGTCTATTCAATTTCCAAGAAATGATTGGACTTAATTGGATCTTGCACCTTTAATAAAAACAGAAAGCATTACTACTCCATCATGGGGCTCCGTCATGGGGCTCCTTGTGATTCAATTTGAATTTTGTTTTAAAATGCTCAATGATAGAGGAGGAGTAAACAGAGCATGCTTTAAAGATCTCTCTTATTGGAGGATCTGAGAGTGATTGACAGGTCTTTGACTGGGGGTGGGAGATGTACAGGGATTTGGAGACTGGAAAGAGTCAGGCTCCCTACCTGGGTGGCATTTGGCAGACAGAGATTTTTTTGGGAAGGGACAAAATGCAGCTAAAATATTGAATCCAGGTGAGCTGCTTGGAGCTGGCTGGAAACCAAAGAGGAAGTGTACCCAGGTGGGCAGTCAGGGATCAGGAGGTTGCAGACACCCAAGGGCAAAGTAATACGAGGACTCACTCCAAAGTCTGACTGGGCAGGCAGCCATCAACTCAGGGTGCCATAGGGACGGAAAGGCAGGGACAGCTGGGGAACCAGAAACTGGGCAAGCTGCATGAGCACCGGCCCCGGTAACAAAGGACCTCAATAACAGACAGCGAAGCCTCATAGTGATGTAGTTGGAAAGGTATGAGCAAAGAATCTGTCCTCAATTCCCTCCGGAACCATGCACTGTGACCCAAGACAGCTTCCTGTGGCTCAGCCCTGGGGGCAGAGAGGAAGTAGAAATGCAACACTCAGAGGCTCAGTGTCTCTGTGTAAAATGGGCGTTTTACCTATCTTATTTTGTAAGTCTCAAGGGAATATAGAAACAGTGGCAGTCCATGCCTAGCATGCTTTGGAGCAGGTGCCCTGTGCAGAATTGTTCCACCTTCTCCCTTTCAACATCGTCTTCCATATTTTTTCGTAGCTGCAGCAGGAGTCAGAAATGGAAACAGTGGAAGGGCTGTGATTTGAGAAGGACTCGTACTGACAGAGGTGCCAGGCACTGCCCCGAAGGTGCTATGTTTAACTTCTAGGTGCTTTTAGAAGCAGCTTCCACACGGGAATTCCCTTCCGGATTGTTTACATTCGATTCCAACCTAACATAACTTACTGTTTTGCAAATGTCTTCCAACTTTCCCTTGACCTTATTTCATTGTCGGTGGGTGGCTTACGGGAGAAGACACAGTCCAACCGGAAGTGTATACATAGGCGTGATAACAAGAATAGAGGACAAAGAGCCAGCCTGAAGCTGTTTGCGAAGTACTTCTACTTAGATAATGTTATTTGGAGTGTCATGATAACTTTTCCTACAGTGGTTGATCAAAAGTTAATGTGTAACCCTTGGTTATTTCTCATTCATCCGACACCTCTGTCTTCACAGACCCAGTGCCCCGAGGATGAAATCCACATGCCTTAACATGGTGGGTGAACTCTTAGAAGCTAATCTGAGTCTACCGTGTGACCTCAATGGTCACCTCTCTGTAAGGAACACCATAATCTAGAGGCGAGAAAGGAAATGGGTCTTTCAATGTAAGCCCGGTCTAGAAAGTGATACAAAACAACAACAACAACAACAACAACAATGAATAGCAGAATGGTACCACTAAACAAAATTAGCTACAACTCCATGCCCCGGAGTTGCTCTCATTTGCATGTCTGGAACTGAATAACTAAATGCATACACATTTGTTTATCTTAACCATAAAGGACCAAACACCAACCAATCAGAACCCACCTATTTTACATGGTAGGAATTGCATGCTGGGAAATTACACAGCCGAATAGCTTATTCTATCCCATGGCCGATCCATCTAAAGGGAAGCACTGTCCTCTCAGACTCTAGCCAGATGCCGGCCACCCTTTTGTTATTGCCCTGCGGCTTCTCTCTTCACAATGTGCTAACTAAATTGCCCTTCTTCCTACAGTGATCTAAAGAATGAATTCTTTCACTGAGCTGTATTAACACTGGCCTGCAGCCAAATAAACAGGGACGTTCCAGCAGCAAACCATGTTCTCTCCGGATCCTTGTAAGTGATATGTACTCTCTGCAATAGTCTTCTCTTTCTACTTTACTTTACACCCCAGTTTGTAAGTTGCCCCCCTTTTTAGGAAGTCTCCTCTGAGTCTCCTGTGACTGACCCAAGTATCTTCTTCATCAGGCGTTTTGTAGCACCTGGAGCTAATATCTAGATATGCATTGAAAAAAGTTATATAATTACCTATTATATTTCCTTCCCACAATACCGGACGTTTAAGAGATAAGAATGGTGCAACTCACCCTACACACAAAGCATTTAATGAATATTAGATGCAGTAATTATGTGTTCAGTGTGTAGAACAATCAACTGACCTTAAATGGAACAAAAACTTCTCCAAACAATAAAATTATCCCAGAGTGACTTTGATAATCATGAAGAAACAAGGGAAGTCCTGGAGTATTGGTAACTTCTGAACAAAAATAACTTAAGGATTTGAAAGACGTCAGATAAGACTGTGTAAGGCTCTAATGTCTGTGCACATACCCATGTGTGTGGGAAGGCATTTGCACAGAGGCCTTTTGGAATTGGGAGAACATTTGGTGCTATCACTGAGAATGAGGGAGACCTTCCTGAAGCAGAATTGAGATAATGTAAGGAAACAGCTCTGATAATCACACGTGATGAAGACAGTAAGCGGCAGCTAATCATAGTGTTATGTAGTCTGTGCTGGTGAGATGCCCGGTTCCTCCAGTCCTATGCTGTCCATTCACTGCCTTTGCGTTCTGCTGTTGCCACACACCGAGTGACAGCAGTGCTGAAGAAAGCTCAGAGCGAGTTCCCCCCCCCCCTTTTCATTTTATTTTATGATTGCTTTGGAACTAGGGTTGTACAGTTTTGCTGGATGGTTGAAAACCTGTTTCCCAGTGTTACTGGAAGAAGCCACTCCTGACCCTGAATCTTAGAGGGCGGAAAAACACAGACCTGCTGCATGGATCAAACAGCCCATCATGTTTCTCAAGGCCTCTACCTGCTACTTCCTGTTCTCTTTGTAAAGTGCCTTCTGTGTGTTCCTTCCCTCCCTCCCCACTGTTAGGACCCTCCCTCCTTCCATCCCTCCCTCCATCCCTCCTTTCCCACTGTTAGGATTCTCCTTTCCTCCCTCTCTCCCTCTCTCCCTCCCTCCTTCCCTGCCTCCCTCCCTTCCTCCCTCTCTTCCTCTCTTCCTCCCTCCCTCTCTCCCCACTGTTAGGACCCTCCCTCCTTCCATCCCTCCCTCCATCCCTCCCTTCCTATTGTTAGGATCCTCCCTCCCTCCCTCCCTCTCTCCCTCTCTCCCTCCTTCCTTCTCTCCCTCCCACCCTCCCTCCTTTATTCCTTCCACACATGGAAGCTCTGCATCCTGCTTCAGCTCAACTTCACAGACATCAAATGTCCCCTCTTTATTCTTTTTCCACTAGGATCTAAATCTTTTTAAGTCTTTTCTATCTTCGAACACAAACCCACCACCGACACCCTTGCCATGAGGCCTCCTTTTAGTTGAGTGTTTCTTTCCTTCGCATTGTTAGAAACCTCTAGACAGAGAAGCTTCTCTTTCCTATTGGAGGCCTCAGCTTTATCCTTCTTCAACCATTTCAATCTACTTCTTTCACTCACCATTAACTGCACATATGTATGTATGTATGTATGTGTGTATGTTCTTATTCTGAGACAAGATCTCACCATATAGCCACGGCTGGCATACAACTCACTACATAGACCAGGATGGCCTTGGACTTGAGATCATCCTCTGTCTCTGCGCCCCACAAATACTCTTTAACCCGGCTTCCATTGCTTCTCCCAATGTCTACAGCCACTATATGAAAAAGTTCAGGTTGTCTTTTCAATGGTTTCCCCACCTCTGCTGCTTTCATTTTGGAAACTCCCTCCCCTCCCACCACGTGACCTTTCTTTGACGATCCTTGAGCTTTGGTTTTCAGCAATTTCGTTACTGGCCTTTAGGGTTTTTGTTTGTTTGTTTTAGTTGAGACTTATAAGTGAGAACATTCACTTGTGTAGTTCTGACTGCCTTAATCAAAAATGCAAATAGTTTCCCAATCTATATTTCAAGCCCAGCGTGTTTTCTGAACTCCTATATATCAGACTGCCATAGCTGTCTATTTGGGATGCTCCAAGTGTTTCCAGATGAAGGTTTCTTCTCTGTTCTAGAAGGAAGGTGGTTCAAGCAGAAATTCATTCAGCAAATCAAATCAAAGCAAGCAGTATATTCCAGAGAAAGATTGTGACAGGTTAACTAAGAGATAAGGAGTACCCACCCATTCAGGTTCTATGCCATAGATTATAAAGACATTTTTAATGAACATTTATAAGACAGGTGGCATATTCATTGGGGTAAGGTGACCCCTTTCCCCCAAATCACAGTGGACCAAATTTGTCTTTTCAGATTTTTTTCCCCACAGTTGTCTTGAAAATTCTGAGCAGGGCTGTGGTGGGGGAGCTGTACTGGCTAGTTTTATGTCAACTTGATGCATACTAGATTCATCAGCGCGAAGGGAAACTTCGCGAGAAGTTTGAGAAAAGGCCTCCATAAGCTCCAGCTGTGGGCAAGTCTGTAGGGCATTTTCTTTACTAGTAATTGATGGGGGTGGGTCCAGCCCATTATGGGTGGTACCATTCCTGGGCTGGTGGTCCTGGGTTCTATACAAAAGCAAGCTGAGTGAGCCATGAGGAATAAGCCAATAATCAGCACTCCTCCATGGCCTCTGCATCAGCTGCTGCCTCCAAGTTCTTTCTCTGCTTGAGTTCCTGTCCTGACTTCCTTTGATGATGAACTGTGATGCGGAAGCATAAGCCAAATAAACCATTTCTTTCCCAAGTTACTTTGGTCACGGTGTTTCGCCACAGCAATAGTAACCCTAACTAAGATGGGGGAGGGTAAAATCACAATGCGAATGATATTATAATAAAACCAGGGCCTTTCAAGGATGCAAACCCTTCACTAGTGTGTTTGTGTGACGATGAAGGAAGTCCTGGAATCCTGTTTTCCCATTCAATAGAAAGAACCTAAGGGCAGCTTCAAGAATGTAGGTGTCCTGGCTTTCAGGAGACATAGCTGTCCAGGTGCTGCTGGCATTCTCTTGGCTCCTTCATATTGAATTTCTTGCCCACCTGGTCTTGTATGGGCATCTCAAATTCAAAGTTTCTGAAACCAAGTTCAAGTTTTTCATAATTTTACATCTGTGTTACATAGGTTGGTAGATGACACTGCCTTTAATTCAGCAGGACAAATCGGAAACCCTGTTTTTGAAAATGCTTCCTGTATTTAAAATGTGAGGGGGTGTGGCTATGAAAGGGGCCCATCTATATTTATTTCATTTACAGGAGAACCCAGAATCAAAAAAGACAGAGACATGGTTCCCCAGGAATTCGTATTGTTTGTGCTGGATCTCACTTAATGAGTCTTACTGTTTTGCAGTCTATCATCATCCCCTTAAATCCATTTGTGGTCTGTGTTTTAGCTAAAACCGTTGTCATCTCCACTTAGTAATTGGATTCCCCTCCTTCCAGGGCCCATCCTTCCATTTGTTTCTGGCAGAGGAAGGCTCCTTCCTCTCCTTCTGGGTTCAGGGGAGGATGTCTTTTCTTACTGTCCTTTACCTTGGATCTGTCCCCTTACTCCTCCTCTCCAAACTCCGAAGCCCTGCTGAGGTCAAAGCCCCTACACACCTTCCTCACTTTTTGCCTACAGAGTTTTGTCCAGAAAAAACTCTAAGCGCACTCTTCAGCGAATAGTTTTCTGACATGGGGACATGAGCGGTGTTTTCCCCTAGTTACTCCACTTTGCTGGTCCCAGCTTGGACCTTTTCATTCATTTTTTCCCTTGCAAATGTGATACATCCTGTGTTTTAAACAATTAAACGTATTGCCACCGACTCTGTTCTCCAGAAACCACATTATCATTTGTTGACAGAACAATTTCCAGATCAGGGTTTGAGGGGAAAATAAGCCCACTGAGAGTTAACTCTAGCGACGCTGCAAAGATGGCAGTTCGTGTACCAAAAAACTTCCTTAACAAAGTTCAGAGATGTTGTTAGTGCCTCCAGGGTGGGTCACTGACCAGCCTCACTGTAGCTGGTCTTTGGCACTCACATTACAGTGTGTTGTCTCTCCGAGAACAGCCACCTGGGGAGAAGCTCACTGCTGGCTCAGTTCTCTAACTAGGACTAATATTCTTTGGCATTTGTCCCAGGGCCTTCTCTTGAGGAGTATGGTCAGCTTATAGAAAATGTTCTCTAGAAATATGAGAGTCAATAGTCAATGAGCCTCCCCTTTGCCAGCTCAATCTTCATTCTAGTTGATAAATTCTTATAGATGGAATTTTCTTTGGGCCTCTGGCTCACAAATAATGACACGGGAGACTTCTTTTTAATTATGAAAGCTCAGCCTATAGCTTAGGCTTGTCCCACTAGCTTTTATAACTTAAATTAACCCATAGTTTTCACTAATCTACATTCTACCATGTGGCTTTTACCTTTTTCCCATTCTGTGTGTCCGTCTCATTCCGAATGTTGATGGCATCTCCTCCTCACCTCAATTATCTCCTTTGCCTCTCTCTGCCCTGAAGTCCCGCCTAACTCTCCTGCCTAGCTATTGGCCATTCAGCTTTTTATTACAGCAACCACAGCAATGCATCTTCACACAGTGTACAAATATTTCCCAACAAATTCTCCTGCCTCCCATCTTGAAAGATTTTTAAATTAAAAAAAAAAAAAAAGATTTTCTTTAACTATCATGCAAAATAATGGTTCTCACTGTGGCATTTTCTTTTCTTTCCTTCTTCTATTTTTTAGTGTTTTTTTTTGTTGTTGTTTGTTTGTTTTTGTCAAGGTCTCTCTATTATGTAGCTCTGGCTATGTAGTCCTGGGAACTCACTATGTAGACCAGGCTGGCCTTGAACTGACAGAGACGTACCTGCCTCTGCCTAGATAAAAGGCATGCACCACTATGCCCAGTTCACTGTGGCATTTTATAATGCCTCTCTTTCTGCTGACTCTCCTCCCCACTGCACTCTGATCTCCACTGTTCTCCCATTTGTACCGTTCCTCCCCCCACTCACCCTGTTCTACTTTCAAGCCATATGTAGTCTACAGGCACTTGGGCTTGGGAACCCCCACCAGTCTTGAAAGCACATTCATGCTCTTTTCCCTTCTCATTTTATTTTCCCCACTCTCTCCTTTTTGGCTTCTGGAGAACACCAGCAAATAAACCACCAAAAGTCCTGGTACTCTCCCGGACTGTGTGGACATGCAAATGGAGACACTGAACTGAGGCAGTGTCGTGGATCTGGACAACTGACAGCTATGTACTTAAACAACACAGTGCACAGTTACTGCCTCTCAGATGAAAGACTTCTTAGGGTCTGTCTGCCTTGTGATAATTATGATGAGGATACCAGGAGATTTATAAGACTGTATCAGAAAGAGTAGAGCATTATGGATGCAACTCAAAAGCAGCTTTGCTATTTTTGTTCCATGCACCTACAGAAGAAGGAATTTCTTAAATCTTGCTTACTGGTAGTTTTAGTGATAAAAACAAACAAACAACCAACAAACATTTTCATGATTTTATTCTTTATTTTATTTTGTCAATTTCCTATATGTGAATATATGGTGATACACTCACCTCAATTACCCACCTTCATTTTCCACTAAACACCTTCTTCCCACCTAGTCCTCCCATGGCTACACCATTAGAGAAAAAGACACCTCCACTCCCAGTAACCGTTAACTGTCATTTGATCTGCAGGAAGAGATGGGACCTCAAGGCCACATCCTTTATCCATGGTCTGAAGCTGGAGGAACCAATAGGGGATTATCCATAGTGGCTATGTGTCCATGGTTGCCATAGCAATGTCATCTCTGGGTGGCAGCATGTCATGACACTCTTCTCCATGCCCTGGCTCTTAAATTCCTTCCACCCTCTATTCTTGGAGTCTTTGGGCCTTGTGGGAAGAGGATAAAAACACATCTCATTTAGGGCTGAGCACTCTCAGTCACTTCTCAGTGCTTTGACCACATATGAGTCTCTGTGTGATTGTCATCCTCTTTAAAAAAAAAAAAAAGACCTCCTCTGCCTGAGACTAAGAGGAGCACTATTCTATGAGAATAAACATGAATATTTAGAAGGCAGTTTAACAGCATATTCATTTAGGGATGAAATAGTAGTGTATTGTACTGGATAGTTTTATGTCAACTTGACACAAGCTGAAGCCATGCAAGAGGAAGGAACCTTAATTAGAAATGGCCTCAATAAGATCAGGTTGTAGGCAGGCCTGTAAGGCAATTTCTTAATTAGTGATAGATGGTGGTGGTCCTGGGTTCTATAAGAAAGTAGCCTGAGCAAGCCATAAAAAGCAAGCCAGTAAGCAGCCCTCCTTTAATGGCTTTTGCATCAGCTTCTGCCTCCAGGTCTCTGCCCTGCTTGAGTTCCTGTCCTGACTTTCTTTGCTAATGAACTGTGATGTGGAAGTGTAAGGCAAGTATATGCTTTTCTCCTCAACTTGCTTTTTGGTCATGGTGTTTCAGTGCAGCGATAAAAACCCTAACATGTATTCTTCTCTTGGGCTCAGGCTCTCCCCAGCCATAGACTTCTGACCAGGCCTGTTGTATTAGGTGTGTATTCCCTTCCAGGGAGCAGGCTTTATATCTAACCATGAAGTGGTTGGTTATTCCCAAAATGATTGTATCAATGTTGCACCAGTGGACAAATCTCACCGGACAGGTCAGTACTATAGTACACGTAGTATATGGTACTAACTTAAGATAATTGCCTCGTTACCTAGCAGATAATTACAACATGTAATGAAACACATTAACCCTCTATGTAAATAGGAATCATTTTGTTGAAAGAGATCACATTTAAATGTATTGTATTAAGGGTTTATTTTATTTTATTTATTTGTCTTTTTGTGTGTGTGTGTGTGTGTGTGTGTGTGTGTGTGTGTATGTGTGTTAGAGAGGATGGAATTAATACATCAACAACCCCAAGAACTAGAGTGCCTATGATAGGACCTCATTAATTCTCATGATCAATGCCCCCGAGCTGGTCTTCAAGCCTATCATGCTTTCCTTCCAGTTCCTTTCTCACACATGACAAATAACATTTCCAGAGACAAATAACCTCGCTGCTTTGCTTCCTCCACCTGTTAGTTTCTCACTTCCAAAGAAGTAATTATGTGATGTAAATTATGACCCTTGTGAATCACTCCCTGTATACCCATGCTTATCTTTTATCTCTTCTCTGCTTTTAATACACTCTATGCCTATCAGCGTGTGTGTGCGTGCGTGCGTGTGTGCGTGCGTGCGTGTGCGTGCGTGCGTGTGTGTGCGTGTGTGCGTGCGTGCGCGCGTGTGCGTGCGTGCGTGCGTGTGTGTGTGTGTGTGTGTGTGTGCACGTGTGTGTGTGTGTGTGTGTGTGTGTGTGTGTGTGTGTGTGTACATATGTGGAAGCCAAAAGACAACACTGACTGTCTTTCTCAACTTCATCTCTACTTTTGAGGCAAGGTCTCTCACTGAACCTGGTATTCACCAACTGTTAGATTTGTGGGCTAGCAAGCCTTAGAGATTCTCCTGTCTCTGCCTCCCCAGTGCTGGAATTACAGGTGTATGCTACCTTGTCTAACTTTTGACATGAGAGGGAGGGATCTGAACCCAGGACCTCAGGTTTGTAAACAGGCACTTCATTGAATGAACCATTTGCCCAGCCCCAGGAAACAATTGTGTAAAGTCTTTAAGTATGCCATTAACGCATTCTTTTCCCTCCGTGCCCATGTTAGTCCTGCAATAGGCTTGCAACTAGAACCAAGTTTTATCAAATTATTTGTTTTTGTTTTGGTTTTCGAGACAGGGTTTCTCTGTCTTGGAATTCACTTTGTAGATCAGGCTGGCCTCGAACTCACAGAGATCTGCCTGCTTCTACCTCCCAAGTACTGAGATTATAGGCATGCACCACCACCACCTGCAAGTTTTATAAAATTCTTAATTAAGGCATTCTTTAAAAGTCAAAATTTTCATGAAAGTGTAAGTTATATAGGCTAAGAGGTTTTGTGTTTTAGTGGCCCCTAAAGCTGGGCGGCGGCGGCGGCGGCGGCGGCGGCGGCGGCGGCGGCGGCGGCGGCGGCGGCGGCGGGCGCACGCCTTTAATCCCAGCACTTGGGAGGCAGAGCCAGGTGGAGCTCTGTGAGTTCGAGGCCAGCCTGGGCTACCAAATGAGTTCCAGGAAAGGCGCAAAGCTACACAGGGAAACCATGTCTCGGAAAAAAAAAAAAATGTCCCAATAGTAATCTCTGGAGCTACCACCTGGATCATGAGCTTTCTGAGGACAAGGTCCTCTTTGTCTTGTTCCCTTAGACATCCATAACTCTTTGCCTGGAGTAAAATATTACATTCAATTATATGGAAATACACATATTAAACCATTGTGAAGTTCACATGACTTAACCTGACAGATTCTCAATAAATGGATGCTGAACACATATATTTAGGGAGAATTATTTTAAATAGGGGTTTGCAAGAATTCTGTTCTTGTCTCTTGCTATTACCTAACCAGAGAAATAAGGCAGATAAAAAGTGGGAGGATTATCACAGCTAAAAGCCATTTTCTCTCTAACTTTTTGCCCTGTGAATGCAACAGAAACACCTGGAATATAAATAATGCCAGAGTTATGAAAACAGGAAAAGGAATGGGGATCTTATATCAGAAAGGGCTTTGATAGAATTAGCTTATGTATCCTGTCATGATTGCCACAGGTAGACGCTATTTTTAATTTTTATTTTACTGACCAAGAAATCAAGAGAGAGAGTTTAAGTAGTTTCCTTAGGTCAGATTTCTTGCTAGCAGAGGTACTCAGATTCAAGCTCAGTGGGGCGACTCTGAACTCTACCCTCCATTGCCTTGGAGAAGAAGTAGTCCCAATAGAAAGCATGACAGTATAGGTTGAATTAGAAGCTACTTGTGTCTATCTGCCCTTCTTGGGATTGAATTTTCTGAGCCATGGCATGCTAGGCAGTTAATATATTGAAATCCATAACAGTTTTGTGGAAAAACAGTCCTGATGATAATAACTTTTGCTGAAAAGCAGTACGTTATGTTTTCTGCAAAGATTGGAGCTAAAACTTCTTGCCAGACCACAGGCATTTTACAAACAAAATAAATTTAAACAGTTTGTGAAGGTCACAGAAAACAAGAAGCAGAGAGAATGGGCTTGGTTAAAATAAAATGACAAGATTGGTCACTGGTCACTAGCACTCACTTCTCTCTCTGAGGACTCAGATTTTGTTTGCAGCACCCAAATGGCTGCTCACAACCATCCATAACTCCAGTTCCATCTGATACTGTCTTCTGACGTCCCCAGGTACTAGACACACACATGGTTCACATACTTACGTGCAGGCCAAGCAGACATATAAATAAATTTAAAATTATAATACTTCTGAATAAATTAAGAATGCCTATTGAACCAGAGAGGTAGGAAGTAACCGTGGCTACTCTCCTGCTTCTGTGATCTTTCAGTTTTTACCCAAAAAAGAAAAAAAAAAGCAAGAGGACACCTCAAAGTAACACAGCATCTAAGAAGTAGACATCTGGGACTTTCTGCCTAGTGGGGAAGCCTTTGAGTGAACTGAGGAAGGTGGACAATAACATGAAGAATGTCTTTGGAAAACCCTCAAAAATGGCCAGAAATTAAAATTACTTCAAATTCCCAATTAAAAAAAAGAATACCTATAATCCATTTTTTAATTGTAAAAATATTTTTCGTAAAAATATTTTTTCATTTAAAAAATTTTCTTTCCTTTTACATACCAACCCTTGTTCCCCCTCCTTCCTCTTCTCCCCGCTCCCCCCACCTCCCCCCCATCCCCTCCTCCATCCAGTGACTGATGGAAGCAGATGCAGAGACCCACAGACAAGCACTTGGCTAAGATCCTGGAGTTCAGTTGTGAAGAGAGGGAGGAAGGATTATAAGAGCAAGTGGGTGGGGGGGTCAGAATCATGATGGGAAAAAACCACAGAGATAGCTGAACCAAGCTAGTGGGAGCTCATGGACTCTGGACTGACAGCTGGGGAGATTACATGGGACTGAACTAGGACCCTCTAAATGTGGGTGAAAGTTTTGTGGATTGATGTGTTTGTGGGTCTCCTGGCAATGGGACCAAGACTTATCCTGGGTAGACAAACTGGTTTTTTTAGAGCCCATTCCCTACGGTGCCATGCCTTACTTAGCCTTGATGCAAGGAGGAGGGGCTAGGTCCAGCCCCAACTGGGTATGCCAGCCTGTGCTGACTACCTAAGGGAGACCTATAATCAATTAAGTACACTTAGCATATTAAAATATCTTGTTACTGTGCCTTTAAGAATTTTACATGATAGACAATTTTCTGAAACTATCATTTTAATAAATCAAATATTTGAATCCAAACATGATAGATAGCTTTTGAAAAATAAAGTTGGTGAATGTTTCAGGGTCTTACTTATAACTATAGTCATAGAGAATTAAGGGTAATTTATAGTGGAAGCTGATGACAGTCTTCTGAGACAACATGTGTGATGCTGCCCCCATTTCTCATATAAAGTTCTAAAGTGATTATCCTTATGCATTTTGGAGAACTTCTAAATATCAAGAGACGAAACTTACATGGTGACTGACAGACACCAAAGGTGAGATGTTTTATCTTATCTCACACCACAGAGTAATATCCTTTTTGTTATTGAAAGCCACCAGCAATGTTCAGGCTCTCATTGCAATGCCCATTTGCAATTTCCTTACCTATCACTCCAGAAGTGAGACAGATGGCAAAGAATCCTCTGGATCTCCACCTCCACAATGAACACCACTCTACACGCTAAATGGGATTTTGACTCAACTCATCCAAAAGTGATTGTTGTTGAAAAGCACCTATTTACAAGACATATTGGTAGTCACCGCAAATAACTAAAGATGCTGATTATTCCTGCTTTTCAATGTATTCTTTTGGAGTGGATCAGAAGCAGAAAGGGCTTTGATTTGATTGTATCAACAGTTGACAGTTGTCCATACTCATTGAGCTACTCAAATGAGTGAGTTTGGTAAAATATTTATCGTGTAGCTATTCTGTCAACACAGGTCCAAAAAGTAATCTTGTGGCCATTCAACATGTAATGATGGAGTGCTTTCTACATGCTAGGTACTGTATTGAGGGCAGGAATCTCAATGTAGCACAGCAGAGATACAGTCTTGGCTTTATTTCCAGTGCAAAGATGATAATAAGAAAAAGCAGCAGCTTAGGATCAAGTCCATTTCCAGTGCTGGATATTTTCTCATCCAAACACGTTTTCCTCTTTTCTTAACTCGACTCTGCATACAGGAGGCTGATCTCTAAGTTCAGCATAAGGGACTCCTTCCCCCTTTACCTGCCATGCTGTGCTACTAGCTGAGCACTAGGAAAAGACAGAAGGTAGAGGAATTGAGTGAGATCAAGTCTTCCCCAGGAAGGTTGTTACAGACTAGCAGAGCCCCACATTAGCAAAGTGTGCATTTCCTTTTAGGTAGTCCTGCCCAAACCGTTCCCAAACTCCAATATCTCTTTCATCCTTTAGCTCCTTCAAACTTGCTACAGTTTGACTTTTTTTTGTTCATTTGTTTTTCATGACAGTCTCATTACGTGGCGCTGGCTGTCCTGAAACTCACTATGTAGATAAGTCTGGCCTCAGATTCACAGAGATCCTCCTCCCTGTGCCTCATGAGAGCTGGGTTTAAAGGTGTGCACCACCACACCAGACTCAGTTTGAATCTTGACTGTCCCCCAAAGGCTCATGTTCAGAACCCTTTAGCTCTACCCTCTGACACGATTTTGAAGGCCATGAAAGCTTTTAGAGGTAGCATCTGGAATGCAGAAATGGGTGTCCAAGAGCAAGCTTTGTAGGTTTTACCTGCTTCCTGCCTGAAATGATTTGAAGAGACTATTGGCCTTATTATGCCTGTCACCATGGACAGCACCAATTCACTATGCCTTCCTTCCTGTGATGAAATTCCTGGAACTGTCGGCCCAAATAAACCTTCCCTTATTTAAGCTGTTTACAGGTGTTTTTTTTTTTTTTTTTTTTTGTCACAGCAATAGGGATAACAACAAAGAGGAGACCCTAGGATTATTTTGCTGTTATTGTAGACTGTAGTATTACAGTTTTCAAAACCATTTCTACACCTTGGAAATGAAGAGAAACCCATTCACAGACTAAAGTTGAAACTCCACAAGGCCAGGCTTAGTTCTTGTTAATTTCTGTCCACAATACTGTCCAACATAATACTTTTCTTAAGATAAGTATTTTAATAGTAAATGCATGTCTAAGTGTGTGGTGATTTGAATGAGAACAACCCCCCATAGGCTTATATGTTTAAATACTCAATGGAACTGTTTGGGAAGGCTTAGGAGGTATGGCCTTGTTGAAGGAGGTGTGTCACTAGGGGTGAGCTTTAAAGTTTGAAAAGCCCACAGCATTCTCCTCAGTTAGTGCTCTCTCTTTCCTCTCTCTCTCTCTCTCTCTCTCTCTCTCTCTCTCTCTCTCTTCTCTCTCTCTCTCTCTTCTCCTCTCTCTCTCTTCTCTCTCTCTCTCTCTCTCTTCTCTCTCTCTCTCTCTCTCTTCTCTCTCTCTCTCTCTCTCCTCTCTTCTCTCTCTCTCTCTCTCTCTCTCTCTCTCTCCTCTCTCTCTCTCTTCTCTCTCTCTCTCTCTCTCTTCTCTCTCTCTCTCTCTCTCTCTCTCTCTCTCTCTCTCTTCTCTCTCTCTCTCTCTCTCTCTTCTCTCTCTCTCTCTCTCCCTCCCCTTCATGCTTAGCCATTGCTGCTGTTGCGGTTTCTGCTTTTATAGACATGGACTCACCCCTATGAAACTGTGAGCCTCTTAGAATTGTTTCTTCTATAAGTTGCCTTGGTCATAGTCATTGCTTTTGTCACAGTGGTAGTAAAGTAACTAAGACAAGGTAATCCCGAACTGTCAAAAATATCACAGAGAGTTAACACAGAGGGTGAAGAAACAGCCACACTAAGAATAAATGAAGGACAAGTGACAGTAACATTACTAAGTCTTTGAAAAGCCAGAAAACATTGCCTCTCAGTTCACATCTCTGTGTCAACATTCAGATGTTGGATCTCCTGGAATAGTTGAATCAACCACTTTAATTCTCATTTGATCATCTGCATAATAATAACGATAAAGTAACTAGCCAAAATTGTTTCATTTGCACTAAGTAACTGATATCAAAGATTCCTGAAGAAGGTCTATATGCCAAAGATTAGGTTAGTTAGGACAAGTAATATTTTTTTTGTGAGTGTATGTATGTATGCTTTGGACTTCAATTAAAGGGATATTGTTGTAGTTGTCATTTTGCATGACTAAATGATACTCAGAAATCAGAAATATGTAATAAAATGCTTGGAAGTAAATGAAAAAATGGTCATTATAATATTGATCAGAATAATTTGAGACCTTGGTTTAAAATAGAATGTATCCATATTTAAAAATCACATCTGGATATTTTCTTATACAGAGCCATTTCGTTTGCCCACTGCTATTCAGAGAATTCTTTTAGTAATCAAATTTATAATTTAAATCTGGACACAATTCTGGGCTTGGTAAATATGAACAGATTAGGGAAAATGTTTCTAATTCCATCTTATTTTCTAGACCATATTCTTTTACAGCTTATTGTAAATTAAGCATAAGCTTAAATTAACATTGGTAGTGTCTAAATCAGATTAATTTGTCTGAGTGTCAGTACCTAAATCAGTGAGCACATCCCAGATTTATGATTCAGGTCCCAGAAAATTGTGTAAGGCAAGAAAAGGAAAAGAAAAGACTTGTTTCTCCCATGTGGAGTTGAAGCATGGGAGTGTGGGAACACAAGAAAAATTGTGTGGGGTCCAAACTCTGCAGATGAACTTAAAGCCTGCCTTGATGATCTGCAAACAGGGACGTGCTCTTAGCTACTTTGAAGGACTATTGTTCAGGGCTGACTTGAGATCTATGCCTAGTGTTCATCATGGTTGTCCCTTACATAGCAAAATTATCTTGAGAATTAATAAAGTTTTGAACTGAGGAAAACATCAAAGTTAGTCCACCATACTTAGGTTGAAAGAAAGATATGAGCTTGTATGCTTGAAGCCAAGTGCAAGGTGATGATAGTGGATGGGTATTAAAGATAAGAATATATAAAGAAAGGTTTCAACAGTATCCTGTGGGTCCAAGTGGGTACTGTGTCATGATTTCTTCTTCTCTGTGTGGGACATCTCTGGGCAACTGTTATTAAAATGAAATGGCATTTGACAAGGAACCAGGATCCAGGAATCCTTCTCTCTCTGGATACATCACAGTGGATTTTTTAAAAAAGGCATATCAAAGGGATAATCTAGGAAAAAATCATGCTGTTCATTTCTAAAAGATTTTCCACTAAATCCCTATAGGGTCGTCACACCACATGATGCTATCAGAATGCTTTCAGCATGTACTATGCTCAGTAGGATGGCTGGTCTCCTTGGCCTCATTTCTCTAGATCTACACCCTAATCTCAATTCTCCCATCTTAACACAGGATAATGAATAAAACTGCCCCACAGGAAAGAAAGGGCAACATTTGTTTATCTATTCATGTGCTAAACATTCAGTAATATGGTCTGAGTTTCTTGGACTTGATTCTTGTAAGGCAATACATCCCTTTTGTCCAGTAGAAGGGTAAAGATGAGCCCTGGACACCACTTGCTATTTCTTCAGAGTCATTCTCACAAATTCTGTCTGTCTCTTCATCGTTTCCTTTCCAAGTGGATATAAAGGGGGTTTCAATTCTCATTCAGTCCTTACTAGTTGTATCATTTTGATGCTATTTTTCTATTATCCATGAGTAATCATTTGTTTAACTGGAATCGGTGACCTCACTTCAGAGTAGTTTATAAATGATTATAGAAGAAATACCTGAAAATTGGCTAGTCTTCACATAGTCTTGATTCTCCCACAAAACTCATTTCAGGTATACTTGTTTCTTTTTCTTTCCACTGGTCACCTTGATATTAAGTAATCTTTGACACAAACAAAAAAACAGGGGTCTAACAGATTAAAGAGAAAGGTTAAAATATCAATGGTAAGATGCCAGTATCTGTCCTGGTATACGAGTATTTCTTTGTCTGCCAGGAGTCCTGACTTCCTTCTTGTAGAAATAGGTTCTAGAACCCCACTCTCCCTTTCTAGGAAATGGTTATTTTTCCATATGCAATACATTAAGAATGTGATCAAAGAAATCTAAAGTAACACTGCCTGACCTTAGGTGATTAGAAAGGAGTACTTCATTCAAACCTGGCCATAGTAAGAATTATGTCATGGCGTCATGGGATTTCAATTCAAAGAAAGAGACAACAGAAGTCAGTCATATTCTGATGATGATACAGAATGATTGAAGAGACCACTTTGTGGGAAAATCTTTTGTAAGAAAATGAATTCAACATATGGAGAAGACATGCAATGCGTTTAGAATACAATGTGGTTTTCTCCTCTGGTTGGATCCTGGCTGGCATTTGCTCTTTTTGTTGTTATAAGTATTCCAATCAACTTATAGTTTTTTCCTTTGCCTTACTTAGTTTATATTCAGCTTTCTGTTACTTTCAACTAGAAAGAAGGTTGTTCAGGAAACACCTTTTTAAAAAGAAAAGATTCCACAAACCAGGCAAAAAGGAGGTGTTTGAATCTGTCTAAAGAGGACCCTAAGTTGGAACTGACCCAGGTGTAGATATTGTCCTTGCATGGCTGTATTTAGAACTCAAATTAAGGGCAATAGAGAAGGTGGGAATGAGGAGAATGCCCAAATGAAACTGTTGACCATTGAAAGGCAGTCAGAGTCAGCATCGAAAATATCAAACACTGCCAGACATACTGGCACACACCTTCATTACCAGCACTCAGGAGGTAGAGGCGGGAGGATCTAAGTGAGTTTGAAGCCAGCCTGGTCTATATAGTGAGTTCTGGGACAGCCAGGGGCTAGCTACATAAAGAACCTGTCTTGAAAAAGTCAAACAAACAAACAAACCAAAACACAAACATATGCACAAAACTAGTCAAGCCAGTATGTCTTCAATGGGAAGTAGATTCAACTTAGTAACTAAGTAGCTAAGACAGAAGGGGTAATTATGAGGCAGACTCCACTACACAGATGGAGATTTTCTGCTATTAATGCTCTATAGAGTCTAGTAGTAAATGAACGGGTGATCATTACTCTATCTGCAGAAAGGAATGTTGATAAGCTGGGTAATATAAGAATGGATTTTGCTACTCAAGACAATGTCTATTCAAACAATAGTGTCTTAATTCTACATTTATGGCATCTCTTGGTCCAATGTAGATAATTCATGCTCATAGATGAAGCTCCTAGCTTAAAAAGAAGCCTCGTTAAGCTACATTCCTATTTTAAGAACACTAGTCATGTGAAATTTCAAATTCATAGACTCTTTTAACACTGAAGGGTTTCTTCATTCTACAAACTGGACTGCATTTATCACAGCATTTCTTTAATCAAAAGTGCCCTCCTTCCACTACAGCTAAACACAAGTCAGTTTGTATGTAGCATTTCAGAAAATAACCTGTATGGAGAAAGACAAACCAAGAAGTGCAAATAAGTTTCCAAAGGCATCTATAATCTTGTGAAGTTCAGCATGCTGTTCATGATATATAAGAATTCAAGGGTTAGATACAAGCCTATCTTATCTCAGAGCTATAATATTTATTTTACTATTTTGTCAGTTGTCAGATGTTCTCTGTTTACTCATACTTACAATCAAAAGGTTGTGAGTTCTTTAGGTATGGCGTTAGCATGCACCACTTGAGGTCATGAATTCACTAACACTAACTATAGCAAGGATAAGTATATGGAAAAGAATGATCATCATGTCTTGGATCAGAAAGATCCTTTAGAATTGAAATCACTTTCCTACTTGTTACTGTGTATAAACCTTATTACAATCCTGTGAAACAGGTATCGGTAGAGTATTTTTTAAAGGCTTATCCAGTTTTGATAGGGACATTAAATAACTTGCCCAAGGTCCTATAGGAGGACTATATCAGGAACCCAGGGTCTGTATACCATTCTTGTGAATGTTTTCCTTCCCAATATGCTACAGGTGCTACACAGCAGAACACCTTGTCTGACCTTGATTGAATTGTCTGAGATATCTCATAAATGACAGTAACAAATCTTCATGAAGGCATTTTCTGGCTTTCCAAGCATGATGTTGCATAACTGGCCTTGGGCTGAACTTCTTGAGAATTGTTTAAAAATCAAAGCCCAGAATATAATTGCCAGTTTCTCAATTAATTGGCCTAAAACTTTCCTTGAACCTTCTCCTGCTGTCAGGTAAATGACAGACATCCCTTAATGACTACTTGGTAAATGAGCTACTGCTGTTTGCTCAACCTATCTAGCAGAATTTGTTTATTTTACAGCCAGCTGAAGTATATAGAGGACAGAGTAGAAGATTTGGGTTTCATTTTGCATGAGTAAATCAGAAAGGATATTTAAAATATTTAGCCAATATTTAAGTGTTAGGTATTTTATTTCATTTTTAGAGATCATCATTATATATGAAATATATACTTATTATTTTTATAATTGTATGTTTGCTTTGTTGAGAAAATCCTGAGCTGAAAATCTACTAGAGACAAAAGATAATCATACAATACAATGAAATACTTTTCGTTCAATTTTGTATAATTTGGGAAAAAAATAAAATGCATTCAACCTTGTCAGAAATACAATCTTCTGCATTACTCAACATTGGAGAAAGTTAGAATGGTCTCTGAATTTTGTAAAGGAACAAAATGGAAAGCCAGTAAAATATATGATTAGCTAGCTAGTTTGTTTAATAAATAACTAGAAGAAAGCAATTATTTTTTGCCATTCAATTTCAATATACTGACTCATCCTTCTCAACTGGGAAGTTTTAGTTATGCATGAGAACTGCTTGAATGAGGAAATGGTTGGTGTTAACATTTTCTCTATATGGTTTTATATGCATATTTATAAGCCCCAAATAATAATAAAATGAAGCATTCATACCAAAGAATGTTGAAGGGCAATATTCAGCAGCCACAAATATCTAAGATTTATGATAATATAACCATGATGATTTTAGTGGTGTTTAGAGAATTCTTTAATGGATGTGTTCCATCTTCAGCTAACTCAAATCTATAAGGAGATAAAGAAAGTCTTGTCTGAATAGTCCTGTTTTAATAGCTGTTCCCAACATACACTCACTGTGTGCAGGGTTGTTTGCTTGGGCATATCAATTCAGTCTATATGAGCATATGAGCACACCTTTGACTTATTCCTTCATTTTAGAGTTGTTTACATGAGTAATTGAACAGCAAGAATGTTGGACTTTGAAAAGTCCTCTCATAATAGCTGTTGGTTTTGCTTCATTTGCTGTGGTGAAATGGGTAGTCAACTTTCCAAATACACTTCATATTTTCAGCGTAATAACCTTTATACCTAACCTCATCTTAATGTATAAAAACCTTTCACCTATCAAAACAGACACTCTCTCTAGTCACAGAATGATATCAATAAAACAGTATAGCTATGTGTGTTTAGTGTACACAGGTTGTTAGAAAAAAAATTTTCCCTGCAGACATTGGACCCATCTTCATGGCCTTGAGGTAGCTGTTTCTCAATGGAAACCATCCAGTTTTGGCACTTTATCTTAGAATGAGATTTGTGTGGGTTGGACTCCAAATGTTAATGAAGTTGCCTAGCGACCACATTTCAGCAGAGGAGAAACTGAGAATTTTGACAACATTTAGCTGCATAGAAAGTTTACCAGGAGTCTGTTGACAAGTAGGTGGTAGGGAATTTGCAATTTTCATCTGTGTGTCTTCTTAGAATGGGGCTGACTGGTGTGAATGCTTACAAGCGTAGTCCTTTCCAACTACTCTCAATTCATACCAGTATTCAGTAGCCTTCTGTCTAAAACGTGGATCAGGATTTCATCTGAAAAGTCAAAGAACAAATATTTTTGAAGTTTTATGATGTGCAAGGACAATGCAGGGGATTATGATATGAAAATATGTAAACCATGATTCCACAGAATATCGACAGCAAGGGCAACTTCATCAGGGAGAGGCTCACTAACCTGAGGCACAGCAAAAGAAAGTCCCTTAAAGACAGGTACCTCAAGAAGTAGAGCAGAGTGAGCTGAAGGATCTCAAGGAAACACAAGGTTGAGAAGACAATGGCATAGGAGGAGTGAGCCGTAACACTGGGCCAATCCTTACAAGGTCTTAAATAGTGCTTGGACTTTTTCCTGAAGAAAAGAAATAGGAAATTATTAGAAGCCATGACTACAAAGAGAGAAAATCATTGGTGGCTCAAAGAGGCACCATTAGATGCAGCAGCTTACTTAGAAGAATTTTGTGTTTTTATTGTACTGCTACCCAAAGAAGATGATGAAGACACAGAGTAGGTCATTGCCAATAGGATGGGAAGGAAGACTGAATCGAGAGACATTTCAGAGGTACAACTGAACAGACTGGGCACCATGCCTTTGGGAGGCCATGAAAGGCAGATATGGAGGGAGAGGGATAAAAGGTATATGAGAAAAAAAGAGGAGCAAGCATTCTGTTTCATTTATTTTTTGTACATCTATCTATCTATCTATCTATCTATCTATCTATCTATCTATCTATCTATCTATCTATCACCTATCTATCCATCATCTATCTATTATCTATCTATCCATCATCTATCTATCTATCTATCTATCTATCTATCTATCTATCTATCTATCTATCTATCTATCTATGTATCATCTATCATCTATGTGTGCCACGGCACACATGTGAGGAGCAGAGCACAACTTTGTGTTTTTTAAATTTTTTTTCTCAAGACAGGGTTTCTCTGTGTAGCACTGGCTGTCCTGGAACTTGCTATGCAGACCAGGCTCGTCTTGAACTCAGAAATCCTCCTGCCTTTACTGCCCCAGTGCTGGAATTAAAGGTATGCACCACCACGCCCAGCAATTTTGTACATTTTGGTTCTACCTTTCCATCACATGGGTCAGTCCAGCAGTAGCAGCAGGAGCCTGTGCTTGTTGAGCCATCTCTACAGAGAAAGCATTCTTTAGGAACACTAACTCCCAGGAGTTGTTGTTTGAGACATTTAAACAGACACACCATTGTATCTGCAGGATATAGACTCAGACTTAGGAGTGGTCTACAGATATATAAAAAGAGAGACAATGAGAGTGGAGGTCATTGCTTAGAAGGGAAGTTGGTGTGAATACTGTCCTGAGCCCCCCAGGAATTCTGAGGATCAGTTGAAATTTGGACGCATCAGATTCCATAATGAAGACTTATTTGAGTAGAGAGAGTCAAGAGAAAAATCAAAAGCCAAGAATTCCAAATGAAATTCATATTTCAAGGGAAAAAAAAGAATCCCCCAGTGGAATGAGGCCAGGAGATAGAATGGGAGAGAGCTGACAATACACTGTAGCAGGGTTGGCTGTAGAAAGTACCCTTTTTATCAGTAGTTACCGTTTAGTGACTTGGCAATAACAATGTCCATAAAGTGCCTGGAGCAGGCATGTGAGAAGTGAGAAATTGGGAGGGAGTAAATGAGATAACTACGAAATTTGGCTGTGGAGAGAGATATTATGTTTGTATTTATTTCATATTTGAATGTATGTGTGCATGTGTGTCTAAAGAAGTAAGAAAGAAAGATTATCAAAATGATGAAAAGTACAACGTATTGAGTTAGAATCAAGTTTTTATAAAGTTTTCTTTCTTTATTTCTTTTTTTTTCCTTTTTTTTTTTTTTTTGTTTTTTGTTTTTTGAGACAGTGTTTTTCTGTGTAGCCTCGCTCTGTAGACCAGGCTGGCCTTGAAGTCACAGAGATTTGCCTACCTCTGCCTCCCAAGTGCTGGGATTAAAGACATGCACCACTACCACCCAGCTATTTATGCAGCTTTTGATACTGAGAATAATTCATCTGATGATTTCTCAGTTTGTCCTTTTCCCCTGAATTTGGGTGTGGAGGGTCCCTTCAAGTCTTCTGATGAGAAGAAGATAAGATGAGCCATCAGAGGTTTGAGATAAGGAATTTTTGTAAGGAGAGTGCCTGAGTCCATTTACATTGCTAGAACAAAGTATCCAAGACTTGATCATTTGTAAAGTATAGAAATTTATTATTTTTTTCAGAGTTCTGGAGGCTGTGAACATAAGACGAAGTGTCCAGCATCCAGTGTTGGTGAGGGTCTTCTTGCTTTGTCTCCATCTAGTGGAAGGCACAAAGACTCACTCAATAAGTGCTTATAAGCTTCTGTAATGAGGGCATTTCCCACTTAGGAGGGCATTGTCTTCATGGGCTAGTCACCTCCAAAAGGTCCCACTATCACACCAGAAATGAGATTTCAACCTGTGACTCTGAGAAACATGTTCAGACCATAGCAGAGGTGATGAGTATGACTAGGGACATAGAGCTGTACTTCGAATCTGTACTTATTAGGGAGTACTAAACACAGACTCTTAGCAATACTAATTTGCTCATTCAGGGGAATCTACCAGCAGTAATCACTGACCTGAAACCACCACAGAGATGGGCTGCTACAGTTTTTGATGTTGGTTGGCTATATTGCTACAGGGGAAAAATGAGAAGAATGAAGAGCAAAGAGATTTTTGGCTATTAATCAAAATTATTGGTGGGACTAAAGGGCTGGAACCTAACCTTGGCAAAACTTCCTTGGGTTTTTTTTGTAGCTGTAAAGGATCAAATCCATTCAGTGAGCCATGATGAGAAGATATCTCATTTAGAGAAATATCAACTGCCACTTACTGTTTTACTTTGAATATCTTATATAGCTCTTGTTTCATTTTGCAATAGCTTCTTCAAATAAACTGCTGGCATACACTACAGTTGTTGATTTTGGAGAAAAAAAGGTACCACACTTTTATATATTTTCCCAAGTTCTCTTTTCTTTGTTTGCTAACTTTAAACTCTCCTGTGGCAGGATTCTGCTGTTTCTCATGATAAGTAGAGGATTGTTCTGCACACAGATTCTTGCTGAGAATATCTACCATTAGGTCCTCATGAAAAAAGTCTTATAAACAAAATTTATGACCCTGTACATGTGTCTCCCTGTGTACTAATCAACTAGGACAATCAATGCTTTGCTCAAATGCTCAACTCTTCAAAAAAAAAAATCTAAAGTCGTACTATAATCAGACACCAGTTTCAAGCAAGTGTGAAGTTAGAAGCAGTGGTTCTATATTCTCTAAAGCTTGAGCCTGTTTCCTATCATGACATCCATGTTCTCTGTCATGGACAACCTCTGATTTATATTGGCTCTGTCTGCTTCACATAGTTCAAGACACAATGGTGTATCTATGTCTATAATGCTCCAACGTCTGTTCACTGCTATTATTTAATTTCATTTTTTGCATATGAAAATTAGATTAGGATGGAAAAGACCCCCTTTCGCTCCTCCGTCTAATATTAGTCATTAATTTTCTCACTTTAAATTATCTATGTACAGGAGCATAAGGGAGAAGAAGGTAGGTTGTATAGGGGAGATTATGACCAAGTATATCATATTTTGTATTTTAGGAAGTTTTAGCTTATGGTAATTCTACCAATAGTTGGTAAAATTATTTTAAGTCTGACACGCTCATGATATATACTTCTATCTATCTATCTATCTATCTATCTATCTATCTATCTATCTATCTATCTGAGACAGGTATCTAGTAGCTCAGGTTGGCCTTAGCCTTGCTCTGTAGCTGAGGGTGACCTTGAACTTCTGATCTGCTTGCCTTCACTGCCCTGGCCTGCACCACCACAACCAGTTTATGTGATGCTGGGGATCGAACCCAGGGCCTTGTGTATACTAGGCAAGTAGTCTACCAATTGAGCTATACTCCTAGCCATGAAAATGCATTATATTTCAGTGCAATGTCTGTATCAGAATATTTACATATCTTTCTAATATAAATATAATATATTCTAATAGAAAATGCACAGATTTTCATTGCTGGCCAATGTAAGCGTAATTATAATATGACCTAGAGAAGAGGAAGTATCCTGATATACAAGGGGGAGGGACACAACTAGGATATAGTATTCATCCCCCCATTCTGTCCCCCTCACAATATTGTTTATTGAGTCTTCGAAATCCCTCTTATGTAGTCCATATTATTGAGTACTTTCAAGTACAGGAAGTGCATATATAAAAGCTGAAGTAGGAGGAGCCCAGTGAAGCGATGCTGAAGAAACGGTAAAATTAGAAAATCCCAACTGTGTAATTCCCAGTCAGGCAGAAGAGTCCTTCGAGGGTGATATTTGGCTTATCTCCACTCCCCAGAGCGTGTGCTACTGCACCCCCAGGGCTGACAGGAAGCTGGGTTCTAGAGCAGACAGATGACAGATGCGGTTCAGCTCTGAAACGATCACCTCTTAGAGGTGCGATCACAGGTAATCTCTCTGTCAGTTTTCTCCTCTGTGAAATGGTGCTGTTAATGCTTTCCGTCTCTAATGAAGAGCTACGTGGTGCAGGACATAGCCGGTTTATCTTTTCATTCCAATTTATAGATGCTTCTTATGCAACGTACTCATTTAACACCCACTTTGTTGTAGAAATGTCTCTCAGGACTGAAAACAGACATGCATGCAGGACACATATCCTCTGGCTTCATGGAGTTATGCTCCTAGGTAAGAACAAGCCAAAACAGTACAAAATCAGAATATGGTAAGTTGCAATAAAGGTCAAAAAGAAACTGCACAATTCGGGTACCATGCGGAGTCCCACAAAGGTTTCTTAGAGAGATCTGAGCGTGCTTTACCCAGCAGGGCTGCATTAGAGGTTAGCTTGACCACGTGTGTGGTTGCCAGGTGATTGAAAGGGTCTACACTTGGCAGTGCTAGGGTGAGGTCTTTTGTTCCATCCCTTGGCATTCCTATAAAAAGTCCCATTAGAAGAGACAGAAGGGGCCAGTGGATAAAGATCCAGGCCCTCCTGAGGCTATCCTGTGTTTCTGTTTCTCTCCCCTCTATCTGTCTATCTAATATCTCTTATCCCTCATCTTCAAGAGTACACTGTCATAAAATGTGGGAGCTAGTCTCTCAGCTGGGCTCCCACAGTACTGTAATCAGGTGAGAAGTTCATGAAAAGATGGTATGTAAATGATGTAAAAATTGTAAAAGGTACTGGGCGCAGTGGCATATGCCTTTAATTCCAGAACTCGGGAGGCAGATTCAGGTGGATCTCTGTGGGTTCCGGGGCAGCCTAGTCTACAGAGTGAGTTCCAGGATAGCCAAGGCTACACAAAGAAACTCTGTCTTGAAAAACCGAAAAAAAAAAAAAAAAAAAGAAAAGAAAAGAAAAAAAAAAAAAAAAAAAAAGGAAAAGGAGCTTACAGCTCAATAGCTCAGTTGGTAGAGTATTTACCAGAACCATATGTGTTAAGAATGATGGTGTATGTTCATAATTTCAGCTCTCAGGAGATAGAGACAGAAGAGTCAGAAGTTCAAGGTCATCCTCAGATGCACAGTGATTTCGACACCCTGTATCAAAAAAACTTTAAAAGGCTGAAACTTTTTTAAAGTTTCACATTTACTTTAATTTTTAATACATGGTAAAATTATGTATATAACAAATACTTGTTTTAAAGGATTTATTTACGCCTTGTTATTAGTAAATGTTGGATTTATAAACCTATGTTATATTCCTATATACTGGGGGGTCACATAAAACTTTTTAAGGTAGAGTGGAAAATAATTAATTATAAAGTGGATCTTAAAATTTTTTTAAAAAATCTTTTGAGGTTATAATATAATTACATCATTTTCCCCCTTCCCTTACCTCCCTGGCAAGGGAGAAACTTTGATAGGAGAGGAATATTTGTGTAAAGCCCTGGGAAAAGCATTGTCTTGTCCTTGTTGTCTATGAAATTCAAGCCAGCACTATGAAGGCAGGAAGTGACCCTGCACGGATGATCAGATCAAGAAAGCACTTCAGGCCCGGCTTAGAGATGGCTGGATTTGTTCCACGTGTAATGGGAAATCAGCATCGGGCTCGGAAACAGAATAAAAACAGGTAACTGATCCCAATGTGCCTTTTAGAATACTTTATTATAGTGTGTGAATTCAGACTGGACAAGAGCTGAGGGTAACAAGTCAGCAGGCTGTGATTCCAGGAAAAAGGACAGTGATAATTGGTTTTAGGGACAGAGAGAGAAAGGAGAGGGGAGGGAAGAAGGGAGGGAGGGAGGGAAGGAGGGAGGGAGAGAAGGAGGGAGGGAGAGAACATGAATATAACATGACATGGAGGTGAAGTATAACCATGACAAAATGACGAGGAATTGATGGCAATATGTGTGAAAGAATAGAAAAAGGAATATAGGAACCATGACTGAGTCAGACATCTGGACTGCTAGTAACATAAATGAGGAGAGGGGGCAGATGTGTGAAAAAGTGAAATGGATGCACTTTTTCTTAGAACATGTCAATTTTGAAATGCCTGTGAGAAAGATCAAGATACTGTACTCTAAAAAGAGGCCAAGCTGATGTTCTTACTTACAGTCATCTTAATAAAATTAGCAGATGGAATTGTTTTGGTTGGAGTATCTTGGATAATTCTTCATGGGTCATCATCTGTTACTATTCAAATACTCGAAGATTCTCTTTTAGCTATGTATTTCATCACAAATTCAGTGCTGTACTTGGATTGAGCTAATGCATTTGTATCAGGTTCCAAATTGCCTCCACAGCAGCCAAATTGATCAAGTCAATGGTATTTAATGCTTTTGTTTGGCATCCTTAACATCTAATCTAAATCCTTATAAAATAGATATGAGCTCACAGTGTGGCTTAAAAATGGAGATGCAAGACCTAATGTGAAATCATTCAAAGTTGTAATTCCCTCAGTGACTATAAGTTGCTTGTGTTCAGCTGATACTCCTAGGGTGAATTGAATAAATCTAATGTGGTCACAGCAAGGCCATGGTGACTGTTGAGGGATTGTTCCTGAGAATACCATGATTTGAAGGTTGTCATTTGTATTTTATAAGGTATTAGCTTTTTTCTTGCTTTTTCAAATCAAGTGATAAATAAAAGGAAAATGTACTATTTAGCTATGTGGATTCTCTATGTGCATTGGCAAATTATCAGTAACTGTTCTGTCAAAAGCAGCTCTTGGTTTGAGAAAAGATTGCTTCACAGTTAATACTGATGATTCCTAACAGAGTGTCAACTACATGAGAAACCCTCTAAGTATATTTAAAATTAAACTTACAGGGATTCTGGCCATGTGAAAGGAGGGTGAACATCTGTTCCAGATTGTATAGGACTGAGGGTGACTTGGGGAATGATAAATTTGGACTTAAACTAGCATGGATTTGGCCAAAAGTGGATACAATTTTTCCTTCCCTAAAAGGAGTCTGATTTATCTACAGTCTTTAAGTGGGGGGAATTATTGTTTTGAATGTGTTAAAGTTCATAAGTCTCCCTAAAAGTCACTTAATTGAGCTGGGTGAGGTGCCACATGCCTATAATTCCAAGACTAGTGAGGCCATGGCAGGGGGATGATGAGTGCAAAGTCAGCCTGTGTTACATAGTGAGTCTCTAGAAAAAAATCAGTTAAAATCCAATATGCAGCTGCAGAGATGGTTCAGCAGTTAAGAACCCATATTAGTCAAGGTTCTCTAGAGGTACAGAATTTAGATAATTAATGTACATACACATACATATATACACACACATATGCATGTGTGTGTGTGTGTGTGTGTGTGTGTGTGTGTGTGTGTGTGTGTAACACGAATTGCTAAATGGTCTCATTAATAAAAAAAAAAAAAAACCCTAGAGCCAGATATTGGGGTGAGCTGAAAGATCA
Organism: Peromyscus eremicus; assembly: GCF_949786415.1. Taxonomy (NCBI): domain Eukaryota; kingdom Metazoa; phylum Chordata; class Mammalia; order Rodentia; family Cricetidae; genus Peromyscus; species Peromyscus eremicus. The sequence continues at coordinate 46,488,995 of NC_081436.1, forward strand.
GAGGAATAGGACAAGCCAGTCACAAGTTCTTTTTGTTTGTTTGTTTTTGTTTTTGTTATTTAATTTTTTTCATTTCATTTTTCTTTATCAAGAAATTTTCTACTCACTCTACATACCACCCACAGATCCCTTCTCCTCCCTCCTCCTACCCTCCAGCCCTCCCTCCCAAGCCACCCCACATCCCCACATCCCCCAAATCAAGGTCTTCCATGGGGAGTCAGGGGCACACTAAGCCTAGGCAGGTCCAAGCCCCTCCCCACTGCACCAACAGCCACAGATTCTTACTGCTAGGAAATCCTCAGCCAAAGAGAGCTACTTCCTGTATACTCATGTCTTATATACCCTTCTGTGCCCTGCCATCTTACTTCCTCTCTCTGCCCAGGTCTATCATTTCCTGTCTGTCTGTACAGACCTCCAGACCTCCATGGTTAACTAATGCTGGGATTAAAGGTGTGTGCCATCATGCCTGGCTCTGTTCCCAGTGTGACCTTGAACTCACAGAGATCTGGATGAATCTCTGCCTCCCGAATACTAGGATTAAAGGTGTGTGCTACCACTGCCTGACCTCTATGTTTAATATGGTGGCTGGCTTTGTCCTCTGATCCCCAGACAAGCTTTATTTATTAGAGCACAAATAAAATATCACCGTGTGTGTGTGTGATTTATTAGAATGGCTTATAGGCTGTGGTCCATCTAGTCCAACAATAGTTGTCTGCCAGTGGGAGGTCCAAGAATCCAGTAATTGTTCAGTCCATGAGGCTGGATGTTTCAGTTGATCTTCAGTATACACAGAAATCCCAAAGGAGTGGGGTCTGGTGCCAGTGAAGGAATGGACTTGCTAGCAAGAGCTAGAGCAAACAGGCAAAGAAAGAACAAGCCTCCTTCTTCAATGTCCTTTATATAGGCTGCCATCGGAAGGTCAGATTAAAGGTATATCTTCCCACCTCAAAGATCTGGATTAGAAGTGGTCTTCCTACTTTAAACGGTTTAATTAAGAAAAAAAATACCTCACAGGTGTGCCCAGCCATTTGGGTTTTAGTTAATTGCAGATGTAGTCACACTGACAACCAAGAATAGACATCACAGAACCTATACTGCTCTTGCAGAGGACGCGAGTTCAGGTCCTCGGATTCACACTGTGCAGCTCATAGAGCCTGTAACTCCACCTCCAGGGGATCTAGTGTCCTCTTCTGACCTTTATACGCGCTACACTCATGTGCACATATCCCTATCACCACCAAATAAAGAAAATTAAAAAATAAATGAATACATAAATAAATTAATTAAAGCCCTAATAATTGATTATGTCCATGCAGAAGTCAAAGGCAGGATGGTAGCACACTGGAGCCCAGCCAGCCTTGGTAACAGATCATGATCATGTCTCAATAATGAGAGGTAACTAAACAAATGTGCTAATTTTGAGATATTAAAAAGTAAACATTCACTAATCTCTTATAGTTTTTTTTATAAGTTTCAAACTGGATAGTAATGGTGACTTATACTTTTTATATGACTCTCAGGAAAGTGAACATAATAGGCCCTCTATATGTATTGACTTCACAGGTTAGGGATTTATCAAGAAAATTAAGAGAAGCAGCAATAATCATGCCAAAGACTTTTCTTTCTTTGTAGATCAGGCTCTCATATTAACATGAAAATGGAAAATCACTGTAATATAACCTTATAAATATTCTTGGAATACAAATGTGTGAGAAAATTTAAGCTCCAAGACTAAGCTGATACAAAAAGCTATGAGCCAAATGAAATAGCTGGCTAATAAAAATATTTGCTTAGTTAGAGTAGGGTTTGTATTATCACAACAAAGCCCTGCCTTAAGCCCATCACTTTCCTTTTATTTTTCTAAATGAAAGAATTGTTATTCAATGTATTTTCAATTTTTAACTGAAGCACCTGACATGTAGACATTTATAAAAGCAAAATTAAAGAAAACATTTGCGTTTGGTTCCTTTCCATTAAATTTTATAAAGTACATAAAACTAATCAAACCAGTTAGTCGGCATTCTTGGTAAAGCATTACCTGTTCTTGATACAAGGAAGTAAAAATACCAAACATATATAAAGCAGTACTGGATCAAGTTCATGTGCTTTACCACCCCCACTGTCACTTGAAACCAGAGACTAGAAAACCCCTTTCTGCAGATTCATTTTTACCCATGAGACAGAGTGAATGAAGATATTAATACAACCTGCAAACAAAAGGAAAGGGTTAGGGTAAGCTCCAAAGAGGAGCAATAGAAAAATGTCACTGGGCCGCTTTTCACATTTTTTTCAGAGCAGGGACAGCTTCAAGTGCACAAAAAAATTAGATGTTTGAATAGGGAGGAACTGGGATGGGTGTTCTATATAAGTGGGGAGAAAGCTGCTGATGTGGCTTAGACTTGTCTGAAGAGTGGTTGGATAACAAACAACTGTCTCACAATGTCAATTATATCCTAATTCTAAAAAAATGAACAAGTTTCATAATGATACGTATTGTCATCTTTTTTAATATAAATTTTTATTTAAAAAATTTATTTCCTTTTACGTACAAACCCCTGTTCCCCCTCCCTCCTTTTCTCTCATTACCCCCCTACACACTCCCATCCTACCTCCATCCCACCCCCATTCCTTTCTCATAGAGGGTAAGGCCTCCCTTGGGTAGTCAACACAGGCTGGCCATACCCAGTTGGGGCTGGACCTAGCCCCTCCCCCCTGCATCAAGACTGAGTAAGGCATTGCACCATAGAGAATGAGCTCTAAAAAGCCAGTTCATGTACCTGGGATAAGTCTTGGCTTGATGTGTTTGTGGGTCCCCTGGCAATAGGTATTGTCATCTTAGTTAGGTTTTCTATTGCTGTGAAGAGAAAGAACCATGACCACAGCAACTCTTAAAAAAGAAAACATTTAATTGGGGCTGGCTTATAGTTCAGAGGTTTAGTCCATTATCATCATGGTGAGAAGCATGGTGGCATGAAGGCAGACATCGTGCTGGAGAAGAAGCTGAAAGTTCTCCATCTTGATCTGCAGGCAAAAGGAAGAGAACCTTGTCCCACACTGGGCATAACTTGAGCACATGAGACCTCAAAGCCAACCCCCACAGTGGCACACTTCCTTCTACAAGTCCATACTTACTCCAACAAGGCCATACCTCCTTATAGTGCCACTCCTATGGGCCAAGAATCTACACACATTAATCTCTGGAGGCCATACCTATTCAAACCACCACAGGTCTCTTCTGATTATTTGAAATTATATTCACTATAGATGCTCATTAACAAGCAAAATTATACTTGCTATCAATTGATCTTAGGACCTCCCAATGCATACGCAAACACAGGTCTTTTCCCCCTCACCCTGCTTTTTTATGAATAATCGTTTAAAAAATATTTCTGCCTCAAGGCACCTTGTAATTGGGAATTATAATTAATTAGGTTAATAAAAATTACCATGCTCATTTGGACTGAGTTTGGAAAGGTTGCAGTATATTATGTGTGCCAAGATACTGTGAGAACGAGACAATGCTGAGGATGGTAGAGAAAACATATCAGTGTCTAGCTGCTCCTGTAACACATCACAACAAATCGAATGATGTAACTCAGCATCAACTTGTTAGCTTCCAGTATAAAATTCAAAGGTCTGAAATGAGCTTCCCTAGGCTAACTCCCAGGTGATGGCTATGCTCTTTTTGTAAAGGAAATGAAAACCCTCACCTCTGTCTTTTTAGTTTTATGGTGCTCGTGTATTCCTAGGATCAGGGCACCTTTCTCTGTGTTTAAGGTCAGCTCTGTAGAACCATCTCGGACTCATTCCTACCCTCTGAAACCTTCCATATCTATTAGACCCACCAGGAATAGTCTCTCCATCTCAAGATTAAAAATGTCATATCTTAAAGCAGTCACAGCTGCAAACACCATTGTGCCATAAGCTAAACAAATTCACATTCATAGATTCTGAGAAATAAGTCGTAAGTATATCTGGCCAACTATTCTTTTGTCTACCAGTAAAAAACCAAAATTAATTCAACAAATATCAAAAATTGGCAATTGTAGAATAAAAAGGAAAGAGTAGATCATTTTACTTAAGACAGAAGGAATATCCTCAGTAATATGTCAATTTAAATAGAATTATATTAAAAAGTAATTTCAGAAACTTCTAGTATTTACAATTAGGAAAATTACTGAAACAATTATTCTTATTAATAAAACAGGGAGAAAATGTACATTGTCTCCTCATAGATACTTAGACCTCACAGAAAAGCATTTGACAATATCTCTAAATGAGTTTTGATTTTAAGAACTCATAAAGTAAAAGTATGACATTATATAGAATATTTGTGCATGCATATACAAATATATATATCTCTGGCCATTAGCCAAAATAATTTTCCTGAGATTCTGAAGGCAGTCTCGCTGAAATGGATAATAACACCAGTTTTCCCTGCTATTATTAAATACTTGAAATAGACATTATGTTGAAGAACAAAGAACTCAATAGCTCTTTGCTGGATGAATCACTAGTTCAGAATCATTGGATGCTGTGGTGATTTGAAAGAAAATGGCCCCCAAAGGCAGTGGCACTATTATTAGGTATGGCCTTGTTTGAGTAGGTGTGGCCTTGTTGGAGGAAGTGTGTCACTGTGGAGATGGCCTTTGAGGTCTCATATATGCTCAAGATACCCCCCAGGATCTCAGTCTACTTCCTGTTACCTGCATATCAATATGTAATAGCTCCTTCTCTGGCACCATGTTTGCCTGTACACCATCATGCACATCACCATGATGATAATGGACTAAGCCTCTGAAACTGTAAGCTACCACCTCAACTAAATGTTTTCCTTTATAAGAGTTGCTGTGGTCATAGTGTCTCTTCACAGCAATAGAAACCCTAACTAAGACAGATACCAACATGCTTCAGAGATCACCTGAGTTGAAGAGATTTGTCTCCTTCCCAAATGACAAGTATCTTCCAAGATGATAGCCCATGTGCCATCACTTTGAGAAATTAAACATGCTTTCTCCCTAATTCTGTAAGAACAATAAACTGTTTAAAAACTAAAGCAATAGCTGTTGAATATATGGCTTACACAGGAATAAAACTTATGACACAATAGCATGGATTATGTCAAGATAATAAATAAAATCATACTTCATGGTCTTTACAATAAATTTAGAGGGTAAACTATTAATTAAAAGGGAAATAGAGAGCTGAGGAGATCAGTGGGTAAAGTGCTTGATATGCCAACATGAGGATCTGAATTTGGAACCCCAGTATTCACATACAAGTTGGTCATGGCATTGGGTGCCTGTAAACCCAGCACTAGGGGAGGAGGTAGGCAGATTCCCCTTTCTGGCCAGGCTGCCTGATTGAAACTGTGAGCTCCAGGTTCAGTGAGAGACTTTATCTCAAGTAATAAGGCAGAGTGACAGAAGATATACATGTGCACACATGTATGTAGCACACACACACACACACACACACAATTAAAAGTTACAAAAGGAGAAACTGTTAAAGAAGTATATCATGTTGCTTTTAGCAACTACTGAAGAAGATTATGAAAATGTAGAGATAAGAGGCTAACAGGAAAGAGAGGATAGCATATGTCTTACAACTTTTCAATTGATATGACAAATTATCATGATCAAGACAACTTAAAAAAGAATTTAATTTAGAGCTCATGGTTCTAGAGGGTTAGAGCCTGTGTTGGTTTGAAATAGAATAGCCCCTAAAGGTAGTGGCACTATTAGTTGGTGTGGCCTTGTTGGAGGAAGTGTGTCACTGTGGGGGTGGGCTTTGAGGTCTCCTTTGCTCAAGCTATACTCAGTGTGGTAGATAGTTCACTTCCTGTTGTCTAAGGATCAAGACATAGAAATCTCAGCTCCTTCTCCAGCACCATGTCTGCCTGCATGCCACCATATCCCACTATGATGATAATGGACTAAAGTGTTGCTGAAAGATTTCCTGTGTCCTGCCTGGCCCGCAGTCAGGACAAATCTCCCTCACCTGACAGTCCTGTAGCTGCTTGGACCCAAGTAAACATGCAGAGGCTTATATTATTTATTATTTACGAACTGTATGGCCATTAGCTCAAGCTTATTACCGACTAGCTCTTACACTTAAATTAACCCATAATTTTTATTTATGTTTAGCCATGTGGCTTGGTACCTTTTTTCAGTTCTGCCTTCACATCTTGTTTCCTGTGTCTGGCTGGTGACTCCTGACTCAGCTTTCCTCTTCCCAGAATGCTCCTTGTCTGCTTACCCCAATGTAGCATGAATCTTTTTTTTTTTTTTTTTTTTGGTTTTTTGAGACAGGGTTTCTCTGTGTAGCTTTGCGCCTTTCCTGGAACTCACTTTGTAGACCAGGCTGGCCTCGAACTCACAGAGATCCGCCTGCCTCTGCCTCCCAAGTGCTGGGATTAAAGGTATGCACCACCACCGCCCGGCAGCATGAATCTTAAAATGTCTTATTAATAAAAACAAACCTGGGAGCCAGATATTGAGGTGAATGCTGGAAGATCAGAGAAATAGAAAAGGCCACAGCTAACCTCACCTGGCCAACTTCTCAACCAATCCTGTTTCATCAAACTGGAAGCCTCTGTGTCCTCATCTGAATGGGTCTCAGCTGAACTGCTGCTAAAAGTTTAATAGACTCTAGTTCCTGGTCCTCACACCTTATATACCTTTCTGCTTTCTGCCATCACTTCCTGGGATTAAAGGCGTGTGTCACCATGCCTGGCTGTTTCCAGTGTGGCTTTGAACTCACAGAGATCCAGACAGAACTCTGCCCTCAGAATGCTAGGATTAAAGGCATGAGTGCCACCATTTACTGGCCTCTATATCTAATGGCTGTTCTGTTCTTTGACCCCAGATAAGTTTATTAGGGTGCACAATATATTGGGGAACACAATATTACTCCACTCCATCTATACTTCCTGCCTGGCTACTAGCCAATTTTATTAAACTAGTATACAAGGGCATTATCCCACAGCATTTCCCCTTTTGTATCTAATCAAAAAGGATTAAAATTTTAACTTTAACATAGTAAAATTACATATAACAAAACAGTTATCAAGCAAGAATTACAGTTACAATATCTAGTCTATTCATATTTGGCAAAATTAAAGAAAATATTTCATCTATCCTATATTTATGAGTCTAAAGTTTCATATCTAATTTATCTTTTATCATAAGCCACTCCAATTGAATGTTTATACTTGTAAGAGCAGCGGTGGTTATGATGTCTCTTCACAGCAATAGAAACCCTAACTAAGACAGAGCCTATGACCATTGTGGCAGGGAGCATTGTAGCAGGCAGACAGTCATGCCAGTATATTGGTAGCTGAGACATTACATCTCCATCCACAAACAGGAAGGAGAGAGAGAGAGAGAGAGAGAGAGAGAGAGAGAGAGAGAGAGAGAGAGAGAGAGAGAGAGAGAATAAGTTAACTTGGAATAGTGTAGCCTTTTGAAACCTCAAAGGACACCTCCAGTGACACACCTCCTTCAACAAGCTATATCCCCTAACTTTCCTAAACACACTCTACCAACTGGGGACAGCATATTTAAATGTATGAACCAAGGCTCCTATTCTCATCCAAACTACCATAGCTAACTAAATATCCATGGTTAACAAAGAATTGAGCAAAGGAAGGAAAATGTGTTAACAGGTAGATTTCAGGCTTTTATCTAAGCTTTCCAAGAATGACATTTTGAACCCAAAGCAGGATTTGTCATAGTAGGACAAACTGTATTGCAAATGATGGAAAAGCTACATGAGGTAAACCTTAGATTTAGAAAGCAAATATATCTATAATAATATGAGACTAGAGTGAAACAAGGTTATCAATTCACTATAAAGGATAAAAGATTAATTCATGAAGGAGATAAAAGAATTTCAGATATACTCAAACACAGTAACAGAGTTCCAAAGTATACGAAGCACAAATGGACAAAAATAAAAGGAGAAATACACAAATCCACACCTCGAGAATTTGAACACTCCTCTCTCTGGACCAATGAAGCCAATAGATGATAGTTTGTAAAAGTATAGAAGATTTAATAGAGATTTTAAAAATTCCCACTTCATAATTGCTGTAGCATACAGAAGTCAATGGATATATGAAGATTTGAAGAGTCTGCAACACTTCTCATTCATAATTATTATAACAGGTAGATGAAAGTTATGATAGTTACTTGACTTGTTGAAGCAACTAAATATCTGGTAAAACAACAGGGTTTATTTTAGCTTACAGTTCCAGGAGAAACAATGTGTCATGGCAGGGGTGGGGGGTTGGGGGTGATGGTGGGGGGTGGGATGGGGGTTGAGGGTGTGCTGGCCAGAGCAGAAGATGCCCGGTTACACTCCATACACACCCAGGAAGCAGAGTGACGAATGCTTGTGCTCAACAGGCCTTCTCTTTGACATTTAGTTCAAGACCCAGCCCAGGGTTTGGTTTAAGGTGGGTCTTTCCACTTCAATTAGCATAATCTAGAACACCCCTGATGTACGTGTCAAGAGATTTGTCTCCATGGTGACTGTAAATCTTAACAAAGTGAGTATCAAAGTTAACCAGCACCAAAGTCCTGGTGACCGGAACAATTTCAAAAGCATTCTCAAATTCCTGACCTAATTGCCATTTGTGGGGCACCACACCCAACAAAGCACAGGGTAAGTTGTCAAAGTAGATTGTATTTCAAGCCATGCAACAAGTCTCACTGGATTCAAATAAATGAAATTCACAGTTCATGTTCTGTGAACATAGCCATTGAATGTGCTTCATAAATGTTCAGTTGGAGCCTCCAGCTTGCCCCTGCATGGTCCCGAAGCCCCATTCCTGTCTCTCTCCCCAAACCCCGCCTTCTCAGAGACTAAACAAAGGAAAGGCCCAAAAAGCACAGTTCCACATTCTTGGTGGCTACTGCAGCTTTCTCCCCTGAAGTTGTCAGCCGCCCAAATCTCAGCCTAAGTGCTCAGCTTTTTGAGCATCCTTGGGTACAAACCCAGCGTATGGATATGTCATCACCCCTTGCCTGCAATAAGTAAAACCTTCCTGTGTTAGCTTGGGTGCATGACTTCTCTGGCTTCATTCTCTGAGACTATCGAAGCTGCCCAGGAGTTGCTTTGCTCTCCCTAAACCTGTTGTTAGGCTTTTTTAGCATGGTTTGATCTGGCTCACTCTATCAGCAGAGAAACTTATGATTTTGGGCAGAAAACATATCAATAAACTCCACAAAATTAAATTAGAATTTAGTGAAAATAAGATACGTACAAAAGTTCCACATCTTAGAAACTGAGAAAGCAACATTCCAAGTAGCATGTAAATAAAGGGAGAAAATAAAGGGAACTAGAAATACATTTTGAATGGAACGATAAAACCATGACATAAAAATAATGTGCTGTGGTTAAAGCAGAATTCACTGTGAAATTTATCACTTCGAATGCTTATTATTACAAAAGAAGTGACCAAATGACGTAAATTTCAATTGCTTACATCTAGATAAAATTAAACCAAGGAAAAGAATAAGGAAACAATTAGTACAAAAGATGAAAGCAACAGAAAAAAATCAAGAAGTCAGAAGTCAGATCTTTAAGGGTCTGGGGCACAGGTTAGAGGTTAAGTAGTTACTTGCCATATAATGGCTTTCGAGTCACGAGGAAAAAGTATACAAACAAAAAAGACCAGATAAAATAGTAACAAGATTGCTTAAGAGGAAGGAGAGAAGGAAGGAAGACATATAGACACATGCACATGGTACCCACATAGCAGCTCACAACAGTTATAACTTCAGTTTCAGGGGATCTGGCACCCTCTCCTCACCCTGGCAGGCACAAGGCATGCCCATGGTGGTGCACAGATATACATGCTGCAAAACACTCATAAACACATAAAATAACAACAAAGTTTTTTTAAAACAAGTTTAGGGATAGTTTCTATCTTGTTGTATGAGGTTAACATAAGCTCAACACACACACACACACACACACTCACACACACACACACACACACAAACACACAATGATTCATAAAATTGGCACTTATCACTAAAAGATGGGATTGTTTGACTCTAATTAATATTCTTGGTCATGCAATGTGTTGCTTTCTCTTAACATAAGGACCAGGAAAACATGTCTATTTTCAGTACTTCTGCCCAGAACTGCATTGGAAGCCCTAGCCAGAGCTCTGAGGATAGAAATCAAACCATAGATATTGGAAAAGAAGTAATATAGCTTTATTCACAAATTCCGGGGGATATAGAATGTAGAAGGAATGTGCAGCCCTATGGATGCTAACAAAAACATTCAGCAGGGACTCAGGAGAGACAGAGACATAGGAGATACAAATCTTGAGCAACAGACAACTACAAAATATAATTTTATACAGTAATATGATTTAAAATGAATTAAAAATCAAGTATCCCAAAAAAATCGACAAATCTATTTGTTTACTTGTTTATAATTTATACTTACTTGTAGTTATTTAAATAACATTTTCTTTAAAAAAAGACTTTTATTGGGCTGGATAGGTGGTTCAGTTGTTAAGAACACTTGTTGCTCTTGCAGAAGACTGGAGTTCAGTTCCCAGAATCTACCTGGTAGTTCACATCCATCTGCAGCTTCGGTTTCTGAGGATTCAGTGCTCTCTTTTGCTTTCTGTAGGCATCAGGAGTACACATGGTACATAGATATATTGCAGGTAAACCATACATACACATAAAAATAAAAAATCTTTGGAAAGCATGCATGTGTATAAAAGTTATGAACTAAGTCAGGAGAGGAAAGAATGCCTTGAATAAATCAAGCACTGGTCTTGGGAAGATTGACAGTTCTGAAGTGTCAGTGATTTCTAGGATTTCCTGTTCTGATTCTTCCACTTTCTGAAGTACTCCCCTACTCTCTGTGTGTGCTCACTCACTTTGAATATTCCCCCTTCAGTTCCCCAGCTACAGATGCCAGCGTCTTTCTCTCCGAGCTTCACTCTTGCCTCTTTGCTCTTATGGGTATCTTCCCCTGAGTGCTAGGTACCTCAAACTCAACATTTTAGTACTAGAAACAATTACAGAGTGACCTCCCCAAATCTTAGGACATATGCTTATCATGCACTCCAGGGCACTAACAATTCTCCTTGCTTTTCCCTTTACCACCGTAGCCTTTAATCTAAGAAGTTGTGGTCACCTGAAAAGCTGTGGCCAAACAGCTGCCTTGGGGCCTCATACTAGCCCATACCCTGCAGTCAGTATCCTGCCTGCTTCTCTGCTCTCGTCTTGACCTTCATTGTGTTTGCGTTTGGGCTCGCTGCCAATGTTTCATTATCAAATGTGAGTTGGCTTTTGGGTCGGATAAAGAGCAGTGAAACTCTGTGGGTACGAGTCAGACCACACATCAGATGACGCTCTCTGCTTACAATGTGTAACCTTGGGCAAGTTATTCACTTCTATTTCCTCATGTGTACAAGGAGGAAATGATAATACTTAACACCAAGGTGCTTTGGGAACTCGAATAATTCAGTAAATGGTGTCTGCCCTGTTGAGGACTTCAATTAACTATATGGAATTATTTTACACAATATATTAAACATATATAATTATATACATGTACATATATACTCGTCTATGTGTTATGTATAACGTTTACTCTCTCTCTCTCTCTCTCTCTCTCTCTCTCTCTCTCTCTCTCTCGTGTGTGTGTGTGTGTGTGTGTGTGTGTGTGTGTGTGTGTTATAATTATTACTCTTTCCCCAAGCTGGCATACAAAGCTGATGTCTTTAATTTTTGTTTTTATTGATTATTATTACTTTATGTGTGTCTGCATGATGTGTATGTCAGGGTATACATATCATGGCATGCATGTACATACCTGGTATACCAGGCTTGCTTTCAGGAGCCAGTTCTTTCCCCCTGTAGGGCTCAAGCTCAGGTCCTCAGACTCATTCTCTAGGTGCTATTACCTGCCCATTCTCTTAGCTGCTGGCTGCAAGCTCTTTTGATTAACAAAAGTCATTTAGCTTATATGTAGTTACCTTTAGTTGGAATTTGTTTTGACAAAGGTCTATGGACAATGCCATCACCTTGATCTTTTCCTGTGACACGATCTTTTATTTACTGCCTGCTTTCCCTGAATTCTTAAACATATCTGAAATCTTTGTATAAGTTAGTGTAGTTTGCTGTGTTATGTTTATTGAGTTACATTACTTTACCCAGCACAACACATAATGCAAATGTGGTGTTTGAAAGAATCAACCATGGGTGAAATACGCTTCAGTTTGTGTGCTGTAGCGCCACTCCCAATCAAGATCTTCCCTCCTGTGACAGGCTGTCACCTAATTTCTGAACAATTTGTCATGATGTGGATGCAACAAGTTCTGGCCAAGAACCATTTCTCTCTCTCCTCTTCCTCCTCATTCCCTCTATCTCAGCCCTCCCTTTACCTTCCCTCCCTCCCTCCTCCATCTTTTATTTTTCTTCTCCTCCTCCTGTCCTGAGAAGCTGTTCAAACTTCAAAGATAACATCACTTTCCATTGATTTCATTGTATCTGCAGAATCAGAAAGATTTCCTAGTCTGTAAATTGATGTGTAGTATAACAGGTGTGTGAGTCAATACATGCAAAGCATATAACTCCTGGCTGCACTGGATCTTAAACATTCCCTCAAATTCATATGTTTAAGAGTTGGTCTTTAGCTTGTGACAATATGTTCCACTACAACGATATGGAAGGTGATAAAATCCATAAATTCAGGTGGGATGGAGTTAGGTCACTGGGAGGTACGCCTCCAAAGGGGATTTTAGGAACCTGGACCCCTTCTTCCTGCTTTTACTTTCTGCTGTTATGAGGTGAGCCACTTGCTCTACCACAAGCTTCCTTATGTATGTGCTGCTTTGCCAAAGCATCAACCCACAGGGTCAACCAACCATGGACCAAAGCCAACAAACTGTGAGTCAAAGCAAATCTTTCCTCTAATTAAACGGAGTTATTTCAGATATTTTATTACAGCCACAGGAAACAAGTGACTAACACATTAATACATCATAAAGACTCAGTCACTGCTTAGATACATACACACACACACACACACACACACACACACACACACACATATATATATATATATATATATATATATATATATATATATATAATTATATTATTCCCTTTATTGCCTGACATAAAACTCTATGGTATTGCAATACAGCACTGCAATGGACATGTGCATATAGGAAACAAGTCAAAGGGAAATGGACATGTGTACATATTTTGATGTGACTTTGGGCACACAATACAACATGTAGAAACATGCCAAAGGCTGCAGTTAATCTCCTTCATTGTAGTTTTAATCTCCTTGGCATTCAACAGTTTGTGTATTTTTATTAGATGATTGGAGGGCTTGTGAACTGCTTCACTTGTTTGGTTTTGTTCTATTCTATACCACTGAGGTGCCAGACAGTTTCTGTTGGCATTATTATATAGGACAAATAGTTGCTAATACAGCTCTGTCATGTGACGCTTAGAGTCTGACAAAATCAGGCCCTGGTAGTGCAGGCCTGGAATCATCCCAGGTGCTCACAAGCCTGAGGCAGAAGGACTGCAAGGTCAAGGTCTGACAGGGCTGCATAGGGAGTTCAAGGCTACCTTGGGCAACTTAGTTAAGTTTTGCCTCAAAATAATTGTTAAATGGACAAAGTATCAAACTGTTTCTAAATACCTGGCTATATACCCATAGATGAGCACTGCTCTTAGCCTTACTCAGGGAAAGAAGCTGCTTTTTTTCTTTTTGCAATGGACATAAGTTGATGTTGAGATGCACAACCAATCAAAATATAGAGAAGAAGAGACTGTGGAGGTCCCAACCATAAATGGTACGTCTGTATCACACCCCCTACTCTCAAGGTTAGGGAAACACCTGAAAGAGGAGGCAGAAAGATTATAAGTCAGAGGTCTTATAAGAGGAGGGCCCAGCCATAAATGGTACGTCTGTATCACACCCCCTACTCTCAAGGTTAGGGAACCACCTGAAAGAGGAGGCAGAAAGATTATAAGCCAGAGGTCAGGGAAGACTGCCTTGTAACTGTATCCTCTGGACATGGCAGGGTCATTGACCTCACAACAGCTCAGGTTGACTTCAGTTTTCTTTTTGCTCTAGATAACACTTCCACTACTAAGTTGAATATGTGTGGAGGGAATGGACAACCTTGTCTTGTTCTTGATTTCAGTAGAATTGCTTCGAGTTTCTCTCCATTTAATTTGATGTTGGCAATACGCTTACTGTAAACTGCCTTTATTATGTTTAGGTGTGTCCCTTGTATCCCTGGTCTCTCCAGGGCGTTTATTATGAAAAGATGTTGGATTTAGTCAAAGGCCTTTTCTAAATCTAATGAGATGATCATGTGTAGGTGGACTTCCCTGTCTCACCAGCCCACTCCCAAATAACCACACAGAGACTTAATATTAATTATAAATGCTTAGCTGGTAGCTTAAGCTTGTTTTTAGCTAGCTCTTATAACTTAATCCATTTCTTTTAATCTATGTATTGCCCCAAGGCTTGTTTAACTTCATCTATGTATTTCTCATATTGCTTCTGCGTCTGGCTGGTGATTCCTCAGACTCCACCCATCTTCTTTTCAACATTCTCTCTGCTCCCAAAATCCTGCCTAGCTATCAGCCTATCAATTGTTTTTTTATTAACAGTGAGAGCAACACATCTTCACAGTGTACAGAATGATTATTCTGCAACAATCATGTGTTTTTTTTCTTTCAGTTTGTTTATATGGTGGATTACGTTGACAGATTTTCATATACTGACCCATCCCTGTATCTCTGAAAAGACATTTACTTGATCATGGTGGATGATCTTTTTGATGTGTTCTTGGATTTGGTGTGCAAGTATTTTATTGAGTATTTTTGTATATATGTTCATGAGGGATATTTGTATGAAATTCTCTTTCTTTGTTGGGTCTTTATACGGTTTGGGTATCGGTAACTGTGGCCTCCTGAAATGAATTGGGCGATGTTCCTTCTGTTCCTATTTTGTGGAATAATTTGAGGAGTATTGACATGAACTTTTCTTTGAAGTTCAGTAGAATTATATGCTAAAATGGTCTAGCCCTGGGCTTTTTCTTGGGTGGGACACTTTTTATGACTGCTTGTATCTCATTGGGTTATGGGTCTGTTTAAATTACTTTTAAACTTGAGAAGTTACATAGTTGTGCCACCAAATATTGTAGAAATAAACAAGGCTTAGATATCATAATTATACTGCATTCTTCAAAGATACTATAATGCTCTTCTGGGCATAAATTCTCTTACTGACATATTTTACTCAAGACTCAGTAAATGGTTTGGGTTTTCATTCATTGAATAACTCAGGAAGGGTTTTTTCTAATGCATTTGTGTGTGTATCCATACCTTTATTTATCTATTCAGCTAGGCATCCAGCTATGCATTTGAATTTCTGCAAGGTTGGCAGTCATCATTTCCAAAGCTTATTTTGGACCACCTGCTGTGTGTAATGCCAGACTTGTCAGATTGGTCCCTGGACTCAGTGAGTCATGGTCATGACCTCAAAGCAATTCTCTAAATATTATAAAATGTTTTAGTCATTCAATGACTCAAAGATGCTGAATTTGCATGATTGAACTTCTTAGTCCCAATGACTTGGAAGGATTGTAAATATAGTCTGGGAAAAATATCTCTTCAAACAATTAAAACAATTTACACATTGATTTTTTTTTTTTGTTGTTTGCTTGTTTGTTTTCTCAAGACAGGGTTTCTCTGTGTAGCCCTGGCTGTTCTGGAACTGGCTCTAGTCCAGTCTAGTCTTGAACTCAGAGATCCGCCTGCCTCTGCCTCCTGAGTGCTGGGATTAAAGGCATATGCCACCATGCTTGGCTTTACATATCGATTCTTTTAAGGTTGGAATTTGAAACTCATTATTATCATTTTAGTTATGAAAGCTATAATTTCTGAATTGAAGTTTTTGTCTTGATTTATTCCATTTTCATTTGATACATCTTCAAGTATGAAAACACAATTATGCTTGTCTAGTGTTAAGTAATAAACTAAAATGCTACCCTTTGCATGACAGCATGTATGCTTTCTGTCTTGTATATGTCTACTGTGTACATGTATTATGGTGTGAATGTGTGCTGTGCATGGGCTCATGTGTTGAGGGTTTATTCTTAACCTGATGGTATTGTTTTGGGAGGTCCTGGGAAGGAAGTAGATCATTTGGTGAGTGTTTTCAGTCACTGTATCTTTTCCTGGGTGCCTCTTTCTTTTCCTTTGTGTCTCTGTCTCTCTGTCTCTTTCCCCTCTCTCTGGCTACCATGCAGCACATATTCTTACTTCTGTGATATTCTACTTCATCTTACGTCTAATGCTGATCTTGGACTGAAATTTCTGCTGGAGTCATGAGAGCAAGTACATCTTTACTTTTTAAAAAATTTCCTTAGGTGTTTGTAAACAGTGGCAGGGAAGTCTTACAGCTACCTGCCTATACACATGTACATACATATGTACACATATGGTATTCAGTGTATATTCTAACATTAAACACTACACTGTCTCTGTATTCAGGAAATAATAAGATACACTAGCAAACACTACAGCTCAGAGAGCCAATGAACTTCATTGCAGGGTGACTTTAAGCTTTCACTCCTTAATTCCAACTGGTTTGCGATATCTCTTTCTTAGCAAATAAAGTCTCTAGAGTAATAGTGATCACTTATTAAGAACTTAAAATGCTCAGGCAATAATATGAGAAAATGTGATAACTCAGTAGACAAGGAAATTAAAAATTGAAATTCAGACATCAAAATTCTGAAAGTACAGATACCTATGATCCGCGAGAAACTCTACAAGATCCCATCTCTTTCCTACTTTGTAATTCATAATAAGTACTTAAGCTGTCAAAAATATTTTTCCTTCTCACATATTCTCTAAAAAATTGTAACAATCAAGTACATAATGATTTCTTCCAAATATTTAACATTGTTTAAGAATTGAATCACTAGTGAGGCTAGATCAGGCTAGACACTTAATAGTTTATTCTGTACAAGTTTGATTAAATAAAATTATCACTCACTTTTACTGAGATCTAACACTCTGTGTTTCTTTCTTTCTGGAGCTTCCATTTAAATTGTCACCTGTTAATAATAAGATTTCCTTAAATAAATACAACTTTAAAGGTCTCAAAAAAAAAGAATTGCTTGTTAGATAGTGGGGTATCACTTTAAGCTTAATATACTTTGTCATCTACAGTCATAGATTCCTTGGAAGTTCTTATTACAATAAGCACAATTTCAAAGCCATTCTATGTTTAGAAGTATGAGTGTACCATGGTTGACTTCTTCCAGTGTGCAATTTCTTTTATTAATTTGTAGCACGTTTGTTAATGTGTCGTCTTCTCTGAATGACAATGGAGAGCATTTCTTGGTGTTGATGTACCACTTCTAGAATCCTGAAACTCAAAACACAGGACTTCATAATTCTTTAAAAAAAACTACAGTCTCTTCTGATCTATTTTAATTCTTGTGGCAAACATCAAATTGGTTAAAAATGGGTTTGCAATCTAGATTTGGTGGCTTTTCCCTTACAGTTTTCATTTTCTTCTAACTTAAAATTTGTTTTCTCTGCTGCCATTCATTCGTGTTCATCACCCTCTTCCACTTACCTCAGCTTTCTTCCTCTACAGGATTCTCTGAAATTTCTCTACCAGGAGATGTTGAAAGCCCCAAGAGCTGAAGTTAAATTAACATGCATAAATCTTAGGGACAGACAGACATCCAACATAGAAATGAGTGGCAATGAAGTCTTCTCCCATGTGTTAAACCTGACTATCTTTATGAGTTATTCTCATGAGCTCCTATTGTAAATAGCTTTTACCTTGTGAGGACAGGCGACAGTGACTGGTCCTCCACCTTAGTTGTTGGTAATACCAGAGGAAGAAAGCTATGTGGCCCCTTCAATTTGGGGAATCTGCACATTACCTCATGACAATAAGGAGATTAGTCTTGTATTTGAGTCATATAACTTTTTGGGAACCAATCTCAGTGGTTGGGGAAAGCAAGTGATCTGATTAGTCAGCCTGGAGCGTTACCTGCCCATGGGCGAAGAATCAGGTAATTACCAGCCTCCTCATGACCACAGTGAAGCAGATATATTAAGTAACAGTGTCTGTCATAAAGTGTGTACCATAGCTTATCTATCTATCTATCTATCTATCTATCTATCTGTCTGTCTGTCTGTCTGTCTGTCTGTCTGTCTATCTGTCTGTCTGTCTGTCTGTCTATTTGTCTATCTATCTATGTATCTATCTATGCATCTATGTATCTATGTATGTATCTATCTAACTATCTATCATCTATCTATATCTATCATCTTTCTACATCTATCTGTCTATGTATGTATGTATGTATGTATGTATGTATGTATGTATGTATCTATCTATCTATCTATCTATCTATCTATCTATCTATGTATCTATCATCTATTCACTAGCCAAATGCTTCACCTTGGCCTGACAACCTGAGCCCTCTAGTTTCATTGAAATACATAATTCTACTTTGAAAGTGCTTACTTGTATCTAAAGCCCATTGTGTAGGCGTGAAACTTCATGCTGAGTGTGTTTTCTAAACTGAACATGATAAATTGCCACCCTAAGTATAGATTGACTTTTGAAAAAATACACATATATATTAGTCTATTGATAGTGCCTAACAATGACAAATAATGACACATAAACAAGGAACACACAAGTCAAGATTGCCTAAGAGTGGAACCATGTAAGAGTAGTAAAATCTATTTTAAATCCATTAGAAAGGCTTCAAAAGGTAATGGTAATGAATTTTACAGCACCCAGGTCAGAAACACCAAACAAGCTGCTAGTTCACTACATAGGATCCATTAATCATTGTGCACTAATCCTTGTGCCTGCAGAACTGGTCTTTTAAAATGGACCACATCCGTGATGGGGAAGATGCTGGTCTGTGGGATGTTCAGACAAAAGTCCACACAGATGCTAATCACCAGTGACAGCTTCAATAAAAAAAATTTGAAGGTTGTGATACAGCCAGGAAGAAAAGATTAGGAAAAATGACCGAAAATATTTTAGCCAGACGAACGATTCTTCATTTTTGGTACCCAGCAAAAATAGTCCCATGCTCAGCATAAAACTCAATGACATACTGGCTCTCTTCCCTGCCCTCCAGATCTGATTGGCTGATTTCACTGATTAGCTTTATCACCTGCTGAACCACAGCGACCCTTTCCAAGTGACCTCAGAATTCTCCCAGAGGTAGGCATCTGGGTTCCAGCTGCATGCTTCAGCTAGTATCCACTGATGTGTGTATTGACTCAAATGTGTTTTGTTCTAGAGATTGTTTAAGTCTGTTCCCTTGTCACTGTAACAAAATAACTAAATTTAATGAACGACAGTAACATTTACCTAAAAACATAGTTGTTTCTGAAAAATTTAAGCTGAAGCTATTGTAAAATCTAATTTCAAAACTACATTGTAGCACTGAGGGAATGTCTTCAATATCTCCTCAGAGTTGGTTCACTCCATTTTAGCTTAAATGTTTTCTAATGATGTTTCCCCAAGTTAACTCTTCTGGAATTCAGGAAGCTGAACTAATTAACTCCTTAACAGGCTGCCTTGCCGTCTGTGGCTTCCACATGTTTTGGCCTAAGGAGAACCCTGAGAGGGGATCAGGGAGGTTTGGAGTGTTTATTTTCCTCGCAACTTTCTTCTTAGTCACACTAGGCTACATCCTGGACCAAAGTTCTCATTTGCTGACACAGAGCTGTCTCTTGATGGTGACCACACCCTCCCATTTCCTTACAGGCGTACAGGTGCCAGCACTGCTGTTTTTGATCTCTGTGTTTCTCCATGCTCTGCTTATGTTCCACTACCCATCCCTTACTCATTGTGAGTGTACCTGATGTTTCATCCCAGCACTTTGACAGATGCCGGACCTGGAGAGAGGTTAAAAAAAAAAAAAAAAAATTGTCACCACTAGTCAATCCTGGCAGCAAATTTTGGCTTCATCACTTCCTATGCTGATAGAAGAAAGCAAAACACCAAGGGAACCTTTTCAAATTCCAGTTTCATATTCATAAGAATATGGTTAATGAGTTCTTCACAGGCACATGTTCTGTTCCTGCTGCCACAGGGGGAAATGCATTATTTATAGCTTTGTTTAATTCAGTGTCTGACACCAAATTTAATAAGTACTCATTACTGATACTTTTTAAAATTTGGTATAGCAATAGCTTAATTTATGATTAAAGGCAATATTTTTCTCAGATGTATGCCCTGATAAAATGGGCTACAGATCTAAGCAGAATTCTCAACAGAAGAACCTCAAATGGCTGAAAGACATTTATGGAATTGCTCAACATCCTTAGTTGTTAGGGAAATGCAAATCAAAATGACTCTGAGATACCATTTTACACCTGTCAGAAGGGCTAAGATCAAAAACATTGATGACAGCTTATGTTGGAGAGGATGTGGAGCAAGGGGAACACTCTTCCACTGTTGGTGGGAGTGCAAACTTATACAGCCACTTTGGAAGTCAGTATGGAGACTTCTCAGAAAAATGGGAATCAATCTTCCTCAAGACCCAGCTATAACACTCTTGGGCATATACCCAAGGAATGCTCAATCATGCCACAAGGACACATGCTCAACTATGTTCATAGCAACATTATTCATAATAGCCAGAACCTGGAAACAACCCAGATGCCCCTCAACTGAAGAATGGATTAAAAAAATGTGGTACATATACACAATGGAGTACTACTCAGCTGTAAAAAACAATGACATCATGAAATTTGCAGACAAACGGATGGAACTAGAAATTATCATCCTGAGTGAGGTAACCCAGACTCAGAAGGACAAACATGGTGTGTACTCATTCATAAGTGGATACTAGATATAAAGCAAAGGATAACCAGACTACAACCCACACTTCCAGAGAAGCTAGCTAACAAGGAGAAGACTAAGAGGGACACATGGATCCCCCTGGGAAGGGGAAATAGATGAGATCTCCATGAGCAAACTGGGGGTGAGGGGGGCAATGGAGGGTAGGGGATGAGGAATGAGAACATAAGGGAATGGGATAGTTGAGCTGGAACAGGGGTGCAGTGGGAGAGCAATGAAAGAGATACTATGATAGAGGGAGACATCATGGGGATAGGGAGAAACAAGGTGCTAGGGAAATTCCCAGGAATCCACAAGGATGACCCCAGCTTAGACTATTAGCAATAGTGGAGGGGGTGCCGGAACTGTCTTACCCCAGTAATCAGATGGGTGAATACCCTGTCATCACACAACCTTTCTTCAGTAACTGATAGAAGCAGATGCAGATATCCACAGCCAAAAACCAAGTCAAACTCCATGAGTCCAGTTGAAGAGAGAGAAGAGGGATTCTATGAACAATGGGGGTCAAGATCATGATGGGGAAACCTACAGAGACATCCAAACCAAACTAGTGGGAACTCATAAAATTTAGATCAATAGCTGTGAAGCCTGCATGGGACTGGACTAGGCCCTCTGCAAAGGAAGGCAGTTGTATAGCTTGACTTGTTTAAGGGGCTTCTGGCAGTAGGATCAAAACCCATCCCTGGTGCATGAGCAGGCTTTTTGGAGCCTACTACCTATAATGAGGCACCTCACTCACCCTTGAGGCAGCGGGAGGGGCTTGGACCTGCCTCTAATAAATGTACCTCCTCATGAGAGACCTTACCTTCTTGTAGGAGAGAATGGGGGGTTAGTTGGGAGTGGGGAGGCTGGAGGCACGGGAGGAGGGAAGAGAGGGATCTTTGATTGGTACGTAAAATGAATAAAAAAATTTCTTATTAAAAAAGTACCAGAAAAATTTGGTAGAGCAATAGCTTAATTTATGAGTAAAGGCAATATTTTTCAGATGTATGCCATGATAAAGTCACCAGTCACTGATCAGATAATTTCTCCATGAGATTTAGGAAGAATATCTGTTAGGCATGACCAGATTAAGGCCATATAGAAAAGTTTTATTCAGATCTCTTCTCATCAAGAGAATTGAAATAGAGTAAAACATGCAAATATAAATGTGTTAAAATAACAAGTCCTGAAAATACATGTTATTTTGTCATTAGAGCCACATGGGTGATGTTTACGTGTATATATATATATATATATATATATATATATATATATATATATATATGCCTTTGTAATCTATTAGATAACACTATATTTGCTAATTATCTGATGCACTGTGTACTGATCTTTCAACATTTTTTAATGTAACACTTAAAATATTTTTTTGTGTGTGCACATACATGTGTTCACATGCAATTACATGTCATCATCATGCATGTGGGAGGTTAAAGGATGGACTCAGAAGTCAGTCCTCATCTCCAACCTCATCTGAGGGAGGGTCTCTTATTGCTCATCACTGTTTGCCGGGATAGTGGGCTTGCAAGCTCCAAGGCCTCTGGGGTTCTCCTTCCTTGGCATCCCATTTACCACAAAAGCCTTGGGATTTCAGTCACCCACCCACTACTACATATGGCTGTATGCAGCTTCCTGAGATCTGAATCAGATACTCACACTTATGTGGCAACCATTTTACCCACTGAGACATCTCCTCAGACCCAAAATTATGTGGCACTTTAAAAACCACATTATCACTTACTACATACCCTACTTACTTTTCTCTTTGCTTTCTATGTGTAAGACCTATGACCATCTAGTGTGGAAAGCCCTTCATTATTTTCATTTTAAGGGAAGGAACCCGAGGCACAGAAGTTGAGTGATTTGTTTAAAGTCCCTGCCAATGCCCTTAGTCTGGAGCTTTCAATACCATTACTGCCCCATGCTTGGCACATTTCCCTTCTGGATTCCATGAAAGGGCTTGCTTCCCTAGGTCACACTACACTGAGAACATTTAATTTTTTTTCATTTAAAGCTGACACGATTCATTTTATCTTTTTTAGTTATTTACAGATCTTACTATATAAACTTGGATATCCTGCTTCACTGGGGGTGGCCTCAAACTCATAGAGATCCATCTGCCTCTGCCTTCCCAGTCCTGGGATTAAAGGTGTTTGCCACCACATCTGGCCACATGATTTATTTTAGATTGAGTTCTTTTCAGTGAGAAAAAAGACATTAATAAAAGTTCTTCCAGTTGCTGGGCATAATGGGCCATTTCAACAACAGCGTTTTGTTTCAACGGATAGGAATAAACATTTTTCATCTCAAAAAAGTCTCGTGTGTGTGTGTGTGTGTGTGTGTGTGTGTGTGTGTGTGTATGTGTAACACAACAAAGAAAAAGAGGCCATGAATGTGAGAGGAATCAAGAGTGGGAGGGCACATGGGAAAGGTTGGAGGGAGGAAATGGAAGAGAGAGAATAATGTAATTATATTTTAATTAAAAAATAAATAAGTGTCACCTTGATAATCTATGAGGGCCTAATCTGATTTTCAGAAAGGGATATCCTTCTATTAGGTCCAATGATGAAATCCCATATGGAAGAACAGAGGAAATGGCCCTAATACCCCCTTCTAGCACTGGCCTATGAAGACACTCAGTGAAACCCTCTAAATTCTTCTTCTTTTTCTGTGGCAACCTAGGATGTTAAAGGTGTCATATTGGGTTCTTATGAGATGGAAAAGAGTGCCTAGCCTATTCCCAACTGTTAATTGAGTAAAAATGAACTTTGTGTCACACAACGATTGGAGGGCACATTTGTGTAGATATCACAGGGCATATCCTGACGGAGAAAGGAAATGGTACTTGGAGCCAAGCTATTTTAAAGAAAACTTATAGAATGGAATTGGCTTCATTGTTGGCAACAAGGAGGTTCACAGCACATATTGGGATGTATGAGAAGCTAGTTCTTCCTTTTATTCTGTGATATGTAACTAGAAAGACTGTTGCCACTAGTAACTATACCATAATAGTTGCCTTTAACTTGTGGTTTTGGAAATGGCTGGACAGGGCAAGAACATTCATGTGCTTTGGTCATTGTTGGCTGCCTTGGCAAGACGATTATAAATACACATCTCAGAGAGGAACTGGCCAGTCCAGAAGTGAATTGAGAGAAGTGGGGTGCAGACATTGGACTCTTATCATGTAATAAGATGCCAAGTCGTTGATGATGAGAAGGCACAAGAAACTGAAGAAGGTTCTAATATAGCAAACATTAGATGGATGGGCTTGTTACCTATGGTTTCAGAGATTTTCCAAGAAAAAAAGACACTGGCTTAAGAGATACTGTGGTGACAGGGTGGGTGGTGAGACCAGTTCTGAACCAGGATAAAAATATAAACATTGTTTAGAACTCTTCCTGTCAAAGAACTTGGTGCTTTCACACAGGGCTAAAAAGCAAGGAGACCAGAAATCTACTAATTTCTGAAGGGTTTACACTACTAAGGTAACCATAATCCTGGTCTTTAAAAATCCTTTGATTGTATGAGACCTCAAAGTACCCCTAGGTCCAAAAATTTTTGTAGAAAAAGAGTCAAGCTTCAAAGATTGTCACAGCCTAAATATAAAGCATGATCTCCAATACCCACATTAGATGTGGCTGGAGAGAACCATGGGCAAGGAGGGTGTCCCTGCCACAGAACGTTGACTAGTGGACCACCATGCTCAAGGGCATTCTCTCTTCCCAGAGAAGAGCCCTGGTGATGGGGTCAGCAATGTGAAAACGCATATGAGCACTTATTCTAACTCCCAGAACAAGCCCAAGTTCTCAAATTGACAGTAATTGTCAAGTTTCCAGATATAATGAGTCATCTTAACAGCAAAATTGTTGCTTTAAGTAACAGAAACAACCGTTGTTTCATCCCTGAAATGTCAGCTTGAAATAAGTGTAAACAGACAATAAGATAATGATGGGCATTGTAACAATTTGAAATACCTCATAGAGCTTGCATGCTTATTCTGTAGAAAATTGTGATTGCTAGCTCCCCACTTGGAAGACTTCCAGGAACTGTTAAAACACCCAAGGAAACTAAAATTTTAGTGAATTTGAAAGTGATCATTGCATAATAAGATTGACTTCTGGCCAGTAGTTACATCCTCATGATATTATTCATGTTAGATTTCTGTGTATACAGTAAGCATATTCTTGCTGGCTGGATTGAGATTCAAACCAGCATGCCAAGGAGGGGCAGGGCAAAGGGAAATCTTGCCCATATTTCTTTACTACAAGTTTTATTTTAAGGCTGAGTGGACTCATTATTTTACACTAAAATAAATGCCCTGCACCGTGGAATAATAGATCAAATCTTTCAGAAGGAGTCTTGAGATGAGACACGTAACTGCAAATGAATTCATGCTTACAGCAGTGATATCTGACACCCTCCCTGGGCTGAATCACTTGGCAGGGACAAGTTAACTGAGAACTGCGGGGTGAGAGGGAACAGAAGGAAAGAGGGAGTGTAGGAGGCATTCTACAATTTAACAAGATAGCTAGCAAAGCCTTGTGATAGTTCTATATAAAGTCCCACTGGTCTGAGCACACTGAGTAGAAGAACTAGATGGTAACAGGACTTTTAAGGTGGAAAGCACTCAGTAACTTCAATGGTGAAGTCATAGTATACATATACCCATACCCATTAACTGCATTTCACATGTTTATGTCCATCCTTTTCAGCTCTTCATTTAAATTTAAGTCAATAGAGTTGAAACACTAATGAGGACTAATCTCTAGGTAGGTAGGTAGGTAGATAGATAGATAGATAGATAGATAGATAGATAGATAGATAGATAGATATGAAGAGAGACACAGAAATACATCAACTCCACAAGCTAATGAAATCCTCCATCATATCCCCACTACCCTCACACTTGTCATGATGATGTGTCAGAATACAGTCCAAGAATAGAGTCACCGAGGAGAATTCTGGGTGCTTGTGAGAAAACTCTAAAATGAGACAAGAGT
Organism: Peromyscus eremicus; assembly: GCF_949786415.1. NCBI lineage: Eukaryota > Metazoa > Chordata > Mammalia > Rodentia > Cricetidae > Peromyscus > Peromyscus eremicus. The sequence goes on from NC_081436.1 coordinate 46,514,926, forward strand.
CTTGTGACCTCAGTATTTAAAAAAACACAGAATTGTTCTTGGAATGTTTTTTCACATAGTGGATAGGAATTAGATTACTTCAGATCATTCATTGCAACTGGCTATTGTTATTTGTTTATATGTCTCTATGGAAAGACATGTTTTTGCCAAATGGGGCTTGTCGGCCATATGTAGCTTATCTGCCATGTGCGGTTTGTCCTTGTGACTGGACACTTTACCCATGTGACTCTTCTTAACCCTCAGAGCATAAAATGTCTGAAGAATATTCAGAAGAATAAAGTTGGCTATTTCATGAGACTTTCGTCTGCCTGGTTAAATGGCTGCATCCTCTTAGGTGCCACCATCTCTAGAGTGGTGACAGTGACAGATGTCAGATCAAGACCAACCATTTGGGGACAACCGTAGGTCATAATGCCACTCTGTAAGACTCACTGTATTTTCTCTGAGTTAACAGAGAGGAAGAATGAGAGCTGGAACTTACAGATGTACTTTCTCCTCTAATAAGATGGAAAATTGAAAAACATGAGATGAACAAAGGGCTCTAGAAGCAATGCATGGACCTCCCTGGGAAGGGGAAATGTAATAAATTTTGTGGGTGGACTGGGAGCAGGCAGGGATGAGAATGGGAAGGATCAGGTGAGTTGGGGCAAGAGGGGTGAAGGAAGAGAATTTGGGGAGAGACAACTGGAATTGGGGAGCCCTGGGGAAGGGTGGAAACCCTGTGGAATAGAAACTTCCTGGAATCTATGAGGGTGACCCTAGTGAGATCTCCTAGTAATGGAGGATATGGAGCTTGAACTGGCCATATTTTGTAGCCAGGCCAGACTTCCAGTGGTGGGACTGGGTTACGTTAAAAAAGAAATAAATAAATAAAAACTTTTATTAAAAAAAAAGACTAAGAAAGGCCAGGAAATAAAAACCTCTGGACTCAGACGTGTCATAATCCAATCATGGCACTGCTTTCTGTTTCCTTCCCTGCTTCAGTGTCTGTGAGTTGGGTGTCTGTCCCTTGTCATTGAAACTCTTCTAACTCAATATTGCATCATATATTTTCTATCACATCAAGTTTTTATCACTCTTTCCAGTTGTTAACTCCAAGGCATATAGGACTGCCCATGTTCATCTTAGTTGTCTACTGCTTGATGCTCTTTGGATTTGTAAGCTCTCCTAACTTTCTGATTCTTACAGGGATATTCCTCGTAGGCAAAGATTAACCTCTTCTAGCTAAAGAAGCAAGTTCGGGGTTGACTGTTTGGGATATTTTTATTTGTCCCTTTAATTTTGTCTCTGTCTGCCTCTCCCTTGTTTAGATAGTCTGGAGACTGAATTTTATACAACAAATGCATGCATTGCCCTCTGGCTTCCAACGTGAAGCACATGATGGGGACAGAACAGGAGGCTCAGAATAGCTGGTGAGCTTCTGGCTTCCCTCCCTGACTGATGCAGGGTATCTCCTTATCTCATGGGCGGTTCCTGTCAGCCAAATCTTGTGGGAATCTCTCTCAGGGTGTGTAAGTTGTCCCCACCACTGGCTTCCCAGGCTGTGACTTCTCTATGTATTTATTATCCAGTGAAAATTTTCCTCAAGACCTTTGTAAACAGATCACCTTTACTACTCACCGAGCTACCTTCTTTACATGGGCCACATTTCTCAAAGTTTCCCCCAACAGCATTTTGCACAAACTAGGACCCAGAAGTACCAAATGATTTTACATTCTATTCCCAGGTGTACCATTTATAAAGTAATGATTGGGTAAACATTATTACTTGTTATATCCTGGACACTTCGCTTTGACTTTTGTGCTCCAAAGATAAATGTGGCACCATGAGAAGTCATCCATCTAAGAATTCAGAATTAAACTCTCACAGACACAAGTCTGCAGCACCTTGAATTTCGACTTCACAGCCTCTAACACTATGAAGAAATTATCTGTTGTTTATAAGCCGCAATTTTTTTTTCTTTTTTTGAGACAGGGTTTCTTAGTGTAGCCCTAACTGTCCTGAAACTCACTCTGTAGATCAGGCTGGGCTTGAACTCAGAGATCCACTTGCCTTTGTCTCCCAAGTACTGGAATTAAATATGTGCTACTATGCTTGGCTATAAGCCACATAGCTTATGGCATTTCATTATAGCAATCCTAGTGAACTAAGATAGTAGACAATAGGCAATAGACAATAGATACACCAAGTTGATAGGCATGAATCAGGGACATGAATATACTGTGAAAACTACTAGTGGTTATATAGGTTTGAAAATGTGTACATAGCAAGGGATGGCAAATGATGGGGCAAAGTTATAGGCAGAGGGATGTTATAAAGAATGCATATTTGTTTATTTACGCATTCATTCATTTATCAAAATGTAAGCTTTGAGGATGTTGAGAGTTCATAGCCTTATTTTGTAGGGCTATGTAATAGTGAGAAAACGGTTGCAGTCATAGATAAATTAAACGCTACTTCATATATTAAATAGAGCCAACACAGGCTGGTACATACATCACAATGGTAAGAGAGAGAAACTGCTATCATTTTAGACTGACAAGGGTCATTTTCAACTCTAGGATATTATTTCTACAGTAGAAGACTTAGGTGCTTTTAGAATCCTAAACAAAGGATCACTCTTCAGCTTTTCAAGTAAGACTAAGTATAGAATCGCAAAGAAAGGACCTCATGTCCTTACACTGTGTACCCTTAAGTCTGTGCTTCTCTCCAGCAGCACTCACAATGCCCTTTAAGAGGGCCCTTGCTCTCCATCTTCCTGTCCTACCCTACTTCAGTATCCCATTGTTGTAGCCCAGGGGACTCCAATACATCATCTCCCCTCTTCTGTCTGAGCAGCCGCCTCTCAAGTTCTTTTTGGAAACTTTATCGTGTCTGACTTTAAGTGTTTTCAACCAAGTCCCCTCAGAACGCTCTATCTCTATTAAAATCCATTCCTTTATGTGAGGCTGTATTTTTACTTGCCTTTTGAGGGACAGAGAAAAGAATAATCTTCAGAATTCTTGAAATATCTATTTGTTCCTTTTGAGGAATGGATGAAATGTTCTGAAGTTTCAAGCCTACCTGTGACTGATGGAAGTGTCGCAGAATAGCAATGTTTTTCTGCAGTTTTTCTTACCCCATATATCCATGAGTATATGTGCTATACATGCAAATAACGGGCTTAGAAAGAATTGAGGGAAGTCACCTAGAACACAAGTAGCAAAGCCATAGTATAAAATACAACCTCCCAAATGATGGTACCACATGAGAGAGTAGTGCAGTGGTTTACTAACACTGCAGTGGATACACTGGAACAGGGAAATCTTAACAAGGTGATCTTAGGGTGTTACTTAGTCTTTGTGACTCAGTGTTCCCTATATAAAATGGGAAATAATAATAATAATGAAAATTGCATGTAAAATGCTTAGAATCATGTTCATGTTATAGAAATCATTACACTAAACCATCCTTATTTGCTGGTTCACTTCCTATCATTTCAAATGCTTGGGTTCAATATGGTTCACAAGTTTTGGATGGAAAATTCCAGAAATAAATAATTAATACTTTAAAAACTGCTTACTGTTCTGAGTAGTGTGATGAAATCATGTGTGTTCTCTCTCTTCCCAACCCAACTCCCCAGGACACAAATAATCTCTTTGTAAAGTGTATTCACATGAAACATTGTCTGACCGTTTGTCACTTGGAAGCCTTCTTGGTTATCAAACTGTCCCTGCTTGTGTTCAAGTTACTCTTATTTCACTTAATAATTCTTCCAAATTATGACGTCATGGATACTGGAAATCTGGATACAATAAAAAGAAACTGTAAGTGACTGCCTTTAGGTAAAAGAGGTGAAAATTCTGTAGCTAGTAAGAAAAGAAAACCAGTGTATGCTGAGGTACCTTTGGTAAGCATCATTCTTATGTCTATGAAATTGTAATACCAATGCTGGTTTTGTCGCTGCACCTCAAACTGTAGGTGTTACGGCCATAGTGCAGGATAAATGCATGGATAACACATTGCATTTGTGGATGTGTGTGGTGGGAGATGTGTGTGTGTGGGGGGGATGTGTATGCTATAATTTGGCTTAGGTATTATCTTTGGATTGAGCATCTCTTGAGGGCTTGGAATGTAACCTCTGGAGCTGAAAGGGGACATCCGCATTGTTTTTTGACTGCCATCTCCAGGCACCTTCTTGATTTTGTTTCTCCCTCTCCTCTCCACACATAAGCTCGTGGAGAATATTACCCATACATTCTTCCTTCACTTCTTACAGCTCATCTTCCCTTCAGTCTTACTCTGTTTTGTCTCCCACCTCCATTATTGACAAACCCAATAGATACTTTTAAGCCTCTTTATACTTAAATTTCCAGAGACATTCAATGTCATTGATGGTTTTCTCCTGTGAACATTTTTGAATCTATTAAAACATTTCTGGCTATCTAAGAGAACCTCATTTTTCCTTTTTAACTTCGTACACACTGAACAGAGGATCAATGCGTCTTTCAACCCCCACCAGGGAAGCTTCTATTTGCAGTAGATGGTGACTTACACAGTAACCCAAACTGGCCAAGACATAGACAGTAAGAGACTGCAGAATGCTCAGCCCTAAAGGAAACATGTATATTGCACCCTGCCTTCCCAAGGCTTAGGAGTCATTACTGAAAAGGGGACCAAAAAGAGTTCAAGAGCAAGAGGTAGTGAAGGACTACGAAGAAATATTAAAAGCAGGGCAAAGCAGGGCAGCTGTACGTATGAACTGGCAGCAGTTTTGACAGCACACTCAAAACCTGTGAAAGTGCCAGCCAGAGCAAATCCCAGCATGGAGAGGAAATTTAGGCACACAACCCCACCCTTAGTAACAGAGACATTGCCAGTGTTAGCTGCTAGGAGGGGGAGAGACATTCTTCTCCAAGAATGCTGCCCCTGGTACGTCAACTACTCTCCAGTTGGAGACCACAGATCCAAGAATATTTAGGTAGTACAAATTGGTCTTGAAGGATTAAAAAGAAGACACAGAGTTGGGTGGGTAAGGAAGAGAGTGGATCTGGGAAGAGTTAGGGGAGACAGGTGAATATGATCAAAATCCATTGCATGAAACTCTCAAAGAACTAATACACATACTAAAATATATTGGATCTCAACCTACTTTTAAAATTCAACATATTTTCTTTAATCAATCTTATGGTATACCTTGAAGTCCTAATCTATGTGCATGGTTTGTACAGTACTCCATAGCCAAACTCGCCCATGGAAAGTACCAGAAAGAATGCAAGTTGAAACCATGTAGGTTTCACGACACAAGCTCAGATAATACAAGATTGCAAAGTTGACACCAAAAACGTGTGAAGCTTTAGAATGTGGTCCTTAGTTATATGTGATATGGATGCTGAGAAGCAAAATCAAAGTCTTATGTGTAACATAAGTTGTTTCTGACAAAGCCTTTTGAAGAAGAAAATTGATCGCCCAGGGCTTTTCCACCATAGTGTGCTTCTTGTCCTGTGTGAGTTTGCTGAGCACCATTGACATGAGTGAATCCTAATGAGTAATAGATAGAAAACTTGCTTAGATGTATAATTTGGTAGATATCACTCTTGATTAATTAATCAAATGTGCATGGGTTTTATCTCTCCAGCACTTTAAGTCATCCCTTACTTCTTTGATCTAGGCCTAAGACATTCTTAGCATATGAGCTAGATGGTAAAAAAAATCTAATAGCTGATTGGAGATGAAAGGAAACAAGGATAACATACCCTTTGTGTCAGAGTGGCATGGTGGGAGATGAGTCAAAGGCTTACTGGGTATATTCCATTAATGAAGAAAAGATAATTTGTCTTGACATTCTTGACAGGTGAAACAAACTTACTACTCTCCGCTGCTATGGAGTGTTGAACAATTTGAACACAAAGGCAAGGCTTTGAGAAAGTGAAAGCAGAAGGCTTGTTTTCTTCAGGTCCATCAGCGTTGTACAGAACCGTTCTCTGAGCCAAATTGCCACCATCTCTGTCAGATCAACTGTGCCCTTCAGTCACCAAAACTCACCTGAAAAAACCAGGTGTGGCTGCATTCCTGCTGAGCTCCTGGCCTGGCTCCAAAGAGTAGCACCTCGCCCTAATCCTTCCTTTGTTTAACCACACCTTTTGTTTCTCTTACCTTTTGTTTCTCTTATTGCCCTATGTGAATCTTGTCTGAGAGTCAAGGATCAGAGTCTCCCAAGGATCAAAGGCCTATGCAAAACTTGGTTCAGGAAACCCGGAAAAACGTGGTACCTGAAAAATCAAGTAATTTGCACTTGGCATTTTATCTGTGGGAGCTCCTTTCAGGTTGCTTTGAAAGCATGGAAATTAACTGGCTAAACTTTGATAGAGAGAAATAAAAATGCCCTAGGTGAAATAAAAATGCCCTTCAGTACTTGGAGGCTGGACCCCCCTGCAGCCATGACAGGCTAGATTCATTCTTAAGATGCCTCTGAGTCTTCATTCCACGGATCTAAGTGAACCCACACACCTGTGTCGTGACATACAGCAACAGCCACGTTTTGTGGTATACCCTAATAACTCTGGCACTGGGGAGGCAGAGACAGGCAGATCTCTGGGGATTACTAGCTATCCTGCTTAGCCTATTGGCAAGCTCAAAGCCATTTAGAGGACTTGTCTCAAAAAACAATGTATTTGGCTCCTGAGGAAAGATATCAAAGGTTGTCCTCTGGTGCATGTGACCCGCACCCCATATCTGAGTGCATGCACACTTGCACACATCCATCCCCCACGCGCGCGCGCACGCGCACACACACACACACACACACACACACACACACACACAGAAAGAGAGAGAGAGAGAGAGAGAGAGAGAGAGAGAGAACAGTTTCTGAATAAGTTTGAAAATAACTCTAAACACCCCTACATAGTGAGAATTTTTAGAAATTCAAGAAGTTAAGATATATGTTTGTGTGTCTCTTTTTGAAAATACAAACAAAAAAAAAGTAGTATAGGGCCCCTCTTCCTTCAAATGGTCAGTGTCATTGGGGCAGGAGTGGGCATTATGTCACTAGGAATCTCCAAAAGGGCTTTCCTTGCATTTTAGAAAATTCAAGCATTTGATTTGACTGGGCAGTGATGGCACATGCCTTTAATCCCAGCACTTGGGAGGCAGAGCCAGGCAGATCTCTGTGAGTTCGAGGCCAGCCTTGTCTTCAGAGTGAGTTCTGGGACAGCCAGGACTATGCAGAGAAACTTGTCTCAAAAAAATAAACAAAAACAAAAACAAAAAAACCCCAAACCAAACCAAAACCAAACCAACCAACCAAACAAACAAAAAAACAAAAAACCCCAACAAACAAACAAAAAAACAACAGCTACAAACAAAGGAAAAAATAATTTGATTTGGACGAAGGTTTGAACTTTACCAATTCCCATACCACAAATTAGTAAGATAATATTTGCATGGTGATATTCACAAAGCAAGGGCTGTGTCCTCTATAAACAAGCCCTCAGTTCTGAGTAGACAGAAATCACTGTGTATAGGCTTCCTGCTATTCGAGTCTTTGCTGTTAAATTCTTTGCATTCCTGAGTATTTTGTGAGCTTGAGGTTCTGAAGCATTCTTGCTTTGATCATAATTTTTCTTTACCATTAATAGTTGGACACTCTCGGATACACTGGAGTGTAATGTGCATGAACCTGTTGGGATGATAGGTTTTTAATGCCTTTACTTTTGACATAACTTCTTTCCTTGTTACCAATTGCCAAAAAGAATAAAGGGTGCCTACCAAGACCATTGAAAGTTATTTCCCCACCCCCCACTCCCATTTGCCTGTATGGACTCAATGGCTCTGTATGTTAAGGGACCTTAGTTTAAGTTTTTGAAGGAATGAATCTCCTTCACTGCACATTCAATAAAGTCTACCTCAGCTCATCCAACCTGGATAGTGAGTGCTTTAACAAGAGTCTGTGTTTGCAGAGATGTTTGTCTGGGAAGAAAGAAAAGTCTCACTTCTTTTTCAGACACCTTTGTCTGCTGTGGGATGGTCTGTATGTCAAATTACTCTGATTGGTCAATAAATAAAACACTGATTGGCCAGTGGCTAGACAGGAAGTATAGGCGGGACTAACAGAGAGGAGAAAAGAAAGAACAGGAAGGCAGAAAGAGTCACTGCCAGCTGTGCCATGACAAGCAGCATGTGAAGATGCTAGTAAGTCACGAGCCATGTGGCAAGGTATAGATTTATGGAAACAGATTAATTTAAGCTATAAGAACAGTTAGCAAGAAGCCTGCCACAGCCATACAGTTTGTATGCAATATAAGTCTCTGTGTTTACTTGGTTGGGTCTGAGCAGCTGTGGGACAGGTGGGTGACAAAGATTTGTCCTGACTGTGGGCAAGGCAGGAAAACTCTAGTTACATTTGTCCATGGAAGAACATGGCTGAAGCTACTGGGTGTGAAGAAGCATGGCAGGGAAACTACTCCATACAGTGGTAGACAGAAGACATCCTTGGGCACCCATGGGGTGTTAGAAGTCTTGAAAAATTACATCTTCAGATTTCATCAAATTTGATCATTTTCTGTATTATATTCCATTTGTTCTTGGAAATTTCTTCAGAAACTTCATGTTTGGCCAACTAGGTCTCCATTAAAAGTATCTAGTAGGCCCATGATCCCATCACCTAGGTGAAAAGCAATATGACATACTGTCCCATTTGATTTACTGATTGGCATAAGAATTTTTAGCTCTGGGTTGTGGTAGGGGGCTGGGCAGCTTCTTACCTCCTTCTGCTAATGTCTTGGACACAAACCAAAGTTCAATTCCATTGAAATTCAGCCTGGGGAAACCAAAGTTTACCAGTGCCATTTACAGAGTCTGAGTGAGGGCTGTGGGCAGAAGCGTGGGTGAACCTAAAGCAGACACACTGGGAAGTGTGCACCTGCCAGGATCCTAGTCTTCCTCCTCGCCTGCCTGACCTGATGTAAGATGGGAGCAACTGTTGCACAGTCCTACTACTGAGCTGCCTAACCACCTTGCCTTCCCTGCTGTAATGGACTATATGAGCTCAAATTGTGAGCCGAAATACATCTTTCCTCTCATAAATTACATTGTCAGGAAGTTGGTCACAACCATGAGCAAAGTAACATGTACCCCTGTTTATTGACACTTTTCTTTGTGTCTTTCCTAAGCTTCTTTAGGGCAAGCATCTGTGTCACGTGAAATGGCACCCAAGTGCCTCAGCATCTAAGAATTGTGCATCCCTGAAAAGCACAGAAAAGTCAAAGATAAACTCTCAGAAGAAATTTGAGGAAAAAGTTTTAAAACATTAACATTTCCTGAAAGCGTCCACTTCTGAAACCAATCCTTTCTGCTGGTGATCTTTCTCTAGGGTTCCATTATGTAAGTTGCTTCAGTATATAGCTTTGTAAAGTTGTGGATAGTCAGGGAAGAGCCTCTCATCCCTTAATTTCATACCATGCAGACTATGTTTCTCAGTTTAATATTTACAATCATCTTATTGGATTGAAAGTGAATGTTACTTTATTTTCTCAAGGCTTAGCTTGACTTCTTGGATAGTTTACACGTCATGATTGAAGTTATGAATACTCTTGCTGGGACTAGAATTCTCTCAGTAGGTCAAAGGGTGGACTGAAACCAGTCCCCATCTTCAGCTCAGCTCCTGGAGGCAGACTGACAGGATTTACACAAAAAGCAGCAATTAATTATTGATAAGTTAAGCTAAGATTCATAATGAGAATAACACACGTACCAAAAGGTCCTGTACTTTCAAATTGTACTGATGCACACAAATCTTATTTACTTCCCAAACTGAATTAGGTTAGGCTCGCTATAATCACAGTTTAGTCAATTATAAAATGAAGGTATCACTTTTCTCCCCACTTCATATTTCACTATAAAACTGACAATCTGGGGCAAATCAGAGCTTTACTGACTGTGGTGTAGCTCATGAAAGGAATGGGGTCAGCTCAGGACTCCCCAGACAAAGTTCTCAGCACAAAGGAGATTTATTTGCCCCGAAGCGACAGAAGACAGGGATAAGTGACAAAGACTGGAACTAGAGGAATGTGGAGAGGAGGAAGGAAACAAGGGACAGGGGAGAAAAGGGGCAGGGGAGACAGGTAAGGGGTATTTGTCACAGGGCAACAAAGGCCTGCCTCTGGATAGAGAGGAGACAGGCGTGGCACACAGGAAATGGTGGATTTATAAAGGTAAAATGGGAAGCCCTGTGTTAGGATGAGGGGTTTAATTTTAATTGGGCATGTTAATTAGGTGAGACAAAGGGGGCTTTTGATTGCTGGACTTCAACACTTTGGTAGCTGGACCTTTGTAGTTAGCCTCAGGAGGAGGGATTGGACAAATAAGGGAATAGACCTTGGTGGCTAGCTCCAGAAATATAATCTAACGTTTTTTTTAGTAAGGCAGAGGGAATTGGGAAGAAGGGAAAGGCCTTCCAGGGCCGTGTTTGCTAGGCCTGGGCTGGCTCGAGTCCCTTCAGGTCAGCAGAATGAACATTTAGCACCTGTCAATGTTCATTCATGTACAAACACAAGGATATTCTATCTTGTTAGGAAATAATGTGGGTGGATGTACACAATGACATGGGAACTTCGTGTTCACATAAAAATGAGTAAGCCAAAATAGATGAATTAATTTATTTGAACAGATGTGTCAGTGTTACTCTTTGAGAAAGGGAGATGTAAATCCTCCTACAAAAACTCTTCAGCCAATTTATTTTAGCATACTGTAGAAGAGATTATGTTATAACAACATGATGTAAAAGCAGCATGCTTTTATATAACCTTGGCAATGCCTTCAATCTTGAACCTCATTATCATAGGCTTGATGTACAAAGAATCTGAAGTAAGCTTTGCTCGTGAGGCTGGAATCTGAGCTATCTTCTTCATGGTATTTTCCAGTTCCCATCTCAACATGATACCACCTGAAACATATTAGACCATAGTACGTATGATGGATGCTGAAGTTAATGAATTCTGCTATTATACTATACATAGCTTATTTAACTGCTCCTCAAGAAAGCTTCATGCTTTTCTGCACATGGATCCTGATCTTGACTTCATTATCCCACTGCTACTGGACAGCCATCCTTAATCCTTTCTATGGGCTTTACAAACCATCTATTTATAGTGTCTTCCCCAAGATGTTAGACCCCGTGTAACATACTCCATCCCAATGAATAAATTATCTTTGATTGAGATGTCCCAGTCGATTACTGTCCACACTTTTCATGTCTGCCTCTTGTGACTCATGCATACAATTTGAATTATTGGTCATGTTGCGCACTCTTTAGGATTTGAGAATGTTGTGGTACTGGGCATCACTTTGATGATGTTTGGCATGGCAAGGAAAATTGTTCTTCCAGCATTGCCTTTCCTTAAGAGCTTGCTGTTGATTCCCCAGCTGATCTCAGGACTCAATTTCTCAATTATAAATGCCAAAAGGCAGAACAAGGACAATGGGTGCAAATTAGATGAAATGTATTTTAATTTGCTATAAGAGCTTATTAAATTACCAAAACATTCAAATGCAGACTGAATGACCGTCTGTTAAAGTTACAGTGAAACACATTCTTATGTTATATAAAGGTTTATATATACAGGATCAATGGAAAATGATTATTCTTCAATCTCCATTTGAAATGATATAATAGAAGTTTTCCTTCATAAATGAGAGGATTCAGCTGTAGTATGAAGGCATAATAAGCTAAAGGCAACACAGCTAATAGTTTTACTTTTACAAAAGATTTATTTTACTTTTAAAGTTATGTGCATATATGTATATCTGTGTATGAGACTGTGCACATGTGAGAGCAGGTGCCCATGGAGTCCAGATAAAAGTCTGCGACCCTTTGGAGTTGGAGTTATAGACAATTGTTAGCCAAATATTGTAGATGCTGGGAACTTAGCTAGAGTCCACTGAAAGAGCAACATAGACTCTTTGCCACTGAACTCTTTCTCTAGGTGATTTTACTTTTATGTTTTAAAACTTGTATTTTGTGTAGTTAAATATATTCTCTATTTATAACATGTTGGCATATATTTACTTAGGTATTTTTTTATATCACAAAATATTCTTTGTTTCTCTTATGCATCTCATAGCACACGTAGCTAGTAGTAATGTCTAAGTCTGTGGCACACATACTGTGTGTCTAGCTGGTACTCTTCCAAGTACCTCACCAGAATTCCTTGTTAGTTTTCAAGGTTCTCCACAAAGAGAAAATGATAAGTACACAAGAGATAAAGGACATATAATTATTCTCATAATATGGCCAGGAAAGGTCACAGTAAGAAAGGGAGGACATTTAGGCAGGCATGATGCCAGATCTAGGGTTTGAACTTTTGAGCAATGTTTTCACACATGTATCACCCTGAATGAAACCACATGACCACTTTTTCATTAGCGATAACACCTGTACAAATTCAGTCTCTCTGTAGACAATGCTGTGACTCATGCTGTTCACTTAATTTCTCCCTTCCCCATACACATCTTGCTATCTTCCAAGCATGCAATCTAGGGATCTTCCTAGCACCCAGGAAGCTGAGGCAGGGAGACTGAGAGTTCAAGGACAGCCTGAGTTATATATTGATGCTCTACCTTGAAAGGAAGATAGAAAAAAGATATGCATTTTCATGTAATTCTAATTCAATATGTAATGTCTTAAGAGGCTCTTCCAGGCAAGGCTACAGGATAGAGCCTATGCTTTGAAGCTGTCATCTACTCTTGGAAGCCTCCTCCAAACTAAAGTGAGTTATTGAGAGAACTGTTAGCATTATACCATTTATAAGAGAAATGATAGCATTTGCCATATGTTCAAAACATTCAGACTTCAGGGACTCAGAGCAATTGCAAGCAAGGATCCAACAGGAGCCGCCCCAGGCTGTATTTGCTCTTGGCTGCCTCTCTTTCCTCTCAGCCCTTTCTTCAGCCCCCCTTTTTCCTCTGCATGTTTCTGGGTGTTCCAGTTCTCTGAGATCTTGGCTGGCCTTTGGCCTGGTGCCCTGAATTGTAGTTGTATTTAACTGATCAGCCTTCAGAATACCCTATGCCACATTCTCGAAAGAGACTCTGTAACTAGTTTAATAACCTGATAAATGTCAAAGAGTTAACAAATTTCTCCGGTTGAGGTGAACTGAATAAGGCATTCACGGGAGACCTGACTCTGATGTCATCATTTCCTAACGACACCTGGCGCAATTAGAACTTTCCCCAGAGATGGAAATGGAAAGTTCACAATTTGGCTAGCAGATGTTTGGAGGTCTTAAAATCTAGGTCAGATATTGATTAATTGTCAACACTTAAAAATATGGAGTTATAACGTTGCAGCTGTCTGACTTCTGTTCAAATGTCAGGACACTGGCTTGCAGCGATGCTGGGTCCTGTGTGGCAGCAACCGCAGTGGTTAAGGAGTAGCTAGTTCCTTCAAAGAGCAGGCTGTGCTTCGTGGATAAGGGGCCTCACTCATTCCAGTTGATCTATTTATGCCATCTCTCCGGACTTTGTAGGACATGGGTTTGTAACTCTTGTTGAATTCACGGAACTAATGTCAGTAAATCTCATCTCTCAACCCGTTAGTCATGGGCGACGTCATGAACAGATGGCTTAAGGAGAGCATATGCTGTTGATCTGTTCCTCTTATTTCATTAACTGCTTTGCCAGCATTTTAAACAATCGAATCATGTGTCACAACCTGAAAGTGGAGCATCAGTTTAGAAGGAGATAAGCTGGAGATTTGTTCAATTGTTTATTTTCAAATGCCAGACGAAAGCTGCTTTGAGGTTTGATCTGCAGCTAAAGGTAGCCTGCTGCCAACTTGGTAAATGAGAATTCTATATACATTCCAAATGTTGTGCCTGACATAGCCCTGTGATGTCAAAATAATAGGAAGGGCACCTCCAGCAACATTCATTTACAGAGAGTGAAAGGCCTCCCTTGAAAATTTTCCAGGAGTAACATACTAGATGGAAGGGGAAGGGGCCTTGGAGATGGTAGCACTTTAGTTTAATGCTTTGAGAGTTTTCTGAAGGCTTCACTCCACCCCCCCATTCTCTATGTTGAAGGTGAGGAATGTTCACATGAATACATTTATGAAAAAAAGATGGAGCCGTTAATAGCAAGGGGCAATTTAACAAAAGGACAATAACATGTGTTGTTTAGGAACAACCCTCTCCTTTTCTGTTCGGAGTTCTAGAGTCTTCCTTCCAATAAGTTAGAGGGGTAAAGAGAAATGGGAGAGAAAGATCCCCAAGAACGTACCAAGCAAACAGTATGCATAAAATTGTCACAATTGACACAGAAGAAGAAGATAGTGGATACAGGACTCTTACGTCATTTTAGTAAAGCAGTGTAATTAGGAAGGGCAAAGATGGATAAAGCTGTTGGGAGGCCTAAGAGAAGAGTGACTGTGTAACATGAGGGAGATTATCTCTTCTTCTTGACAAACTCACAGACGAAATACATGGTAAGATGGCACTCTGTGTCATTCCACCTGCCGGAGCTCAGCATCTCCACACAGTCCTCATGGCCGTAGGGGTCGCTGGGCTCTCCCTCTTTCCAGTTGCTGTAGTTCTGCAATGGGCTGTTGTCTGTGAAGACGTACTGCCCTTCCCTCTCAAGGTCATTCACCCCGATGAACACTCGGAAGAAGCCACTCTTGGCGACGTAGTCAGCAAGAAGCGTGTTAATGACCTCGTCCTTAGGCATGGCTAGCATTCCTCCCCGGATCCTGCAGTGGGTCAGGGATTCCCTGTAGTTCTTCTCCTCCTGCACGATGTAGTAGAACTTCTCTTCCGTTTCCCGGATCCCTGCTATGACTGAAGGGAGGAGAGGAAGAATATCATTAACATGTCTCAAGAAAAGAAGCAGATACCTGTATAATATTGTCAGATCTCAATGCGCTTACTCAGCATTCAAGAGCTGTTTTGCAAGGTCATAATGAGGTAGTCACTCCTTCCCTTTCTTCTGTGCCTTTCTGTTTATCAAGTGAAAACAAAAGTCTACCATCTGTTCTCCCTCCCCTTCCTCCTTAGCTTCCCACACATCTGTCCAATAGCAGCCCTGGTAACAAAGCCCAATTAACAAGAGCTGCTACCCAGAGCATCTCACCTTTTTTTTAACCTAGCTTATGTTTCAGGTATACTTGTCCTCCTTTCTTCTATATTCACATTTTTTATGCCTGGGAAGACCCTGCTGTTTTTTCTAGATCTCAGAGAAAATGTGTTTTCCTATACAAAGCTTTTCCAATGCCCCTTGCTGGACATGGAATCCTCTATGTTCCCATTGTCCCTTCCAATCTACTCTCTGTTTGCTTGTGTGTAACTTCCCTTGAACTGGGAATGTCTTGAAGGCAGTGCTCATGTCTGACACTCTTCAATCCAGTGCCTGGATCAGCCCAAGAAATGACAAATGCTTATTAAAAGCAAATTAAATGGACAGTCTAGGAATAATAAAAATGTTTGTCCACTTCAGGTTGAGTTTCTAGGATATGGGCCTACACAATGATTGAGATTATCCACACAGCTGTAAGTGAAACTTAGCCATGGACTCAGTGTCAAGATACAACTAGGCATTGACAATCAACTTCAACTCATAATAAATTCTTTGTGCTTTTGGCTTCATTTTTGGGGTCTTTAGTTTCACCAAGAAATTCATGGTCACTGAAATGTTATAATTTTTGGTTCTGATGTGTTCATGATTGTCTGAGTCATTTAAAATATAGAATTCTATTTTTAAATTTGTATATATATATATATATATAGATAGATATAGATATATATATAGATATACATATAAACACATTGTGTCTCTCTATGTATAGGCCATGCTATGTGAGGGTGCCCATGGAAATCAGATGTGGTATCAGATCCTCTGGAAACGGACTTACAGGCAGCTGTGAACTGCTTGACATGAGTGTTAGGAACTGAACTGGGATCCTCTGAAAGAGCAGTACAAGCTCTGAACTGCTGAGCCTTCTTCTCCAGCCCCAAGATACAGAATCTTATCTATGACTTACAACTAGAATTTAAATCCAATTAAGTTGCTTAGTTAAGCTTTAGTATTTCCTAGGCCTCTATCATTACATGTTGACTCTGAATACAGGATGGCATTTGTGTGCTTCCCCTAATGTGCAACACACGCATCTAGATTACACTAAGTGAAAGTCCAGCCAGCTGAAATCAGCCATGATAGTCACTGCATCAGTTCCTTCAATAAAACTGTCTCAGCATAGCCCTTTTCAAGTTGAAGACTTTACTGCTGCTTAGTGTGGGAAAACAGACAAAGGGCAAGAAAAACGGTCAAGTTGAAAAATTTATAGACACACATAAGACTTGTACTGAATGCATTATTGGCAGAGGAGTCAAGAAAACCCTACTCGGCTATCTGTATCCTTGGGCATGGCATTCTCCAGGATTCGGTTGACTCACAGCACTTGCAACATAATAATGAAAAACACTAAATGTTATATTGTTAGTAGTTATGTGCTATCCCAAGTACTCAAGGAAGTAGCCATATTTCTGTTCATATTTTCTAAGGTGCTGTTTCTATTTGACTCTCTCTCTCTCTCTTTATTCTCTTGGCACAGCTTGCCCAACTCTGCTCTTTTCTTCTTCCCCTTGGTAGACCAGCCTGACTTTATTTTAAGATTAGAAGTCATCTTGTCACAAGGTCAAAATAAGTTCATTCCCATTTTCTTTAAACTTGGATTTGACCAGGTCTTGACTCGTTTTCTGGAATTTGACGTTCCACACCTTATACCCTAACCTACACCCTGATAAGCTAAGATGTTCTGCCACATTTCTATGTAACCAAAAACCCTTAGAAAACCCCTAGCTTTGTAGTGTGGAGGGTATATAAGCCCTACTTTTTCCCATGTTCAATGCTATTTTCTCAAACCCCACTTTAGGGAGATAGCCCTGTCTGACAGAAAATAAAACTTGCTTAATTTGACCAAAGAATTTAAGTAATGGTCTTTACTCTTGTTCAGTGGAATTAATACCCTCTTTTTAGCAAAGACTGTTTTCCTGCCAATATACCACATGCATATAATTGATTCTGTGCAGTGAAATAAAAAATATTGAATTCTGAGAGAACAATCACTATTTTCGAGGCTTTTGAACTGTGATACTTTGCTTGACTTGAGGCATTTTCTATGCTTACCGTTCTTGATGAACTTCATAGATGTCTTAAGACGAGCAACACTAATATCCAGCTGTCCAACCACTTTCCGGTATCTCCCACAGTCGCAGATGGTACCTGGTAAATGAAACAGCTATGAATTCACACTGAAGTACATGAAGACACATTGGAGAGAACCATTCTCTCTTCTCAGTGTTTTCCATGTTTTCTACCATTTTCTAGCTCAGGTACATCTCTTTATGAACCACCAAGTGTTTAACTTTTCATTTAAAACACGGTTTCTATTTTATTTTATCTTTAAGAATTCATAAAACATTCTTTAGAAATTGTTTAGAATGAGTTAAAAAAAAAACAACTCTAAACAGTTTTACAAAGAATGAATGAGACAAACCACTGTGTACACACAGTGGGCCATTTGGCATTTGTGTTCAGTCCAGAAACGGTCTGCTCAATTTCAGAAGAAACTTTTTACAGCTTCCTTAAAACATATTTGCAGCCAGGCCTCTCTCCTGGTACTGCATTATTCACGAGCTCACACAGCTCTCCCAAGATAGAAGAAACTTTTCATGATTCAATCACATGTTAACTCTGATTATCCATGAAAAGTAAAGCTGTCAAGTTTCAAAGACTACATTTAAATACTGGGAATGGATGCAGTTTAAATTTTAAAGGGCAGCCGTCCAGTTTATGGGTTAGCTATTATTTTAATTTCTTGTGCAGCTTCCTTTACTCACTCCGCTTGAGCTGGACACGTTTGGAGTGGTGTCAGAAATCAACGAAAGGCAAAATGAGCAAGTCCTTCCTACCTGCCTTGCCTTTTTCTCCCGGAATCCCGAGCAGACCCTTTTCCCCTTTGTCGCCTAAGTAAAAACAGCAAAAAGGCACAATAAATAAATAGTGAGTAGTTTCAAGCTGACAAAACATCCTGTATCTCTGAAACCAGAGGAAACAGCTCCCAAAGTCTTATTTTCATCATCTCCAATTAATATTCCTTGCTTTTTATAACTGATTTGCTTTGGGTTATTCATGGGCACAGATAATCAGGTGAGTCACAGTTTATTTAGTCCTGCAGGATATGTAAAGAACATTTGAATTTGCGGTACTTGTCTCACTTACAATATGGCCTTTGCCTTAGCAACAAGGCCAATACAATGCGCAGCATGGTTTTAATTTTGAAAATACAATTGCTTTGCAAATCTGTATCTACTAGTTACTACATTGAGCTGCCTGTAGTTACTATTTTCCAAGTCATTCTGTGTGACTTTGACCTTAGGTTAAAAAAAAAAAAGCACAGATTTTTTTTTCAGATGAATTTAACAAATATTTGCTGTTTACTTTGTGCAAGACGAGCAGCTAGATACTTGGAGAAATATACAGAAGGACAAGATTAAACCTCGGACTTCAAAGCATTGACAGTTTTTAGTCAAGAAGTGACACATGCAAATATCTGCTCTGCAAAGTCATATCATATTAGACTGAAATGTCAACCTTGGTAATTCCTCTTTCTGTTCTTCTTTTCATGGGACCATTACCTTACTTATTCAGAGGTTTCCAAAAAAAAAAAAAATAATTCTTAAAGAAGCAGGCTTTTTGAAATGAGAGAAAGAAAAAAATAGAGATGAAAAAAAAACTTCAAAATAACTCCTGAAGCCCACATCAGACACAATAATTGAAAGGAAAAGCTTTTGATTTATAGAAGAAAATGTTTGGCTGAGGTTCTTGAAGATCAAAAGAGAAGACATTGAGAGGAGTGAAATAAAGTTTCATGCTTCAGTGGTGATCTGGCAGTATAAGAAAAAAAATTATGAAGGATAAACACAGGGTGAAGGTCATCTAGGCTGAAGGAGTAGGAGTCCTAGCTGGATAAGAAGTAAAGGATTGCAGGGAGTTGGGTGTATGATCTAGTAGGACAAAGTAAAGGCCAATGCCGTCAGCACTGATACTCTGCTTGATGTCATCTGTCCCAAGGCCACTCTACAGCCTACAGGATCCCTTATGTCATTTGCCCTGAGGGTGTCACTCATTATTCTCACCCTTGTCTATTGAATGCTTCTCACTGAGAGATTCTTATATGTCGAAGAAAGTAATTGCACTGGGATCCTATGGATTTCCCAAGCTTTTCTAGACTGATCTGTGTAGACACTTTCTTTACAGTGATGTCAGACACCTAAGTGCTTGCCTAACAGAAGCAAAGAGGCTCCTGATCTCCAGAGTGCTGTTTATTGCCTTTATTTTACAACGGAAGGAACTGGGGTTCTCAGAGGCAAATAATATGCTCAGTGTTTTGAATGGCAGTGTTGATATTCAAATCCAACTATTTCTGGCTCCCCAGTTCATAATGCCTCACAGATAAGTTGGCCCATGATTTAATGAAGGAAATTAAAGAGAAAAGGTTATCAAAGTGAAATAAGCCAGGTACAGAAAGACAAAGACCCCATGATCTTACTTATATATGACACAAAATGTCAGGTTTGTAGACTTAGACAGTGGGATAATCGCTAGCAGATGCTGGAGAGGGTAGGATCAAGGAGAAGTAGGGGAAGGCTGGTTCAGGAGAATAAAGTGAGAATTAGTAGGCGCAAGCCCTGGTGTTCTGTTGCACAACTGGCTGATTATTGTTGACAGTCATATATTCTCTACTTCCAAATGGCTGGAGGAGATCTTCACTATTTCACCACAAAAGGAACAATAAGTGTTTGAGGTAGTAGCCATGCTAACTCTGTTGGATTATTTCACGGGGTACATATGTATCAAAGTATCATATTATACCTCTTAAATCTGTATAATGATGTCAGTTAAGACTAAAATAAGAAAATTTCTAAAAGAAACAGCACTCTTTGCCATAAAAAAATTCACTTAAGAAACCAGAAGTATGTTTTTAGGATATCCAAAGGCATCATCAGTTAGCGCAATAGTTCTATGAATGTGGGTTTAATATTTTAATTTCTTATAATTTATGTTTTGTTTGCACTTAAAACTCTTTCAAACTGATGTGGATTGAGCAGCAATTCTAATTCTGGTATAGTACCTCTTCTGGTCTCATAACAGACGTAAAATAAATAGAGCGAACAATAATCTCCTCTTACTGGCTGTTTTGACTTCCATAGTTGTAGCACCCTATGCTCAACCATAGTCCAAAATTATTAAATGGAAACTCCATCATTATTAAATGATGCATGGGTTTTAAATTATATACTACTTTGAGTAGCATAAAACAATCCCAAACAATTACTTCCCTGGACTATGAATCTTCCACTTGCATTATATCCACTCTGTATATGCTACTCACCCATTAGTAAATTGTCACCTTAGTTATCAGATGGACTGCCACATTAAAATGTTTTTAAGTAACCCTTATGTGGCATCATGATCCCTTGTTACAATTCCTGTGTATTTGCCTTTTTTAGCTCATGTTTGACATCATGTCGTCTTACATCCTCACAAGAAGGTGCACAGTGTGATATATTTTGAGAGGAAGAAAAAAAGAGAGACTGCATTCACACAAACTTTCCCAGAATATATTGTGATAATGTTTCTCATTTAAATTAGTGTTGCCAATCTCTTATTTTACACGACCTATAAATTAAATGTCATCATAAGAATGTATGAATCGAGAACAAATTCATAACATATAAAGATTCTAGATTATTATCCGCAGTTTCAGTGTCCATGGCAAATCTTGGATGTTTCTGTCAGGAATAAGAAAGGTCAGTATTTGCTTTGGAAGAATAATGGGCTTTTAAGGAAATAAAAACACAGCAGAGAACAAGGAGATTGACACCATGATGTACTAACATTTCAAAATAAACCGAAAGCTTGGTAGGTGGTCAGAACAGGAAAAGACCTCCTGTGAATTGCAGCAGAAAAGGCTGCATGGAAGCACCAGTCTGGCCCGATCTTTGTGTGGGGAGTGGTTTCTTGAACCCATATGTGGCTTTTCTTTCTTTTTTTTTTTTTTTTTTTGGTTTTTCGAGACAGGGTTTCTCTGTGTAGCTTTGTGCCTTTCCTGGAACTCACTTTGTAGACCAGGCTGGCCTCGAACTCACAGAGATCCGCCTGGCTCTGCCTCCCGAGTGCTGGGATTAAAGGCGTGCGCCACCACCGCCCGGCGACTTTTCTTTTAAGAAGCTGTAAGCACTGTGACTACTTCTCGGTGTTTTGTCATGAAGTCCTTTCCTTCTGTGACAAACTGGAAGACAAACCAGTGAAAGTCCAAGGGTTCAAATCATGAACCTGCTGCTTTGTGGACAGGCTGCTGAATTTCCTTAAGTCTGTATTTTTTCATCTCCTAAATGGGAATCATGGTACTTAAAATGATGATGTCATTAGGGGAGTAAATGAAGCAATCCTGTCTTATGATGGAATCCATACTGGCCTCCATTCAGAGGATGCTGAGCCAACCTAAGCCACAGGTCAGCTAAGTGCTGAGTCCTCAGCTCCCTTACAGAGGATTCGGGTTTAGCATATCTATCTTTCCAAAACTAATTATGATTTCAAGTCACCCACAAAACTTTATTTGGGCCTGTGAGTGGGAATATGTCTATAACAAGTGTCTTAAGTAAAGAATTAGAGGTCACATTCGGAGGAACAAAAAGAAATCAGAATGCTTTCAGTGTGAAAGGATTATTGGCCTTAAGTAAAAACATTTATTTTGCCATGAGATTGGATTTACCTACACTAAATCATTCTTATTTCTTATTCCTAAAATGAAATATTGACGTCTGGAAAGCTACCTTAACCATGCAGGTGACAGCCTTAAGGTCAGCCTAGAAGGAAAGTGGAGATTAATCTAAGTCCATGAACAACTTAGGAGGGCCATGGTCAAATGAGGACAATAAATTTCCAAGTGCTGGTTAGAAATGAAATTAACCAAGGTGAGCCAAAACACTGCATCTCCATTTTTCTTAAGACTTGCTTATAAATTTTGATGGCACGACTCTATAGGGGAGGGAAGTTGGGGCGTCAGTGGTGGAGCTGCTAGTGTAAAAAAGTGGTGCTTAAACGAATAGAGTAGAAAAATCGGGGCACCTTGTAGGAAATAGCATGTTGTAGCATTCAGTTTTTACCTATACCCGTGTATACCTGTGAACACGTATGTGTGGGTAAACGTGTGTGTTTCTGGGTATGAAACCCGGAACTTGTGCATGCTAGACGAGCTTGCTACATTGAGCTACATCCGCAGCCCAGTTTTCTGCGTTCTTGGTACAACAAATTATTAAAAAGGTTTTATTGTGTTGTAGGAAAGGTAAAATTATAGTCCTCAGTTGGTTTACAGAGGTACACACACACACACACACACACACACACACACACACACACACACACACACTTGTGGGTGTATGCATATCTATGTGTGTGAGTATGGTGTATGTACACCTGTATGTGTGGGTATGCATGCCTGTGTATGTGTGTGCTTGCAGAAGCCAGAAGAGGACACTGAATGTCCTGTCCTGTCATTCTTTGATTTTTTTTTTCTTTCAGACTGGGTCTCTCACTAGACCTGGAACCTTACTGGTGACCAGCAAGTCCCTGGGATCCTCTTGTCCCCACTTCCCCTTCTCCTCTTCCACAACTCGGTGATGACAGGTGCCAATCAGTTGCTACACCATCTTTTAAAATTGGTCTTCAGGATTTGAACCCAGGTCCTTGGCCTCGTCAACAAGTGCTCTTACCTACCATGTTATCTTTCTAGCACCTTGCTTATATGTTGTAAGTCAGCAGACCCAGTAAGTATTTCATTCTACAGGGGTGAGTGAGAAAATCAGTCCTGTCAGTGCATACAGTGATGGAGACGTACTCTGAGGGCTGCATACCTGAGTGGTGAAGGGGGAATTAACCTGCAGGAGGAAAGCTTCATTAACACATCAACATTTCTGGAAGTCCATCCACTTTGGGGCTTAGTGAGCCATACTAAAGATGTGCCACTCTTCCTGGTCTCTGTCATTTACTACCGAGTTTCTTAAATTGTGGGTTGTGACCACATTTGGGGTGACATAAGTAAATGTAGGTGTCATGAGAAACTTGGCAGGAGTAAAAGGTTTCTGAAAACGCCAAGAGCAAAAGCTAATTCGAAATTAATCATATAAGGAATCTGATGTGTTTGTGGCAGAGCTCACCCATGTTGCAACCCGTGACTTCACTGCACCCTTGTTTCTGAGCATCCAGCATGTACACTTTGCACAGTGTGTGCTGTCATGTTACACAACACGGCTGGGCGCTGTCTGAAATACCTTGCTTCAGACTCAAGATGACTGTATATTACAGGTGTCGGTGTTTTTAGTGCATATACAAAGGTATATAAACACATTGTTTTAGGTATGGAAAACGAAGACCACATTTTCCTATTGTCATTCCTTAGCAGGTAAATATCAATGTAGTATAGCTTTTGATTGTATAGTGTTAGAAGGTTTGATATTTAAAATTGCTGTTTGAATTGCTGACGAGAGTTTCACAAAATATCATTCAGTGAATTTTGGCTTGGGATTTGGACAGAATTCTCAACAATTTCTGAAATGACCCTAGACTTACTTCTGCCATTTGTATTATATGTTTATGCAAAACAGCAAGTACTTTTACACACTGAGACAACTCAGTGGCTCAATTATTATTTTTGAAACATAAATATCTAACTAACCCAGTCCTATTTAGTGATAGGCTGCTGATATTCTATTGAAAATTGGTATCAACCTTGCATAAACCATTTGGATGTTTCTGGATTCTATTCATTTCCATTGGTTTGTTTCTTTTAATATTATCTCCACACTATAATTTTACAGTAAGTATTTTAATTTAGTAATTTGTGTCTTCCAACACTGTTTGTTTTATTATATGGCTGTCTTGAGTATTATTAGTGCTTTTCATTTGCACATACATTTTGCATTAGCTTATAATTTTCAAAAGAATATTTCTGAGATTTTGGTCAAAAAGGTATTGAATATAAAGATTGTGTCTGGAGGCACTGACATATAAATAATATAGAGTTTCATAATCTGTACAACTTTGTTTCCATTTCCTCCGGTATCCTTTAATTTCATTACCATTGTGTTGTATTTACCGTGGAAAGTGTATATAAGTTTTACTAGATTTATTCCTGGGTACATAATAACTTTGATTCTATGATAAATAGTATTATTTTAATTTCATCATTCTTATGTAGAAATCAAATTGATTCTTTCATTTATTTGGCATCCTAAAAATCTTATCTATACAGATATCTTATCTGAAGCTTATTAGAATTTTCTGGTTCTGTAATAAATCATCTACATATAATGAATCTCAGTTTGTGTTCTACTCTTGTGATTCCTAGTTCTTTTTCTTGAATTCGTGCTATGGGTAGAAGCTCATGAGAAATGTTGGTTAGAGTTTGTGCTAGGGAGCTATACTAATCTTGTTACCAATCTCGAGTGAGATTTTCATTTCTTTTTATCATTGAATGTTTTTAAGTAATTTTTTTGTTGTTTATATTCTCTTGATCAAGTATTTTCTTGTACACTTAGTTTGCTATGTTAAAAAACACAAATTGGTATATGTTTAATTAAAATATTTTTAAATTTTCTGGAGTTATAACTAAAAATATGGAGCATTTTCCCAGGCCTCCCTCTTTGGCAATTTTTCAGAATCAACTGAGTCTGAGCATCTTTCTATTCACATCTCAGACTCTTAATGATGCCTTCTGCTGTACACAGGGCACTGTATATGGACTGGTGAGTATCCTAGGAAAAAAGTCGCACAGAATACACAACTTTAGTGTGATCCCTTCTGCTCCAGAGCGTTGGCTGTCACGCTCCTATTAATTTGGGCAATTCTCTCATACCTTCAAATATATGTATGCTTATTTCTTTTAAACATAGCCAGTTAAAATTTTCAGAGATTAGACTGATACAGGCTGCAGTCTCTTGCTCAGGATGTGTTTTGTTATCAACTATATTAATGTGCTTCCATCCTTGCAACTTGTTATTGATAAGATACACATGTTCAGATTATCAGCATGTTTGAGAACACAATCTGGAAAAATCTTTTGTCATGTCATACCTGAAATGTCTGATCTGGAAAACTCCTGATTATCTCTGGCCCTATGTTTATCAAACTTTTTTTTTTTTTTTTACTTGTCTATGTCTCCACACTTCTTATGCTGAATACCGCTGGGCACAGTCAGTACTTCTGTTTCATGACTTGTATTGACCTGCACAGTAGGCAGCGGGAGTATTCTTGGAAGTCATTCCTACATTGTGCTTGTTAGTAATAACTTGACTGATTATGGAAGTAACTTCAAACTACATAAACATATCACCTTAAGTCCAAACTAAATGTTTTTCTTCACTTAAGCCCATCTTAGTTCACTCCCTGAATACTTGTGTCCACTCCCAAACCATCCAATACAAGAAGGATGATAGAGGGAAATTAGAGCTGGAGACAGTGGTCTTAACCCGTGCTTTGTCAGTGGTAATATCACTTCAGGAGTGCAAATGGCATTGGGGTTGAAAAAGGAACGTACCTTAATATTTATAAATATATTACATCCATCTATATGTATGTATGCATGTGTTCATGTTATGCTTGTTGGAAGGGCAATCATTTTAAATATTTTAAAAATAGAGTATCACTACTTCAGCTGACAGAGATGCAATGTCTTAATTTACAAATTTTACCAAGACATATGGTCACGTAAACCATACTAGGCTGGCTCTCAGGGTTTGGAGAAGGGCCTGTGAAAACGAAAAGTTCTGAAGCCAACACTTCTCAGCTTTTGATAAAACCACCTGACTCAGGCTACAGCAGGCTGACTGGACTGTGAAGAGCTAGTGTGTAGCTTTCCCCATCTGTGAGGTCTTCAACCAGTGGTAAATATACAAGAAATATGCCCATTCATGTCTTCAAATGCAGCTGAAGGGAAACCCTTAAGGAACAAAGTGGAGAAGAACTGGGGGAGAGGAGACAAGAGGAAATACAGAGCCTCCAGGTGAGACTAAAGGTCACAGCCTCAGTTCAGACTCCAGCCTGGCAACCTAACTCAGTGCTGCTAGGAGCCCCCAAAACAGATCAAGCTACACAACTGTCACACAGAAGCTTGATCCTGCCTCAACTTGATGTGCCATGCTTTGTTGACGCCCATGGCAAGCCTGCCCCTTTCTGAATGGAGACAGAGGAGGACTGGATGGGGGGTGGGTGTAGAAAGGAGGCAGGGAGGAGGCCAGAATGGGAGGAGAAGAGGGAGGGGAAACTGTGATCAGTATGTAAAATAAATTTTAAAAATTAATAAAAAAAAGAAACTTAAAAAAAAAAAGAATCCAGTGCTGAGCACCATGAGGCACTTGATTAATTATTCAAAGGCTCAAGTATTTATGAATTATGGAGAGTATATACAGGGTGAATAATCATAATATTCGTGGTACTGAGCTTCTTCCAATCTGAACCTTTGTAGAACTATTTCTTCCATTTTCCCCTCAAATGTCTTTATCTGGTGCATATAAACACGTTGTTATTCCTCAAGACCTATTTCAGTTTCTCCCCATATGAATCCTGTTTCTCTTTCCCATTTGGTGTGTCTACTACTCATATTGTTCAGGCTTATAATTCTTCTTGAGAAAATCTTATCTTTCTGAATGATCTCTGAGTTGTTGGCAATGATTGCTGATTCTCCTTCAGCTTTGGGTTTCCAAGTGGAGCAATGCCTGCATATGAATTACTGCATATGAGAACAATTGGGAATTGTTACCACCGTGAAGCTTTATGAGAAGAGGGCAGGGGAGAGGAGATTAGGTAATAAGGAGCAACTATTTGTATTTTAATATCAAGGTTGCACTTACAGCAGAATATATTGGAAATGGTGAGCATTTTTGTATATACTTCAGTTTCCTATCCGGCTAATAGATTATGGAGACAGTATTATTAATTCCTCTACTTTATACTTGTCTACATTGTGTTTTATGAGGAATCATGACAGTATTTGAATCATGGTATCATTGGGTCTTAGCAAGGGTTAATAGATAGCAATAGATCCAGGAACAGAGTTCAATATAGAGCCTTCCAGAAGTTTATGCTTGACTCTGTTTTGAAATCTTGCTTAAATTTGTTCCATGTCTTTCTGGTTCTGAGCTATGAGAGCCTACTTGGGTAAGACTCAAGTTACGGAGACAGAAAAAACACCATTTAAAAGAAAGAAAAGCCGTCATTTTCATGACATAATGTGTTCACTGTGTGTTCCCTTGCTTTTATTTGAACTGGAAAATGACACGGCCAACTTACCCTTCTTGCCAATGGGGCCAGACTTGCCAATATTGCCCTGGGCTCCCATATCACCCAGCTCTCCTTTTACTCCTGAAAAACAAAGCAAGTCATTATTATAGCATGAGGCCTTTTCTTTCCTTTAAGGATGTGACTAACGTGATCTTTAATTCAAAGAAATATATACATACATATACATATATACATCTATCTATCTATCTATCTATCTATCTATCTATCTATCTATCTATTTATCATCTATCTATCAAGACCTAATTGGATGATTAATTTTCTCAACAGTTAGGTTGACCTGCAGGCATATCTGTCTTGGTTATGTTAATTGAGGTAGGAAGACTCATTCATCGTGGGTGGAAGCATTCCCTGGGTTTGGGTCTTAGACTAGAAACACACACATAAAAGAAAAGAAGGAGGTGGGTAGACACACTTGCATCCCTTGCTTTCTGTTCCATTGTGGTTGCAATGTGTAAGATCCCTCAAGCTTCCACTGCTGTGGCTTCCTGCCTGTGATGGACTGTAACACAGAGCCAGAAGCACTTTCCCCTTTAAGTTGATTTTTTTTTTCTTCAGAGCATTTTATCACAGTATCGGGAAATGAAAGCAAGACACTAACATGTATCTTATGCTATGTATACTGTGTTTAAACAGAGTGAGACACTATCTATTCATTGAAATGTGAGTGATTCTGACAACTCTGAGTATGTTGGTATTAGAACATTTACTCCAGCAATATTCTCAGGAGAGGATTTGTGAAAGAAAGGGTAGCTAAGCAGCAGAGTTTGTTTTTAGATATGTTCACCTTTAGATACATGTCTGGCTTTGCTTTAGGATTGATTTCTCTCTCTGCTTGCAAAGAAGATTTGACAGGTATAGCTACTTCAGAACAAGGAAGGAAATGTGTAGCCATAAAATCTGGTGAGGAAAGAGACACCAGCAATTGTCTTGCTGAAGTTCTGTTGCTCGTTTTTGTCTTTTCAGACAGCATCTCGCACTGTAGCCCAGATTGGCTGGGAGTTCACTGTGTGTGCCAGGTTGATCTCAAATACAGCGGTTCTGCCTCCAGCCTCCTGGATGACGGAATCGCATATGTGATCCATCACAGCTTGCTTTATTGCTAAGCTTGGAATCCTAAGACTTATCCCTACAATATTCTAAAGTCATTGCTTGCTTTTAAAAATGAAAATAATGTCAAAAATGATAAAAATGAGTATGGTGGCACACACCTTTAATCTTAGTACTTGGAAGGCAGAGGCAGACAGATCTTTATGAGTTAGAGGCCAGCCTGAGTCAACAGAGCAAATTTCAAACCAGCCAAGGCTACATAGCAAGAACTCTCATTTAAAAAAACAAAAAACAAAAAACAAACAAACAAAAAACAAGCAAAAAGCAAAACAAAAGAAAAAAACCCACAACCTGATAAATAAGTAACAGGAAGTGATAATATAAAAAACATTTACGCCGGGCGGTGGTGGCGCACGCCTTTAATCCCAGCACTTGGGAGGCAGAGCCAGGTGGATCTCTGTGAGTTCGAGGCCAGCCTGGGCTACCAAGTGAGTTCCAGGAAAGGCGCAAAGCTACACAGAGAAACCCTGTCTTGAAAAACCAAAAAAAAAAAAAAAAAAAAAAGAAAAAAAAAAAAAACATTTACTAGTTACAAATGGGTTTTGTGAGAATAACTTAGCAACTGACATAAGAACTTCAAGAATGAGCTTAAATCAGTCTTTCTCAGAATGAGGTTCGGAGGGTTTAAGGGTATTTTAAACTTTTTACATTATTCAAAAATTTAAAATGAGTGGTCCATGGGAACCATTTGGTGAGTGGAGGAAGAACTCAGGTGTTTGGAAAATACATGGTGGCAACCTAGAAGCTTTTTGATTATTATTTAGCTTTAGTAAGGTTTAATCTTGGGTTGATTCATTAAAGCGTCCAAATAGCTTTTGTGTTGCCCTTGTGTGCTGTGCTTCCACCCCGTGCAGGACCCGCCATCACCCTGTTATGTCATGTTCTATTATAAGGAAAGAGGAGTAAAGAAATACAGAGATTGGGAAAAGATGAGTCCTTCAAAGGACCAGGCAGCTCTTTCTACGAACATAGCTATGTTTCCTGTAACTCATCATCTTATATTTTCTCTGAGACTGCTACTCCCTGAACCACAGAGCGTGAACCGCTCTGACCAGCCTTAATGATACAGCTTGAGAAATACCACAAAGTCTAGCTAGCCATCAGGCAAACTCATAGGAGCCTTGGTTGGTTCTGTAATTCACATCTGAAGCACAATACATTTATCTCTGGGCCAAAGAGCTGTGTGACAGGGGACAGGAGAGAATGAACATCTGCACATTACAGTGTGCAGGTTTCAGACAGGTTAGCGTACCTTTCGGTCCCCTGCGTCCCATCTTGCCATCCTTGCCTCCTTCTCCTGTGTCTCCTTTTTCACCATCAGCTCCTTTTAAAACAAAGCAAGAGAGAGTCGATCATCTCAAATGAGGACTGAGGGGAAGGAGATCATGCTCGAAATGCCATTGCAACTTGGATATGGGAATATACCTAGGCCACAAGGATTGGACAGCTGAAAAGAAAGAACTTCAGTTGCAATCATCACAGTAGCTACAGCTACCTTCACTAAGCCCTCTCAAGATTGACTGTCAATAATTTGTCATGGATGGGTCCCTGCCCCTTATTTCTGAACTCTTGGCTGTTGGTATATGCTGGGAATGGGCAGTGGCTCATTTTCTTCCTTTGAACCCACTGTTGAGCCCACGAGACTTTAGTAGATATCTCCAAATGCATGGTCACATAGAAGAGAGCTCCAAACCATAGAAGGCATTGGTTAGACTCAGTGGGTCACAGAACACAAGAAATAGACATGAATGTAAGAAATAGATTTTTGTGTAAGAAGAGGGGTAGATAGGAGTGGGAGAGAGTTAAAGAAATGGTAGGGCATTAGAGTACTCATCATGTAATCTACCTATGAAGTTGTCAAATAACAAATTAATTAACAAATTAATAAAAGAAGAAGAAACATGCAATATGTTTTATCCTTTCACTTTTCTCCTATCAGCATTAGAGGAGCCACACAATTTGAGGCATGAACTGGAAAGCTAAGAATAGGAGACTAGAAGTAGTGGACAGTTGACAAGCAGTTGTATGTGGCAGAGCCTGTCTTAGCTACAGATGAGTGTGGCATCAGCACCTTGACCAGTTCAAACTGGCTGAATGAATGCTTTAAAGAAAGGTGTCTTGGACTATGAGTTAGAAGATTATAATATACAAATTATAATATGGTGCTAGTGACTAATAGTTTGAGTGATTTTTTTGGGTAAGTTGGTGATAAAGTTGTTTGATTTTGGAGGATGACAGGTCCAGACTTGAGTCCCAGCTCCTCCTATCTGGAGGAATGTGAATGCTGCATGAATCCTAAATGGTCTTATAATAAAAACCCAGAGCCAGATATTGGGGTAAATGCTGAACGATTAGAGGAAACAAGCCACAGCCACTTCTCACCTTGTCAACTCCTCAGCCAAAAAGAGAAGATCCTCAGACTGATTGCTTCTGAGTCCTCAGCTGAAAGGGCCTAATTCCTGTTTCCTTCCTCTTTATATTCCTTTCTCTGCCTTGCCATATCACTGCCTGTCTCAACCTTCGTGGTGCTGGGATTAAAGGTGTGTGACTCCCAAGTACTGGGATTAAAAGTGTGTGATTCCAAGTGCTGGAATTAAAGGTGTATGTCACCACTTCCTGGCTGTTTCTCTTTTAAACTGGATTGATCTCTTATAAGGGTGGCTTTGAACTCACAGAGATCCAGACAGATCTCTGCCTCCAGAGTGCTAGGATTAAAGGTGTGTGCCAACACTGCCTGACCTCTGGGGCTAACTCTGAGGCTGGCTCTGTCCTCTGATCTTCAGGTAAGCTTTATTAGAGTACAACAAAATATCACCACATTTCCCCTTTTTTGTCTAAAATAATAAAGAGAGGTTATAACTAATATAAGAAAAACTATATACAATAAGTACAATAGCTATATACAATATATACAGTCAAGAATTACATTAACAATGTCCAGTCCATTAACATATGACAAATTCAGAGAAAAAACCTCTCTTATTTATCCTATTTTGGTGAGTCCAAAATGTTATACCGAATTCACATTCTATCCTAACTTGTATTACCAATGTAAAACTATCTTTTGATGTTTTTCAAACTTACACACTTAGCACGTCTTTAGTGAGTTTCTTTTCTGAATTTGTTAACAAGGAAAACTATAACTTCCAGCTACCTGTGAACACATGACCTTCTTTTCTGAGTCTCACTTTTCTTTCCTGAAAATAAAATAACAACACCTACTTGAATGGGCTCCTAAGAAGTTTACATGGGCTAATGTACACAGAACACTGGGGCACACCTGGTGTGTAATGATAGTGGCTGATGTTATTCTCTCCTGTTTTCTGTGTTTCCTCATCCTTTGTGTGGGATATTACCTACCCTCCCTGACTTGCCCCATTGTTTTAGAATCAACAAGGTAAGAATGTGAATGTGCTTTGGAAATAAAGAGCATAACACATACCATGTTGTGACTAGATACCCACACTATCACCGCAGCAATCTCAGGACAGGGAAAGCCTGAGGAATGATAGGAAAATTGGATTCCAGGCTGTGAGATTATTCAAGCGTTTGGCTGTTTTACAAGAGTATCTACAGGATCCTTCTGGAACTGGCTTTTATAAAGATGCTTAGACGATTTCTGTGGTCAGACTAGAGGAGTTAATTTTGGACTGGATGGTGTTTTCCAGTGCCAGGGGATGTTTATTTAGCAAGGTTAGTATGTGCTGTGCACTCCAGCTAAGGAGTTTGACACGGCATTGTGGCAATTCCAGGAGGTAGAAACTATTCTTGCTCTATTTCATAAATAAAAACAAAAACAAAACAAAACAAAACAAAAACAAGACGAAAAACCAAACATGATGCTGTGTGGTTAAAGCACTTGCGAATTATCATAGAATTTCTGAGTATTCCGAGGAGAATTCTCCCATGTCTGTTTCTGCCCTTCTAATGTAAACTTGGTACTTTCGTCATTGGCAGCTGTGACTCCTAGGATTGGTGGGTTTTAGGAAACTTGGCACTTTGTCAAGGTTTTCGGAGAGAAAAGGGAAGTTACGAGGAAAATAATTTGATGATTAGTATTATCCTCAAACAAGAAAGATAGTAGGAATCATATTAGTATTCCAATGGTTTAATTCATATAGAATGTATCCTGGAGGTAGATTTGTTGAGACCTAGGTTTGCCACTCACTAGCTGAGGGATTCTGTATTCTGGGAACCCCTTTATCTTTCTGAGTACTGTTTTACTCAGTGATAGAATGGACAAAATACTTTTTATTTGTGTGTGTGTGTGTGTGTGTGTGTGTGTGTGTGTGTGTTTGTGTTTTCCAGGAGTTTTTTTTTCATTCCTCCATTTCTTCCTTCCGTTCTTCCCTCATTCCTGCCCCATAGTGACATTATGTAGAAAACAGTTTTCTTCTCTACCGTTACCAGACTGAGCTAAATTCTTCTGATTACCTTTGTTGTTTAAAATATCTCTTTATATTCAATGTGTCAGCTCATTTCTGTTTACAACTTACATCCAGTCCTCTGTGAGTTAAGGGATAGGCTGCCATACTAAACAATTTTTTTTCTTACACATAGACAGTTTAGCACTGCCTGGTACTTGAAATGTAATGGAATTGGCTATACTTTGTATGAACCATACGATACTTTACAAATGTTATGATAGCATTATTATGAGCCAAAGTGTCCATCCTACTTGACATGCACTCTATCATTTGATCCCCATGACAATCTTTCAGAAGGATGCTATTCTCAGCTTCATTTTACAGATGAGGGAATAAGGTCAAGCAGAGGTAATGGAACATCAATATGGCTGAAGCTTGTGTCAAGGGTAAAATTAGGATTAAAATTTTACGTGTCTTTCTTCAAATCCCGTGTCAGGCACACATGGGATGATTTTGGATGAATTCTTGTTCTCCCATTCTTGGGACCAGGATCCACGCAAAGGGACTAAAGAGACATATCCTGCTCAGTAAAGGGGGAGATCGTAAAGCCCCACGGATGTGAATATTGGTACTGTTATTGTTTCTCTTCCCTCCTACCCTCCCTGTGATCTTTCCTATTCATTTCCATGCAAGCATCTCCCTGGAGGAGGCAAGGGGAGTGACTTAGTTATCTGCTGCTCCCTGGTGGCTCCTGATGGGAGATCCTGGAGCACAGAAACGGGATTATGGTTCTTGTGATCTGTCTGACTGTACCCAGCCTGCCTGCTAGAGTGGAAGTAAACAACTTGTATCTTTTCCTTCCACTTGGGTCCTAGTTATTTAATCTTTGAGAGTTACTTTAATGAAAACAGAAGGGAGACATAAAAACAAGCCTGGAAAGGATCCCCATGTCTCACTGGAATCTTTCAGTATCTTGGAAATATTTCATTGGATTACTGGGCATATTTAGACCACCTTTCCTTCATTAAAAAAATAGCCACTTACATTAAAAAAAAACCGAGGAAAAACTAAGCTACAATAAACCGATTTTGAATTTCTAAAGATCATTTGTTTGCCCCTCCAGGCCATCAGAACACTGTACTAATCTTTCCAGCAGAATTCCAATAGAGCATACAGTTGACCACATTTTCCTAGGTAGGATTTATTTGAAATTAAATAACTGAACTCAAGCCTGTACCATGAATGCAAATGGAGTAAGTACGTAAAAAAAATTCTCACATTCATTTTAGAAATGCTAAATAAAATCACTGGAAATTGTCATTTCTACTGCTAAAGTAATCTTAGAGGCAGGAAAGGTGTTGTCAGCAATCTGATTACCCTTAGAATTGAGCGGGACATGTGGCATGAGACCCCCTCTAAAGCTTCATTCAGTCCTGAAACAACCTCCTCGCCTGTCCTTGAATTCTGTTTTCAAATTTGCCAGTTTTGTCTCCAGTTTTGAAGCTTTCAGTAGATTATTCCTGAGATGGCTCTTGGGCCTCAGGGAATACGGTTGTTGTAATGGACCTGTGTACTGTTCCTTCTGCAGGTACTTTGCTGAAATATGTGCACCTTCTCGGGACCTGCAGTTGTTTGTTTTACTCCCTTCGTCTGTTTATCACTCCCTTGGTGCCTTCATTTGCCTCCCCGTCTGCTGTTGTTTCAATTCAGTCCCTTCCGCACAGCTCTCCCTAAGGCAGAGGGACTGCATAGAATTGTTGAAAATTCTTGTTTCACCTCCCTGAGTCTTAGTTTTCTTATCTGTAAAAATGGGGAAAATCCTGCCTACCTCATAGGGTGGTTTCAAATTAGAGGTATCTCATCCAATTGCTGAAGAGCATTGAGCTGTTCATTTGGTGTGCTCCTCTGTTGGTGTTTTGATAAGAAGTTAAAAAGTGGTCATCCTCATGTATTTACTACCCCAGCCACCTGTAACCATTATTACATTTCACTGGACTGCATGGTCTTTTTCTTTTCACCATAAAAATTTTTACACACTGAAAGATGAAAGACAGATAAACCAGCACTAAGACATAAACCACTGCTGTGAATATAGCTCTGCATAAATAAAATGCTGATTGGCCAGTAGCCAGGCAGGAAGTATAGGTGGGACAAGAAGAGAAGAGAATTCTAGGAAGTGGAAGGCTGAGGGACAGAGACGCTGCCAGCAGCCGCCATGAGAAAATGTTAAGATACTGGTAAGCCATGAGACACGTGGCAACTTATAGATAAATAGAAATGGGTTAATTTAAGAGATAAGAACAGCTAGCAAGAAGCCTAAGCCATTAAGTTTAAGTAATATAAGTTTAAGTAATATAAGTCTCTGTGTGTTTATTTGGTTGGGTCTGAGCAGCTGCAGGACTGGCGGGTGAGAGAGATTTGTCCTGACTGTGGGAGGACAGACAGGATCAGGAAAACTCTAGCTACAAACAACTAGCTTGATGCCACTGCTTCAACTATTTTTTTTTTGGCTGATGAAAATGTTCAATTATAGATATGTCTGTATATTATCCTTCAATACATCACCAAATGTCTTTAAAGGCTAGGAATATCCTCTTGTATAAACACATTATTATTACAACAATATTGCTTTTTATTAAAGTACTTACTAAGATCAGCTTCATAGAATTCTGTGGTTTCGCTTATTCTGAGCCTACTATATTGCAGTCTAATAGAATAAGAAGGAGAAAAGAACAGTTAGAAAGAGAAGCCGAAATTCAAAGGCATGAACCTGAGTTCTTAGAAAACAAATCATGAACAATAATAGCATTTTTTTTTCTGCTGAAAGAACTACTAATAGACCAAAGGAGAATTGGGGGAAGACAAATTCCTACTGATCATTTATAGGAAGCAATCATCCTTATAAGGTTGGGTATAAACTGATGAAGTCCTTAGGCTCTAATCATACACATCGCAAGTTCAGGTTCTCATCATATCAATGATCAGCTGCTATAATTTGGATGGTGAGTGGTCTCCTGTAGTCCATATCTTAAGGACTTGGAAGGTGATGAAACCTTCGGGGGGGGGGGGCGGGGGGAGTGCGCTAGTATGAAGTTCTTTGGTCTTTGGGAATATTCCCTTACATGAGATTTAGGACTCTAGCCCCTCTCTCTTCTTTTGCTTCTTGTCCATGAACTAAGCAGTTTTATCTTCCATGCACTCTGCCTTTGTCTTGTATGCCGCCACTCATGGCCTAAAAGTAACGGATCTTCTCTAAAGCTAAGCATAAAAGCAAACCTTTTCTTTATATATTAGTTATCTCGGGTACTCTGTTACAGTTGCAGAAAGTTGACTAATACTCAGACTTTTTCAACTTATGTGTACTATTTAACTTTCCAAAGTCGTTGTTTTCCTTCTCATTGGTAATTTTAAATTACCCACATTAGACTTGCCCATACTGAGGACAATTTCATCCACCCACAACATGTAACTCTTTGAATAACTTAGAGTAGCTCTGGGATGGAAACTGACAGCGGAGGAGAAACCAGTCAAACTGTTTTCTATTTATTGCCAAATGTAGTGGGGAGTAAGGGCTATCCTTCTGAATTGTTATCACAGATTGTCTCAAGGAGGGATCTGTCAACTATCTAAATAGTCATGTACTTTAGCAGTGACTCAGTTAATGGGAGTCAACAGAATAAAGTGATGTATAATGTAAAATAGACCTTAAAGCCAGGAAACCGGCCAGGCGGTGGTGGTACATGCCTTTAACCCCAGCAGTTGGGAGGCAGAGGCAGGTGGATCTCTGTGAGTTCCAGGCCAGCCTGGTCTACAGAGCAAGTTCCAGCACAGGCTCTAAGCTACACAAAGAAACCCTGTGTTTCAAAAACAAAAACAAAAACAAAAAATCCCAAACAAGAAGAAGCCAGGAAACTGCATTAGCTGGCCTCTAGAGGGAGCTGTGGAAGTACACTGTGGAGATTATGGGACCACGCTGATGTTTTATCACAGTTCTCTCTAGCCTGACACATCGAAGAAAAGTTGTCCTCACATTTGTCTTCAGAAAATCATAAAAGGAAAGCAGCAAGATCAGAAAATGAAGGATGATTTGCAGGGGTTATAGGTCTGCTCTCAGTATCTCTGCATAGCAGCTTATGTGTAGAAAAATGGAAGTCAAGTCTTGGCTACTTAAGAACAACAAACAACAATGTGTTGCACAGAAACAAAACCAGAGTTTACCTGGCAGTAGGGCAAGATCCCTCTGGGAATTTTCCCAAGATTCTTATCTAACTTTGAATTACATCATCATGCTGAGTGTACATGAATACATGGTTCTACTCATGTGGAACCATTCTTAAAGTTTTCCTAACACAGTTAAAATGTTCCAAAAATACTGATTTTTCTTGGTCTACAGCACTACTAATTCTTGAAAAGCAATGACCTCAGCATGGACAATTATAAATTCAAAATATTGATGAGCTCTGGCAAATGTCAATTTACTGACTTAGGTATCAGAGAAGGATGGAACCATGCTAGTTATACACGCTTGAGCAACTTGTTCTGGGATCAGTCTTCTTGCCTTGGCTTTGTAATTCTCTATAATTTGATTGAAGATACTTTGAAGATGCTTGGTGTTTTGTAGAGCTGCATATTTAACCAATTTTAATTTTCTATGTAAAAAATAAATTAGAATATCCATTTAAAAATGATATAATTTGCTAAGGGCTCCATCTTTGGGAAGCACATATTTATTAAGTGCTATGATACTCATTCAAATATACACATATTAATGTACATTTATATGTACTTTGGATATACATATGCTATATGTTCATATATAGGCAGGCTCAAATCTTGAATTTCCCAAATAATGGCTACTTAGTCATGTGCTAAATAATGTATACTTCCACTTTATTAAATCATTGCATTTAATAAATAATTGAATTATAATAATGTTAATAAATAGCTTGTCAAATTATTCAATCAATTATTTAAATTTAAATTAAATCTTATACTAAACACTTGACTTCCCTTCTTCATAGTTTTTCATTGAAAAAGATGATAATGCCTTTTTTATGGAACTACTTGAAGATTATATGAGATTGTGGATGATGAAACTCATAATGGAGTCCTTGAATCAAATGTGCTTCATTTATAAATATTGTGTATATGGTGAATGGGCATCCATTGATTTTTTTTTGTATGTTTTTCCTGGGATT
Source organism: Peromyscus eremicus (assembly GCF_949786415.1). Classification (NCBI taxonomy): domain Eukaryota; kingdom Metazoa; phylum Chordata; class Mammalia; order Rodentia; family Cricetidae; genus Peromyscus; species Peromyscus eremicus. The sequence goes on from NC_081436.1 coordinate 46,552,991, forward strand.
CTGATAACTGCTTCTCTGTAGGAATCCGCAGTCACTCATTCTGATATGGTTTGGGCAGTCAGTTGGGATGTGACCCACTAAGAAACCATGAATCTCAATTTAAGGATTTTTAATTAGAAGTTACAAACACTAGAGGAGAATCAATCTGTCTTTAGGGTTTGCAGAGAAGATTCTGAATATAACCTCACAGCATGAGAAAGAACAGCCTTTACATTGAAGTAATTAAAGGGAAGAATAACACCAAGGCAAGAAGACTGCTCAAGTGTGTGGCTCTAGCCCAACTCTGTTCTTTCCTGATACTGAAGTCTGTAAATTGGCATTCTCCCCTCTGTTTGCTGTTTTGGCTGGTGTTAGATTCTTTCGCTTGCTAATACAAGTTCCCCAATAATATAATTACTAGACGATGATTAAGACAACAACGCCCTTCTCTACGGCAAGGGCATAGCCGCAGGAAGCCAATAATTACTGTAACAAATGCTAAAAGAGTCTGTTATAGAAGCAGAAAAGAGCCACCTGCCTCCATCTGCCCACATCCCAGCTCTTCCTTATCTTTGTTAGGAAAAAGGAGCATCAGCAGAATAGATTTACATCTAAGACAAAAATGAGCTAACATACAAATTTGTCAGTATATTAATAAGGCAAACGTGTGCTAAAATGTTCTCACCAATAAAAGCTCTTCTTCTGGGTGATATAATCCTGACAGGCCTAGGTCAAGAGGCATTTAAGTACAGGCATGCCTGGATCAGGTGTACTCCACTTTAGCAGAGAGAATTAATGATGCTCCCTGAAGGACCTTCCTCTAGCACTTCAAAGCTTCCCACCTTAGGTGTCACCCAGGACTGGAAAGATCTGAGACGACATACTTACTGTTCCTTGCATTCCCAGCACTTGGCACCAAGTCTGAGCTGCAATAGGTGCCTGCTCAATAAATGATCTTGAAATAAAAGGAGCAACATCCCCAAAGACAAGATGGATAAATGTGAGCTTAATGACAACACAGTCAAATGAATTTGTGATTGATTGAAATGTCATTTTCAATACTGGCTGATTAATGAATTGGCCTCAGTCTGTAGTAACAGCCTATAAAGCAATAAGGCAGCCCAGGAAAACACACAAAACACCGTTCTTGCTACTGCCCTGCAGTGTTTTTGTTTCTTCCTCTAATTTATTTTCTCTCCCAATATTTCCATCATGCTCAAATTTCCTAGACTCAACAGTTAAGCCAGGTATGTATAATCCTTTCTCAGGCCCATCTGGATTCTTACTTTTTCTTATTTTCTAACCCTTCTTTTTTCTCTGGTTCTATCTTACCTAGTCTTTCTTCATGCCCCAATTCTTGACCTTAATAGATGATTCCTGAAAGGTCTTCACGGTGCTTAACTAATTGATGAATCAGACACAATTAGAATAGTTTTTTGTTCAACAAACGGCTTAAATACTGGTTTCCATGGATCTAAATTTTGCTTTCGAACCACCTTGTAAGTGAATCTAAAAAAAATCACATGTTTTCACTGTTACTGCCTCATCTAAAATGTTTTAGCAGTTATCTGTTTGTAGGCTAAGGCCACATTTGTTATTCTAGTAGATGGCCTTTTCATACTGACATCAAGGGAAGTTATTTTCTGATCTTGACTTGTATAATGCCTTCTTGTCCCAGTTGTTTGTTCCCTGGTCATCAAATGCCCTTCAGCTCTTGCCTTGCTGAACAGCACATATGCTTTCATTCTATATGAAATTTGTCCACATTAAGAAGAAACCAAAAGTCATAAAAGATGGGCCAGACATAACGACCTGGTGAGAGTTTAAGTAGATATACATAAATCTACAAGGTTTATAAACAAAGAAATGGCAAAAGGAAAAGTGAATACCAGACATAAGAAACAAATAATTGTCATAATATAAAAAGAACTTAGGGAAATTCCTTTGTAGAAAGGCAATGAATGATTTTCAAAGATCACTCAGGGGTTTCAATAACAAATACTTGATGAGAAATGCACAGAATGTCTACACCATAAATACATACATATCTACATTATACTTCACATATAAATAAATATCTACACTGTTTTTCACATCAGATCCAAATCTGACATAGAGAAAGAGAATTGAAATTTCTCATTCATGGTTCTTGACAATGGGAATGCATGTGGACAATAATCTGACAGTAAGGTTAAAGTGCAGTAAATCTATAAGCCTGTAATCCTGGCTGCTCTGGAGGCTAATAGAGAAAGATTACAAGTTTAAAGCCTGCCTAGGCCACACAGTGAGTTATAGATCAGCCTGAGCAACTCAATGAGACCCTGTAAAAACGATAGGCCAGTAAGATGGTTCACTGAGTAAAGGCTCCTGCTGACAAGATTGAGGTCCCGAGTTCCGGCCCCAGAACCCACAATGTAAAAGGAGAGAGCCAACTGACTTCTGAAAGCTATATTTTGACCTCCACACATGGCATGGATGCACTCATAAATAAGTAAATAAATGTAAAATAATAATAATAATAATAATAATAATAGTAATAGTAATAACAACAATCCTCTAAAGTAAAACAGACAGCTGGGGATATAGTTAAAGAGTAGAGCATTTGCCTAGCATGAATGGTGCACTAGGTTCAGTCCCTACAATTGAAAGGAGAAAACACTAAAATAGAAAAATGTAATACCCTAGTTTACCAGAAGGATCTTTTTTCATAGACATAGTTGAGTACACATACAAGAATGTTTAAAGTAGAAAAACTCAGAAACTGTAAATACCTAAAAATGTGTCATTATGAGATTAGTTGAGACAAACGTTGATTAACACTATATTCCAATGATTACAGTTACATTAAAATACAACACAGTTTTATGCTGATAGTAATAATGATGGATTAGAGAGAGTGATCTGCATTTTAGTATGTACATCATGACTCTTAGGGAGTATAGTATGGCCTTATTTAGAATAAGGAAAATAAATAGAATGAGTATATAGATAAGCCTCAGTGAGAGAAATGAATTCAGAAACAGAAGATATCTTTAAAAATCAAAACCCATTAGCTTTTCTTTATACATCATCACTCTGAAATGCTCTCACAATTTGAAAAATATGCCAAAAATAGTGTAAAAAGTTCTACCCTCTTTCTCATGCTTTGTAAATCCTACCTATAAATTCTGTCTCAAGTTAATTCCTACATTATCTGCGTTTCTTGATAGCATTGTTTCCTTGGTAATTCACCATCTGGTTCCTTTTTACTACTTTCTAACTGCTGTCTTGACATATTATTTAAGTAATACACTGGTATTTAACTTCGTATTAATGTCAACTACTTAATTTGACTACACTTTTTTGGGAAACACTTGGATATCAAGTGTCATTCACAGCCTCAATTTTACTGACTTATTTATTGAACAAATATCTGTTGCATTTCTGCTTAGTTGGCTACGAAGCTCTGTGTTAGGCCCTAAGAAATTGAACATCATCTTAAACAAAACCTGATCTATGCCTAAGACTTTGGTGAAGGACCTCTGAACAGTGTCTTGCAATGCTGTTCTAACAAGTGAACCTTTGTAAAGATCATTGACCCTTGGAGGTAGGATACTGCTTTTTCACAACATTGATGAATTCAGTGTAGTTGATCTCCTTTCCACAGATCACCCCTCATGCTACACTCGTATTTCTTGCTATACTCCTGGAATGAAAACAAGAGGGCATTGGAGAATATGCAACAATAGGATGAATTTGGAGTGACTCAGTCCTAGTTAATAAAGACATGTAGACCGACGCAGAGACTCTGTGGATGCTGGACATTAGTTGTGCATATACACATGTGCTCAGAATTAAAATATTAGATAATCAGAAGAAAGCACAACAGGAAATTACATGCCAGTGCAGCAGAGAAAATAATATCAGAATGGTATTTCCTCACCTGATAGTGATAAGGTAAGAAAAATGCCATAAAAATATCAAACAGTGAGTTCATCTTTTTTTTCCATTTTACTTTTATTGAAAAAATATTTTTCATACAATATATTCTGATTATAATTTCTTCTTCTCTACCTCCTCCTAGACCCTTTCCACCTTCCCAGCCGTCTAAATCCACTGCCTTTCTGTCTCTCCTTAGGACACAAACTGGCTACTCTAACCAGGCAAGCAGGTAGGCTAACAACAGATTTTCACCCATCCCTCCTCTCCTTCAAATCTAGTCCCCAGTCTCATCCTTAGCTCTGCAACAGACCACCTGATGATGTCTACCCTTCTTTGTTGCACACTTCTCCAGTGAATCACACAGATCTTCCCCTCCAAATTTTCTTCACCCCACTCATTGCTTTATCCCAGTCCCTGACTTCAACAGGCATTCCCTGGGAACCCACAGGCCACTGAGAAGCAAGTAGGCTAACTGCATGTCTATACCTCTCTCACCATTCCTTCAAGTCCAAACCCACAGTCTCTTCCCTAGCTCTGTAGCAGAACACCAGTTGTAGATTCTCCTTTCTGGCCCCATTTCCAGGGGACTAAGCAGATCCTGGCAGAACACCCTCCCTTCCTCTCTCTGTGGGTACCCTTAGTCCCCCAAAGTCCATTCCTATTTCCAATAACTAGAAGCACATTTTACCTGGAAACTCCAATGCCATACCTACCAGGATCCCAGAACAATTTCCTGCCAGGCAACACACAGCCACTACTCTCTTCTAAGAACCAGAGAGGGCAACAGAAACCAAGGAACAAACAGCAACCAAACAAAGACAAGACTAGACATCAGCTCCTGGAGTTACAATCTTCCCAAACCCAGATGCCTAGATGTCAACATAAAAATGCAATCAATAACGGTAAGGATAATATGTCTCCACTCGAGTTCAGCAACCCTGCCATTAACGGGCTCTGAGCATTGCAACATAGCTGAACTGCAAGAAAAAGACCTCCTTAAAACAGCCTTTGTGAATATGACAGAGATCCTTAAGGAAGAAATGAATAAACCCCTTAAAGAAATCTGTGAAAACAAACAAAATATGATAGAGGTCCTTAAAGAAGAAATGAGTGAAGTAGTTCAAGACTTGAAAGAGAAAATTGAATCAGTAAAGAAAATCCCAAATGCAGGAAATTTGGAAATAAAAACTTTAGGACCTTGAACAAGAGCCTCAGAGGCAAGCCTCCCCAACAGAATACAAGAGATGGAAGAGAAAAATCACAGGCATTGAGGACACAATAGAAGAAATAGATACCTCAGTCAAAGAAAATGTTAAATTAAAATATAAATCCTGGCACAAAACTTGCAGGAAATCCGAGACGCTGTGAAAAGGCAAAATCTAAGAACAATAGGTATAGAGGAAGGAGAAGAAACCCAGACTAAAGGCACAGAAAATATTTTCAACAAAACCATAGAAGAAAATTTCCTTAACTCAAGGAAGTTGGTGCCTATCAAAGTACCAGAAGCTTACAGAACATCGAACAGACTGTGACAGAAAAGAAATCCATTTGCCACATAAGAATAAAATCACCAAATGTACAGAACAAAGAAAGAATATTAAAAGCTTCAAAGGAAAAAGACCAAGTAACATAAAAAGGCAGATTTAGAATAACACCAGATTTCTCAATATAGACTCTAAAACCCAGAAGGGCCTAGATAGAGACCACAGATGCCAGCCCAGACTATTATACACAGAAAACCTTTCAATCACAACAGACAGAGAAAATAAGATATTCCATGGTAAAACCAAATTTGAATAATATCTCTGTATAAATCCTGCCTTCAGAAGGCATGAGAAGAAAACACAAACCTAAAGAGGTTAATCACACTCAAGAAACACAGGTAATAAATAATCCATGGCCAGCAAATCAAAAGAGGGGACACACACACACACACACACACACACACACACACACACACACAAACCACCACCATGACCACCACCACCACCACCACCACCACCACCACCACCACCACCACCACCACCACTACCACACCAACAAAATAACAAGTATAAAAAAAACCACTGATCATTGATATCTCTCAGTATCAGTGGACTCAATTCCCCAATAAAAAGACACAGACAAACAAAATTAATGCAAAATCAAATTCTATTATCCTGTTTCATCCAAGAAACACACTTTAAAATCAAGGATAGATACCACCTCAGAGTAAAGTTTGGAAAACGTTACTCCAAACAAATGAACCTAAGAAGCAAGCTGGTGTAATCATTGTAATATATGACAAAATATACTTCAAACCAAAACTAATCAGAAGAGATAGGGTAGGATACTACCTACTCATCAGAGGAAAAATCCACCAAGAGGACATTTAAATTCTTAATATCTATGTATGAAAGACAAGGGCACCCAAGTTTATAAAAGAAAAACTCCTATAGTTTAAATCACATATTGACCCACACACTGATAGTGGAAGACTTCAATACACCCTCTAGCCAACAGACAGGCCAGTCAAACAAAAACTAAACAGAGAAATTCTGGAGCTGACATTATGAACCAAATGGAACTAACAAATATTTATAGAACATTTCACACAAATGTAAAACAATTTACCGTCTTTTCAGCATCTCACGGAACTTTCTCCAAAATTGACCACATACACAAAGCAAGTCTTAATAGATATAAGAAAATTAAAATAACTTCCTGCATCCTGACCACCACAGAATAAAACTGGATATCAACAACAACAGAAAACTTACAAACTCATGGAAGCTGAACAACTCTCTATTCAACAAAAAAAAAAAATGGGTCAAGACAGAAGTTAAAAAAGAAATTAAAAATTTCCTAGAACTGAATGAAAATGAATACATACACAACATACTCAAATTTATGGGACACAACAAAAGAAGTTTTAAGAGGCTCTAAGAGTTCATAGAACTAAGTGCCTGCATAAAATACTAGAGAGATCTCATACTGGAACTTAACAGCACACCTGAAAGCTATAGAACAAAAAGAAGAAAGTACACCCAAAAGGAGTAGATGACAAGAAAAAAAAATTAAGATCAAACTGAACAATAAGAACTGCTGAAGGTCTTACCATTCCTGAATTTAAGTCATACTATAGAATTACACTATAGTAATAAAAACTTCATGGTAATGACACAAAAACAGGCACATCGATCAATGGAATATAATTGAAGATCCGGGTATAAATCGACACACCTACGGACACCTGGTTTTTGATAAAGAAGTCAGAAAAAATACACTGGTAAAAAGACAGCATCTTCAACAAATGATGCTGGTCAAACTAGATGGCTGTATGAAGGATAGTTCAAAGAGATCCATATTCATCACCCTGCACAAAACTCAAGTCCAAATGAATCAAAGACCTTAATATAAAACCAGATACCCTGAACTTGATAGAAGAGAAAGTGGGAAATAGCCTTGAACTTATTGGCACAGGAAAAGACTTTCTGAACAGAATACCTTTAGCACAGGTACTAATTTTAGCAATTAATAAATGTGACCTCATGAAACGGAAAAGCATCTATAAGGCAAAGGACACCATTATTCAGACAAAGCAGCAGCCTACAGAATGGTAGAAGATTTTTACCAACTCCACATCTGATAGAAGTCTAATGTCCAAAATATATAAAGAACCCCCAACTGGACACCAAAAAAAAAAAAAAATCCAACTGAAAATAGGATACAGATCTAAACAGAGAATTCTCAAAAGAGGAAACTCAAATGGCTAAGAAACACATAAAGAAATGTTCAGCAGCCTTAGCCATCAGAGAAATGCAAATCAAAACTACTTTGATAATTTACTTTATACCAGCCAGAATGGCCAAAATAAATATAATAAATGACAAATCTTACTGATGAGGAATAATGGGAACACTCCTCCATTGCTGGTGGGAGTATAAACTTGTACAGCCACTATGAAAATCAGTATGACAGTTCCTCAGTGAGAAGAGGAGGGTTTATATGAGCGAGAATTGTTGAGACCAAGGTTGGATAAAGCACAGGGACAAATAGCCAAATGAGTGGAAACATATGAACTATGAACCAATGGCTGAGGGGTCCCCAACTGGATCAGGCCCTCTGAATGGGTGAGACAGTTGATTGGCCTGATCTGTTTGGGAGGCACCCAGGCAGTGGGACTGGGTCCTGTGCTCATTGCATGACTTGGCTGTTTGAAACCTGGGGCCTATGCAGGGTCGCTTGGCTCGGCCTGGGTGGAGGGGACTGGACCTTCCTGGACTGAGTCTACCAGGTTGATCTCAGTTTGCGGGGGAGGCTTTGCCCTGGAGGAGGTGGGAATGGGGGGTGGGGTGGGGGGAGGGGGAGGGGGGTAGGATGGGGGAGAACAAGGGAATCCGTGGCTGATATGTAGAACTGAATTGTATTACAGAAAAAAAAAAATACTGACCTGAAAAAAAAAAAAGATGGAAATCAATCTACCTCAAGACCCAGTCATACCACTTTTGGGCATAAACCCAAAGTACGCTTCATCCTACTACAGAAACACTTGCTCAGCGATGTTGACTGCTGCTCTATTCATAATAACCAGAAATTGGAAACATCCTAGATATCCTTTAACAGAAGAATGGCTAAGGAAATATGTGGTACATTTACACAATGGAGTATTACTCAGATGATAAAAAAATGAAATAATGAAATTTGTAGGTAAATGGATGAAACTAGAAAAAAATCATCCTGAGTGAGGTAACCCAGACCCAGAAAGACAAATACAGTATATGTTTGCATATATATATATGCAAACATATATATATATATATATATATATATATATATATATATATATATGGATGTCAGCTGTTAAGTCTTTGATAAGCAAGCTACAATGCAAGCTCATCTTAATTTGGGAAAGAAAATGTCATCTTAGCTATGCTGCAATATAGGAAAATAGATTATACTCCCTGCATTGTGACTTTGCTAGCTCCCTGCCAGTAATTTGGTCTGTGTGTTCTATGCTGGCTTTGCCACACAATCCCTGCAAGACTGTTTGTTGTGCTTCTTGAAGAAGGAACTTAGTAAAAAACTGTCACTGATGAATTAATAGTTCCAGAAGTCTCTTCTGAGTGAACTTTCAGTTTGGCTTCCTTCATGATACTATTCCCACTTCATTCCATCTCTTAACTTTGCACAGCTTAATGAGTCTCCTGTCTTTCATTGCCTTGTCATTTGGTGCCCCAGCACGTGGACCAGGGACATAGAGATGACTTCGTTTCAGTTTTTGTCTCCATATGGCTGTGTTTTCCTGGGTTCATTTGAGATCAGTCAAAACACCACTATTGAAAACACTATTTTACTTCATCAAATACTATTTCTTACTATATTAGCACTATGGCTTGAAACAAATGAATGAGTCTGAATCTTGAGTGCAAAGCCTAGTAGGTGGAATCTCTTTAAAGAAATTGGAATCAGTGGTCCATCTACTCTTCCTTCCGATGTGACATGATTCAGATAATAGATCATGTTCTAAGGTATCAGTGATGGTTACATGAGCAAAATGGGTCACTGTGTTAAGGAGTGAGAATAAGCTGGACTTTATTTCTCTCCAAAACACTTGCTCATAGTATTTCAGTGGAACCAAAAGCAAGGGCAGTGTGCCTGAGTTTTCTTCTCTTTAAAACAGGGGAAGTGATCCCTATACATGTCAGCAGAGCTAAAAAATGAAACAATGGATGAGCCTTTTTGTAAACTCTAAAGTGATGTGCATATAATTTGCTAAAAAGATACAAATATTGTCGAGTGGCCACAAGAGACGTAAAATGATGCTTACAGAGTTCTCACATCAAGCACACTCACAGTAAATAACACAAAAATATTAAATTATTTAGATGCTATTTGACTTGAATATCAGCAGTCCAGAATTTTACTGCGTGTATTTACAATTCATCCTTAAAAGAGCAAAGATAACCATAAACTGTAATTTAAAAGACTTTTATGCATCAGTAGGAGATTGTAGCTCAAATAATTGATGCATAAAAGCAGGCAGCCTCATTAGAGATGAAATGGCATGAGCTGTGAGGATTGATGAGAACATTTTAGCAGAGTTACCAGGTAATACAAGTGAGGTTTCATAGGCTAATCTGAGAAGAGTAAGAGAGAAGTTGTTGTTGGGCCACACTTCTCAACAATGACTGGAGACCAACAGGATGTGTTGCCTTGGATGGATAAGAGCTGATAGTATGCTTCCTAAAGAAGAAAAAAGGAATAAAACTGTAAGAACCAGGCTCATTCTCCACTTGCTTTTGCTAAACCTTTTATTTGGTCTCATTTACAGAGTCCCTGGAGTCAAATATTATAATATCTTCCATGTAGCTCAACTCATTCTTCCTCACCATGACACCATAAAGCAGTTAGAAAATTCTCTTCCCTGTGTTATAGGTGAGGAAACCCAGGCTTTGATGAGATGTGTCATGAAATTTATTTAGTCCTCATAACAGGGCCAGCCATGTTTATACTGCTATCATTCCCACTTTAGTAATCAAGGATGGCAAATTCAGGTGGAAAACTATAGAAAAAAGGAGAATACAAGTGGTTAGAATGTGGGGTCTTGGGTTTGTATGCTGTGGAAAACTGAAAGTGACCTTGAGGTGGAACTAGATGCTAATGTGAAGTCTCAAAAAGGGCAGAAAGTAGTGGTATTTTTCAAGTGGAGTTGCATTTGGAAAGCCAGTTTGATAAGCCTATGAATGATGGTTTTTTTTTTTTATGGAAGTGAGGGGAAAGCAAACTTTGATGACCAGTAAGAGCAACAGGAGATAGAATAGTGATAGCTAGGCTGCATGCTAGACTTGCCTTAGTTTTAAAATAAGCATTTAAGGTGTGCGATAATCCTTTTCCCCCTTTTAAGTTGAAGGTACCAGAAGTTTAAGGTAGCATAGCTAAATAAGTTGAAGAGCTCAAATTTATAATCATATATATATATATATATACACACACACATATATATATGTATATGTATATATATATATTTCTCCAAAGCCCACAGTTTTTTTAATCTTTTTATTAATTAATTTATTTTATATCCTGATCACAGCCTTGCCTTTTTCCTCTCCTCTCACTTTCCCCCCACCTCCCTCCCATCCCTCCATCAATCTACCCCTCCTCTGTATTCCCTCTGAAAGAGGTAGGCCATCTGAAAGAGGCAGGCCCATGGGCATCAGCAAAGCATAGAAAATCAAGCTGCCATAAGATCAACCAGATCCACCTGTGTTTAGGCTGGACAAGGCAATCCAGCACGAGGAATAGGTTCCCAAGAGCCAGCCAAAGCACCTGGTACAGCCCTGCTCCCATTGCCAGGAGTTTCACAAACAGACCAAGCTACACAACTGTCACATACATGCAGAGGGCCTAGATTGGTCCCATGCACTCTCCCTGGTTGTTGGTTCAGACTCTGTGAGTTCCTACGAGCCATGTTAGCTGTTTCTGTGGTTTTTCCTCTGATGTCCCTAACCTCCTTGACTCCTACAATCCTTCCTCCCTCTCCTCAGCAGGACTCGCCCAGCTAGGCCCAATGTCTGCCTGTGGGTCTCTGAACTTGCCTCCACCCATCACTGGATGATGGCTCTCTGATGACAAGTAGAGTAGTTACTAATCCAATCACAGGGGATGGCCAGTTCAGGTGATGCACTTACTGCTGCCAGGAGTCTTAGCTGGGGCCATCCTTGGACTAGTGGAAGTTTCTCTTGTATCAGGCTTCTACTTGACTCCACAAAAGCCCCGCCTTTTCAGTCATTTCTCTCAATACCTTCCCTCTAGCCACCTATCAGTCTGATCCCTCAAGTTCCCATGGCCAACTACCCCCAGCCCAACCAAGAGATCTCCTCTATCCCCATTTCTCTGGAAGATCCATGTATCCCTCCTTGGGCCCTCTTTGTTACCTAGCCTTTCTGGGTCTGTGTGGTTATCCTTTACTGTACAGTTACTATCCATTTATGAGTGAGTACATACCATGTTAATTTTTCTGTATCTGGGTTACCTCACTCAGGATGATTTTGTTTTGTTTTGTTTTTGTTTGTGTTTTAGTTCCATCCATTTGCTTTTAAATGTCATTGTTTCCTGATGTCATTGTTTTTAACAGTTGGGTAATATTCCATTGTGTAAATGTACCACATTTTCTTTATCCATTCTTCAGTTGAAGGGCATCTAGGTTGTTTCCAGGTTCTGGCTATTACAAATAAAGCTGCCATGGACATAGTCAAGCAAGTGTCCTTGTGTTATGACTGAACACTGTTTGCAAAGCCCACAAGTTTTATCAATACACAAGAACCTGTTGCTATGGTCCCAAGCAGTGATTTGCACATAGCCAAATAGTTACATAAGGGAATTGGGGAGAGGATCAGAATAAGGGTTATGCTTTTATTAAAACAGGACAAATAATTTTTAAAATCACTATCATTTACTACCTCCTGATTTATTTTTACACTTTGATGGATTAGAGTTTTATACTTCCCCTCCTAACTTAGCTTTGAAATGTTTTCTTGGCATCCACTCAAAGGAACTGAGGAAAAAATGGTTTCAAACACCTACAATATGGAATATAAAAATTAAAGAAGTCAAGCTACTTGCTTAAATTCTCTGTGAAAGTCACTTGCAAAGAACTGGCTGTTTAATATATAGAGGTGACCTAATTAATGTGATCCTATGCCATGCCACACACTGATCTCATAGATCTGTTTTTCTAATGCTACCTTGTCAAACCAAGCAATCAATTCACAGACAGTAAGGACAAGGATAATGAAACAGGATGGGATGAAGAGAGTCTAGGATCTCAGTTCCACTTGTAACTTGGCCACCAATGCCTATGAGATTGGCATGATATTGTGCCTCACTAGACCTCAAATTCACAAACCAAAGATCATTGAGAGTTACCTGGCAAGTGATAAGCCTTTAAATTGGAATGTGAGGAATTCAAATACTCCCAGGCATACCTAGCCTTATATATGAGGAAGTCACAAGAAACCTTCTTACTGGACATTGAGAATTATTTGGAGAATTAACGAAAATTGCATCAGTTCTGCAATATAGAGCCATGCAAAATAATAATAAAGAAGATGACCAAATATATGTCCCTTTTCTTATGGTTAATGGATTTTTCTGGGGAAAAGCTTATTTCTCCCAGTAGGGGTGATCTCCACCAGTTTACCTCACTGCATTATCTCTTATTGAAAAAGAGCAGAGAAACACACACCCTTGTTGTTTTGTGCTCAGACATGTGCCCTTATCTCTCCATGAATGAGTTCCACAGGGACCAAGGGAGGTTTTAAGTGAAACCCAAAGCATCTAATTTCTTGGCCCATACAATACTATGTCTGTCCCACTCACCATGGCTTTGAGGGCCCTTCTGGCTAGAGCATTCAGCTGGCTGCCTGGAACAGACAATACAAATGGAACTGTGTTGAACCCAAGTCTAATCTGCGCTTTCCAGCTCAGTGGCATGGGTCTAGTGACACTGTAGCTATGAACCTCAGTTTCTTTATATGGCCAATGGGAATTATATATCCTTTACAAAGTTTATTGAGATAATTAAAGTGCACTGGGGTGACAAAGTACTTATATAGCTGCAAATGACAATATTTTTTTTAAATGACAATATTACTTAACATGTGTTAGACTAGAGTACAATAGTGCTTACTTCCAAATAAATGAAATATCAGGGTTAATTATTGTGGAGGACATACGTATCATTTGAGCATACTTTAGTGGCCAGTATAACCCATGAGCTGAGATGACATGAGCTCGATGTCCTGAGATAGTGAAGAACTAGTTATCACCAGAAGGTAGCTAGTGGCTGCACTTTTAAACATAATATGTAACTAATACAAACTAATGTATGGCACGGAATGACTGGGCCTGGATAAGAGGATAAGAGGCTACTTTCAAGACTAACTGGAGCTCTGGCTGAGCTTAGGAAATCCATTTGGCCTTTCGAAGATTTTTTCCTCATGTGAATGCTTAGGATATGGATAATGGACACTATGGAAATCCAAATATAGGAATGCTGTGAAATTAAACAAGATGATGTATTCAAAACTTTCTTGCAGTTTGCCAAGCATCCTCCAAATACCTCTTACAGATGTTAAGTCTTTAATTTTTTTCTCATCCATTGTTGTTCCCCACTTAAACCACCAGAGGTCAGAATTTCACATAAGTTGCTTAAAGAAGACTCCATGGTAGGGATGAAAATCAAAAAAGAACATTTCCTGCTAGGTAGTCTAAAATAAACATTTCAAGGACAGAAAGAAATATAATGGGGACTTTCAGCAAAGATGTCTAGAGTAACTAGAATGCTTAACTCCAAAATTGTTACTGGGTGCACTTGATAAGCAGGCAAAAGAAAGAAACAAAATGTGTTGGCCCATACAATACTATGTCTGACCCACTCACCATGGCTTTGAGGGCCCTTCTGGCTAGAGCATTCAGCTGGCTGCCTGGAACAGATGATACAAATGGAACTGTGTTGAACCCAAGTCTAATCTGCGCTTTCCAGCTCAGTGGCATGGGTCTAATAATATGCTAATAATATCTGTATAAGATTAATTTATGGTGATTATTTCACCTTAAAAATAATAAGAAATATGTACGAGGAATGCCCACTTTTCAAATAAAGAAGCAGAAGCATAAGTGGCTCAAAGAGAATCTAATGCTTTTCCTCCATTAGGATGTGCTTCGGAAATGACCCTGAAAGCGTGTCTGTCTATTGAACAGCATATTCTATAACTGGATAGTATTATTGGCATTTCATCTGCAAGTCTGAATAATTTATTTAGTTTCCACTCTCTCAAATGAATTTAGAGTTAAGTTCCTTTAATTGTCTGTTTCTCAGAGTATCTGGAAATTTCTGAGCAGAGTACTGCTCTGCTGGTAAACACAGAAATGAGATGATTAGCCATGGAGAAAAGCATGCGTTGGTTTGATTGTAGGAGAAAAGATACTGGAGAAAAAACCCCTATAATTTGGCTCTTTAAAATGTCTACTTAGCCATCAAAAAATTTCCTTTCCTTCTGAGGAGCCCAGTATCCAGGTCTGCCTTCCTTGGAGTTGGGGAGGAGCTGCTGTAATTTTTACAAGGAATGAATGAAATGTAGTTTACATTCAAAAAAAGGTCCCATGTATTTCTTGCGCACCCAACTCTAATACTCTGTCCAGAACAGAGGAAAGCTAGCAGTAACCATGCCCAGGTTGCTGTACTATGAAGGCAGTTCGCAAAGATTCAGGTCAACTAGGAGCTCAGCCCCAGAGCTTGAATCCCAAACTTGCTACTTAGAGACGAGTCCTAAAATGGGTTCCTTATCTTAGCATCAAACTCAAGTCATTTGACATGGTGCCTGGACATGGCAAGTGTTCGGTACCGTACAGAGTCATAGAGTCTCTTTACTGAGATGGGAACTTAGAATGCCCTTGTTGCAAAGACCACATGCTGCAGAAGAGGAAACCGTATCCGTATCTTTAAACTGAGAAGTTCTGAAACACAGTGTTCCAAAGCACCTCTCTCGGTT
The DNA here is from genome assembly GCF_949786415.1 of Peromyscus eremicus. NCBI lineage: Eukaryota > Metazoa > Chordata > Mammalia > Rodentia > Cricetidae > Peromyscus > Peromyscus eremicus. The sequence goes on from NC_081436.1 coordinate 46,568,425, forward strand.
TCTCCTTCAAGGTACACTCACATCTCCATCCTTCCATACTTGCTTATGATCTGTTCACAGTTCTCCCTGGGCTCAGGAAGAGAGTTAAGGTTTGGCACATTGAAACAGTACCTGAGTTTCTAGTGAGAAGACTCAAGCTTTGCACTAAAAGTGAAAAAATAACGGAAGAAGACTCATCGACACTACTGGTTTTCAATAAACATTGTATATAGATTGAAGTGATAAAATGAAATAATGTGTTTTATTTTTTTAAAGGTAGATGTCTTGTTTTTCCTTATAAAGACTTACATTTTAAAAAAAAATGAGTTCAGTGGTCCACAGGTAGACAAGGGTGGCCCTGAACTTGCAATGTTCCTGCTTCAATTCCCTGAATGCTGTGGTACCTGGCTGATTTTGCATGCAGCCTTTGAAAATGGAGAGTTGATGAGCGACTTTCTCAAGCTTCTCCTGCAGTCTTGCTCTCGCCTATACAAATGCTGTCCCCATCTGCTCTAAAGAATCATGCCTGAGCCTCAACTCAAAAACCTTTGCAGGAAACCTGTGCAAAACAATGTATCTCTTTACTGTTCATGACACTAATGTATTATCTGGTGTTCTGCTGTGCCTAAAACAGGGCCTAACAATGAACAGTCAATGCCCGTTAGTTGAATTGCCAGAGACATGTTTAGTGCTATGTTTAGGGTATTTAATTAAGAGTTTCTTGTGCGTTCTTATTCTATTGTGAAAATTGTAGCTTTTTCTTCAAGGGAAGAAATAACGGTGTTATTCTCAACTAGATTCCCTCTGTTGCACAATTGAGGAAGGCTTCAATATTCAGTCTTCATGACACCACAGGGAAAACACAGTTTTCTTGCATTCTGTGAAAAGTCTAGTAATGAATTTAAGTAAATACTTTATTTCTAGCCCAAACTTTCTTTTCTGAACATTTGCCCTGACATTATTCATTTATTCACCCAAGAAATTATTTGGAAGCCCCAAGGTCTCACTGTAACTCCTTACATTTATTTTATGGTATCAAAGGTTAGAAGTTAGATTGCAATCTTAGGAGAAAATTAATTCACTGATTAAGAAAAATGCACTTTAAGCAATACATATTTAAATAACTGACAAGAATTGAGCTATGTTTCTTTTCTTTCCTTTTTTTTTAAATCCCCCCTTTTTATAGCTCAGGTTTTTAGCAGCTACCATTCTTCCACCAATAGCCCGGGGAAGCATCACATGAATTACTAATAAGAGAGAAGCAAGCTGCAGTGAGTTCAGTGGCCACTTTCAGAACAAAAGGGTAAGAGCTGAAACCAGGAAAACAGATTTATTAAAAACAAAACAACACAACAACAAAATCCCACTAGTGCTAGAAGCACATTTGGACCTTGGACCTCGACCTTACTTGGGGGAAAAAATATTCTACCATTCTCCAGCTAAAGGCAGTTGACCTCGGAGATTCCACTTTCAAATAAAGAAATGCTCATTTATATATGACTTTTGGCCCTTCATTAAAACATAATCTTCCTCACTGGAACTCAGGAGCCCATTAATTACCAAAGATATACTTCAGAATAAATTTTTATTTGTGACCTCCTTGTTGTTTCTTTTTAGAATCAGTTTGAGTGAGGAGAGGGAGGAAGGACAGCACCCTAGAGTAAATGTAAGTGCTCTAATCAAGGTGGTTATGAGTCTTCATCTCCTGTTGGAAGAGTTTTTCACAGCCATCAGTGACTGCTGTCAGACGCACATCCCAGGATTCCACCTTTCCCTACTTTCTCCTACCTACAACCAAGGGAAGCCTACAGTAAGTAATTAATAGTCCAGTGAATTCCAAGATAGACAGGAAGTCAGAGGAAACTAGGGAGGAGAGGGAGAGAAGTCCCATAGCAGCGAGGGTGGATTGGAGGAGGGGAAAGAGATCATACACACTATATGAAATTTGAGGTTTCCTCCTCACCTTTAGGTCCTGGTGAAATTGTGTGTGTGGCACAGACTTCTGCAGCAGGTCGGCTATCAATATCCAGACCCAGACTCTGAAACTGCAAGAGAAAGAGCAGCAGCAGGGTGAACTGGTGGCTTCCAAGCACGGCTCTAAAGCCATTCATGACTTCGGTTCTTCAAAAGAGGGTCTCCAAGACATGCTAAGTAAACAGCATTCTTTTTAAGGGAAACCTGCTACAGAGAAAAAAAGGAAGGAACTGAAAAGTACATTCCAGAAAGGGCTGCGAAGACAAGCAGGAGGCATTCATTCCCTTGGTTGTTTATTTTCTCAGGATCCCAAATGGGCCATACAATGTCCGGACTGTTTCTTTTCAAGTGACAACAGTTTATTGAAAATTATCTCTAAACTAAACACTTGGATGTGCAGGTCACTGGAACCCGCCCCATGAGCTGAGAGAATAGAGATGATTGCCGTTTAGACCTCCCGCTGGCTTCTTAGTTTGCGTTAAGCTTAAACACTGCATTCCAGGAGCGTGGAGGAGGTTGTGACCTGAGATTTCTGCACATTTTGCAAACACCCTGCGTGCCTTTGAGTTTTTCACAAAGTAATTCTCCTTATTGAATGTGGCAGTTGACCACAGATGCTCTCAATATTCCCTATGACATAGCTCTCTCTCTTGAGACCAAAAATTACCTTGGGAGTAAGCCCCAGATGAATGAATAACCAGATTTTCTGCAAATCAATCTGGTTATGAGTCTGGCTATTAAACATACTTATAACTTTAGGATTAGTAATTGCCCTTCTAGCACACCATCTCAAGGAAATAATGTGAAATGAAGACAGCTTTATTTGAAAAATGTGACAAAATGGGGAAGACGGTGGTTTGCCTATCCACATAGTAATAAATTTTGTGAAATAGACAAATTTTGGTGAAATAGAAGTGTGTGAGTATGATGTTTGTCGTAAGTTCTTTACTTAATTGGGGAGAACGTGTCCAATTACATGTCTTAAAAGACAAGGTTTTTATATAGATTGTATGGATTTGATGCAGACATGTAGACATGACTGTAGGGATTGAGATCTCTGTATTTCCCTAGTATCTCTATTCTCATGTGTCTGTCTACTTCACTACAAACAGCCTAGACTTAACTATATATTTATTGGAAATTTAGAATCAGTCATTAACATTGGACTCCTAATATTCTTTTTTTTAATTATCTCTCTGTCTCTGTCTATATCACTGACTCTCTCACTGTGTGTGTGTGTGTCTGTGTATGTGTGTATACATCTGTGTAGGTAAGGGCACATGCAAGGATGTATGTGTGTGTGTGTGTGTGTGTGTGTGTGTGTGTGTGTGTGTGTTGAGGCCAGGGGTCAACATTAGGTGTCAATTGCTATCCACTGTAATTTTTAAGATGATGTCTCTCACTGTACCTACAACTTGTAAGTTTGGTTAGGGCAGCTGGCTGGCCAACCATCTCCTAGGATCCTCTTATCTCCACTCCCTGAGCACTGGGATTACAGGTGTAGGCCACTGTGCCTGGCTTCTTTATATGGATATTGGGTATGAAAATCAGGTCACCATACTTTTATGGCAAGCATTTTGCCAACCGATTTATCTCCCCAGACCCTTATATTTTCATTATTAAATTATTATATTGCTAGATATACTATCTAGAGTTGGATGGAAGACATTTCCAATGCATTCTTCTTCAGTTTGGAAATGAAAGTCCTTACAGGTATGACTTAAGAGTTAGTTCTTCAGAAATCTCATTACATATAACGGCCAATCTAAAAAAAAAAAAGCATACACGCTAACTTCTCAGTGATGGCATAACAAAGCACCTAAAATTGAGTACTTGAGCAACAGAAATTTGTACCGAAGTACTTCCTGGGTGAGAGGGAACCATTCCTCTCAGTAGCAATAGGTTTATGGAGTGAGTAAACTGTTCACAAATACAGAGAAGAGGAAGGAAGGAAGGAAACGGACATTGATAGAAGCATCATTATAGACAAGAGATGATTGATCTCAATATTACCTCGTTTTAGTCCCAGGTCCACCCTGTAGAGCAGATAGCAAGCCACCCATTTTGCAGATAAAGCAGCTGACGCTCAGAAAGGCTAAGTCGTTTGTTTAAAGGCAAGCATTGAAGAAGCCAAAACACACAAGATCAAATGCAAATTATTTCCCCAAATCCTTGCTCTTAAAATACAATTTGGTTTCCACAAGGGTGGATGCTCTCAGGTTCTGAGGATGCATTGTTTGATTTTCAGTGGTTTAGGATGCCCAGAGTGGATGTAGTTATCAGGTTGACAGTGACAGGAACAATGAGGACAACCACAGTGATACTAGAAGCCTCAAATTCCACATCTGTCGCTTGTAGATACACAGCAGTGAAAAATGACTCCATTTCAATGGCCATGCAGCACATAAAGTGAGCTTTGACTTTAAATCTAATGCTCTTTAGAAATTGATGCCCTTTAAATTATTTAGCCTAATCTGAATCTATTTCACTTCTTTCATTTCTTTTCAAGGATTGCCAGGAACACAGTGAAAGTAGACTTGTTAAATTTATACATAGGGATGCTCTGAAGGAATCTGAAGGAAAGGCTAGGCTTAGTATCTTTCCTTGGCATAGTATATTTCTTACATCTTCAATCACCACCCTTTACTAAACAGTGTGCAAAGTACCTTTCTATATCTATCAATAGAATCTTACATCAAAATTTAAGTTGTTATGCATTATTCACATATTTTACATATAAAATTATATCTAACCATATATTATATGGTATTGGTGGCCTTTTAGACCTTACTGATCTTATCAATATGAATAACCCTGTCATGGGCATCTTTTTCATCTCTGCAGCTAGTCTGTGTTCACTCTTTTTGACCCTTAAGGGAAAATGCATGTGGCTTGTCAATTCATGGACTGTTACAAACCATAGATAAAGAAACAAACAACTTAAGATGGTATCACAGCACACTCATCTCTCTTACGCCATTTGTTTTCAGATTTTGTTCTTCTTATTTTTTTGGCTTGGAAGCTATAGTCCTGCTTCTTTATCACTGGTAAACATGGGGGCTTACAGCTATGATATTCAAAAGGACTTTTATGTATTGGGAATATCAGAGAAGGATGATACATGCACCATATATCCCATCTTTTAGCTAAAAAGGCTGCCCTCAAAAACTACTCCATGGCTTTAATTTGGAGGACTTGGAAACATATTATTCCTCTAAGTGAATCTGGTAAGGAATTACCTTTGAAGTAAAAACAGTTAGGCCTTTTGGGTTAAAGAAAATACCAGAATGGACATTATAAACAAGAAGTTTGGAATGCAGGTCTTAAATATGGATGAAAGTCTAGGACTGGTATTTCTTTAGGGGACACACAGGTACAGAGATTGTAGGTGAAAGTAGAACATTTAAGGAGAAGTTGCAGAATATAAATTCTGAGAGAGTTTCCATTCAGGTACTAGAATATATACAGAGAAGTAACAACCTGTAATGCAAACCAAAAGACAAGAAAGTTTAGACATACACCATCCATATCAACCAAGCCCTACAAGCGTGAGATGAAGGCTGAGCACAGCTACAGGATTTAGAAGTCAGTAATTTACAAAAATAATTTATGAATGTAATAGACCACTAAGTGGAATGATTTAGATGAAAGAAATGGCAGAATAACATCCTAGGCCTGAGAAAGTCATTATCTAACACTAATGATGGTAGTAACAAAACTAATAAGAGGAACACTTATTATTATTGATTTTTTTGTCATGTGCTTGGCACTGAGATAACTTAATGAACAAATAATTTAATCTTTAACATTATTTTTTAAGGAAAGCAAATACACATACACACATATCACAAAACAAAAGAAAATCTATAAGAAATGAGGTTTAGAACACAAATGAACAAAGGTGGATGGATGTCTTTGAATGGTTCCCTAGTCTCATTACCTTAATTACTTACTCTCACCACCTGGAAACCAAGGATTATTTCTTCTTAGCAATGTTTAAATAAGAACACAGTTAAACCTAAGCACCACGACAAATGAGTCAACGGAGTCAGCACTGATTTCTGAACAAGTTTGTTGATGAATGAAAAACAATAATACTAGAAAGTGTTGATAGGAATCCTCTTGTGACTCATTTAAGGCAGCAGGTTATGTACATGGTACTAACATTATGCAAAGGCTTATCCAAGCTCCTTGATGTTCCAATAAATATGGGATGACAGAGATTTTAAAACAGAACTTTGAAATTGTCAAATTATGTTAAACGTGTTTCCTTTAGTGTGCTAAAAATACCTCCTGCTGCCCAGGGAGACTTGGACTGGCATTTCTAAGACTTCACTTTCACTTACTCCCCAAACTGAAGCAACTGAGAAATTCAAGTCAACATTGGTTTTACTTTAGAACATTGTGTTGAAACCGAAAAGCCCAACAAGTTTATAGCTACAATCAAATTGGAAGATTGTTAAAGTTAGATTCCCAAAGAGAAGAATCTATGGCTGGCTTTCAAAACTGTCTCCAGAATTCACTATTTTCTTGACTGCTTTCTTCTTCCAGTTTCCAGGACAATACATTTCAGTCTTAGCAGTGACCAAATATGACATGCCATTAAAATGAATAGCATATGACTTTTCTTTCCGTTATTCTCCTGCACATTTTGAATGGGTTGAGTGTGAGTGGCAGCTTCCTGTAGATGTATATCCATATCCTGACCCTGAATTTATGAATTGGACCTTAGCAGGCAGAAGTGTTTAACAGATGTAATTAAGCAAGACGTTTTAAAATGAGGTCATGGATTATCTGGTTTGGCCTTAAGTCCAATGGCAGGAGTCCCTGTAGGAGACACCCAAACAGAGTGACAAGGACAAGAGTAGAAACACATGTGAAGATAGAAGCAGGAGCTGGAGTTAGGCAACATAAGCTAAGCAATAGCCTTGCATCTGCTAGAAGATGTAAAAGGCTGTGAAACAGTCTCCCCATGAGCTCAGAGTGAGCTCAGCCATGCTGACACCTTGAGCTTGGATCTTTGGCCTTAAGAAACATGAGGTAATAAGTTCCTGTTGTTTTAGCCCAAGTTTGCGCTAATTTGTTACAGCAGTCCTAGGAATCTGCAATGCCATTCTTGTGATTTTTCGTGCACTGTTACTGGAAGAAATGACACATGAAAACATTTGTCAGTGCCTGACAGAGACCTAGAAACATCTGTTCTTGTGCATTTTAATTATCGTGGATCCAGCTTAGATGGTATCTGGAGGGAAAACCAAATCCAAGGTATGAAATGAGCATGTCCTAAGGCAGAAGTGTTTTACCAGCAAAAACAAGTGGAACAACCACTTTGTCTCCACAAGGGGTTTCCTGACAAGTTGATAGAACTTGACATAGGAGCTTTGGACATTTGGCTTTGTCCATTCTTGTAGATGCTTCATTGGATTTGAGTTTTCCCTGTGGGTTGACTAAATCTGATGGAGTTTGGAAGCAATGGAATTCAGTAGAATGGCTTTTACAGCACATATTTAGAAGACAGTGTGCAAATATACCCATCATTATTTTACATTTCAAATTAAATATGGATGAAAGCATAATTTAAAACCTCATATGATGTTAGCAGACTCATGAAATAAAAACAGAAGCTCACTGCTCCTCGCGTTCCACTCCTGGTTATTGTTCCCACAAGGAAACTATTCTAACAATTTTAGTGTTTATTCATTTATCTCTTCTACATTTTAAATAACAAATAGATAATTATGATATTTTTAAAATGTAGATACATATTGGCTTCTTAATATGGAAGACAGAAAATTATTTTCCTCTTTTTATCTGCCCTGTATGTATTTCTGCTGATTTTATCTTTGCAACTTAATAATAGTGTAAATTTGGAATAATAGTCAATATTTATTTTATGGTTGCTCCACAAAAATTACTCACAGTCAAGTCACTAAATGCATTAAAATTGCATTTTTTGTACTATTTTTTTCTGGAATTTAATTAGTATTATTTTCTTTTGCATAGATTTCTATGTACCAGTCCTAATATACACACAAATTCTTTGAGATTTATTGCTTCCATGGATATGCAAAAATGTTCAATTAGTTTTTACTGTTCTTCTTAGATATATCTCTTCTGGAATCCTTCTGCTTATTGCTTTAGTTCAGCTGATATGCTTGTTACAGAGCAGTTATGCTGCCATTTCTCTTTGTCATTGTCTTGGGATCTGAATTATAGTCCCTTTTCTGATATTCATGTATTTTTCTCTAGGTTTCATCTCTCATTTTTTGTGCAATATGTTCTATAGTAGTTTGCTGGGACAAAATGAACTATAGATTAAATTTAGAGTCAATATATTTCTGAAAATATAATAATTACACCTTTACATCATGTGAAGGTTTTGCTGGGTATAGAATCCCAGGGTAAAAATAACTTTCCACCTGATGTGTAGAGACATTGCTCTGGTTTTGCAATTGAGAAATTTAATGTTGTTCATGTTCTCTACATTTTGTAGCAAGTTTTCTACCCTCTTCTCTGAAGATGTTTGACAATGTTTCTTTTTATATTGCATATTCCGTAAAGTTAGCAATATGACTTTGAGGTTGGCCTTTGCATATCCTTCATAAGGTTATCTGTGGTTCCTTGAGTCTTGAAATGAGTGTTCATTAGTGCTACAAGTTTTCTTGTATTACTTTTTAATAATTTCCTTTGTCAGTCATCTCCATATTCTCCGTATTTACTTTAATCTTTCTTTCTATATTTTCATAAATATATTAATTTAAGCTGATACTCTAATTAATATTTCTCAACCTCTGCCTTTTAATTCTTCTCCTGGAAATAACTCATATTTTATATTGAAACATTATAAATTAATTGCACATACACATTCAATAAGTATTTATTATGTACTTGAGTACTTATTACATGTCATGCTTTTTTTTTTAACTTCGTAATAGGGCCTATTTTTTTTTGTATAAATGACTGAACACAGAGTCTGATGAATGCCAGGCAAGCACTTCTTCACTGAGCTATATCCCCAGCCTTCCTTTTACCCTTTCTTTTGAGAGACAGTGTTGCTCAGTTTCTCAGGCTAGTCTTGAGCTTCTTCTGTAGCTCAGACAGACCTTGAATTTGTGATCCTCACTCCTCGGTCTCTTAAATCACTAGGATTGCAGGCTTGTGCACCTAGTGTTGGCTGTTACGCCTGTCTTTGTTTCCATAATTTATCACCTTAGCTTTCTATCCATTACAGTCTTCAGAGAAACATTTCCTGTTTCTTAGATTGTGCCTATTTAGTATAAGTTTCCCAATTTCTGTTTGTTTAGAATTATGTATTTCTTATCACTATCTCTGTTAAAATGTCTGGCCACTCCATGCTAATCCATTCATAGTTAAGAGCTGTGAAATGTTATGAGGAAGCTCTATGTCCACAAATGGAGTAAGTTGACCGGATTGTGATGAGTAGTTTTAATTGTCAGTGCAATTATAATCACCTGAGAACAGTGTCTTAGTGAGGGATTGTCTAGATTAGGTGGGCCTGTGGGCATGTCTGTAGGGAAATGACTTCATTATTTTTATTGATGTAGAAAGACTTAGCCCACTGTGGGTGGAACTATTCCCTGGGCTTGTGTCATGGACTGTATAAGAGTAGAAAAATGGCCTGTGTAGTAAGCATGTATGCAATTATTCATTCTGCTTTTGACTACGGATATGATGTGACTAGCTATTTTGAATTCTTGCTGCTTTAATTTTCATGTTATGATGAACTGTAATTTGGAAGTGTGAGCTAGCCCTTTCTACACTAAATTGCTTTTTAGCGAGGTATTTTATCACACCAACAAAACTGAAACCAGGACATTCACAGATTGCAAGTACAGTAATGTAGGGTAAAATGATAGTGATGCCCTAATTTATGAAGAGCCATTTATTCTTACCATTTTTAGAGCTTTTTCCTGACCTAGACAATTCACTTAGGGTACTCTAATCTTTTGCCCAGTGTGACATACATATCTCCCTAATTGCATTTGATTATGGGTAGCATTTAAATTTCTCTAGGTTCATTTTAACTTTCTTTTTGTCTTCTGTGGCTCACCATGACTTCAGTTATCCCCAATGTCCCCTAACACAGACTCTTTCTAGTTTAGTCTCTCTGTATGACAGAACCTCAGTGCTAACTTCAAGCATATGAAGACTATCTTTTTAGACACCCAGAATGGGTTGGGAAGCCCAGAGCAGAGACTGCCTTTTAAAGACTTCCTTTGTCTTCTAATTTAGTCCCATTTTGCCAGCAAACTAAATAGCTTCTTATAGCTTCAGTACCCAAGCCTTCTGGATTTCCAGTGTGCTGCTAACTTAGATCTTTCTGTCATTCTTGCTGACAGGTAATTTTCATATCTCACTGCTCTGTTTAGATAGTATTTTCAAAATAGCAGTGTCAGTTTCTCAGTCTCTCCTTTTTGCTTTCTGTCATTGAAGAATGTTTTAGTCTATGATGCTATTTTGGGGACATTCTGTAGGGAGCAGGAAATAAACATGTAGATTCAATCTGCCATATGGACACAGATGTTCCAAAATTACTTTGTGATATAATTTGATGGAACTCCTGTGGGAAAGTGTTCTGAAATGAGGTTAAACAACATATTTTCCCCATAAAAATCAGAACCAGGGAGAACATTCCAACAACGACTATGTAAAATGCTCAGAACATTCTTACCACAAACATCCATAACACTACATGACATTATAAAAAACAATCATTCCAGGGCTGCACACATTGGCCAGAGTAGGCAAGCTTGTATGTATTTATTCTTGCAAAGCTGCCACAGTGCTGTTTCATGTCTTTTTGTATAAAAGAAGTCTACCACTGCGAGCATCTCAGTTGGTGAGAAAGCTATTCGATGTGTAGGGATGGCCAGAATATATAGCAATTGTTTTGCTGCAGGATTAACTCAGTATAAAGTATGGCTTGAAAACATAACAATGATTTTTGTAAGTGACTTGTCAGTATGGAAATAAACACTCATGTTAAAGACTCATTGGTTGTTAATGAAATGCCCTCTGTGATTTGAATGGAGAGTGTCCTCAGCCTCATGTGTTTGAGTATCTGGTCCCCAGCTGGTGACATTGTTTTGGGAGGTTATGGGACTGGAGGGGTGGGAGGCATTGCTGGAGGATGTGCAACACTGAGGATAGGCCTGCGAAGATCCTAGACTGGGTTCACTTTGGCCCAAGGTTTTTGCTTTTTCTCTGCCACTGTGATATGATAGGTCCCACTACCAGTGGTGGAGCTGTTCCAGCCATGACACTGCCCACCATGATGGAGCGATTCCAAAGCAAATACTCTTTTCCTACAGGTGGTTGTGTAAGATATTTGGTCATAGTAACTTAAAAGTAACTGAAAGAATACCAAATAAATTCAATGGAGCAAATGACAGTCTTGTTAACAGTTGGTACTGGAAATTTATCCACATACAATAAGATGAACTATATCTCATATATACAGAAAATATACTCAAAATTATAGAACAAAACACATGAGGATCTTTATGATCTTTACTTAGGAAGAAAGTTCTTACTACACAAAATTCTAATTCATGAAAAGTTATTAATTATACTACATCATAAGTAGAAACATTAGGGGCTCAAGAGATCCATTTGCTGTTATAATAGAGGACCTCAGCTGCCTATAACCCCAGTTTCTTGAGATCCAATGCCCTCTTCTGGCCCCTGCATGCCCCTGCATGCATGTCGTACACATATGCACACTAAGCACACATACATACACATAAAATTAATACTTAGAAACTAGAAGCATCAATGTAGAAAAGTACCACTTAAAATAAACATGGACAGGACATAGAGTGAAAGAAAATATTTGCAAATCATATATCTATTATCCAACTACATAAAGAAAATATTTACATATTATATAGTCCATAAAGGACTTGTGCCCAACTAAACAGTAATACATATGACCAACTAAAAATCAGCAAAATATTTGTACAGACACAGCAACAAAAATAAATAGCTAATATATATAAAAGTATATAGCATATCCATTCTTTAAATTCCAAAGAGATTATTATAAATAGACAAAAGTTTACATCATCAAAATTAATCTCACATTATTCATTGTTGGGCAGGGTGAAGTAACATGAAGTAATCACTGATTAATTGTTGTGATGTATAGTGATAGAGTTCCTTTGGAAATCAATTTGTTAGTTTTTTAGGAAAGTTAAATGTAAATTTCACACACAGATCTAAACAACTGAACTCCTAACTTTCTACTTAAGAGAAAGAAAGTTGTGTAACTACACTAATTCTTGTAGATAAAGGTTCCTGATAATGTTGTTAATAATAATAAAAACCTTGTCCAAAATTTTGAGGATACACTAATCAGTGAGCAGATAAAAAGAACGTGTCATTTCTTTCCAGTAAAATGTGAATTAACAGTTATGTAAGCTGGTTAGTAATGAATACAAACATGGATGATATCTCTCCAAACTGTACTAAGTAAAAAAAGACACAAGTACACATTATATGACCCCTTTAAAGATGAAATTTATTTTAAAAGTAAGTGTGTATGATTGCCTAGCATCTAGAAAGGGAGCAGGAGCTGATTGATGAACACAACTTTTAGAGGTGAGGGTTGTATTATAAAAGTGGATTATAGCAATGAATACACAACTATGGGAATGTACTAAAATCAAACTCTTCACTGAAAAATCAGTTAATTGTAAAATATATAATTCATACCACCATAAAACTGTAAAATAACTGTCATGAAAATTGCATTCAATGCTCTTGGAATGATTATAAGCTTCAAGTAGTATTTATTAGCCCAGGATCAGTCAATTAGATAAATCTCTACTTTTGTGAAATGTCCTTGTAAAGTCAGTAAGTAAGAAACTTCAAATTTGTTTTCAGTTCTCTAAGACCTGATTCAGTATACCCAAAACTTGTCTATAAAGAACCTTGCAGTCAGGCTAATTGATATGAAATAGATAAAAGACAAACATTAACATGGACATACAACTCAAAATTTATGATTTATATCTAACTATGACATTAATTACAAATTAATTATATTAACAATCACAGGAATTCCAACCAGATTTACTTACAAATGAATCAATATCTTCTTCTGATGCTGATGGAGTTGGAGGTAAGTCATTGATTTTCATTATCGTTGTACAGTGATTAATTACATAGCAATATTTTGATTATATTGGTTAAATTAGCATAGATTATTACATGGACACATAATGAGAGTTTGATCTTGAATGATAGTTATTTGTAATGATAATGCCTTCATTCATCCACATAGTATTACTTATTAGATACAATAATAAGTTATGTGGATTTTATTCACAACAGTGAATGAAGGAGTCTTTTCCATTAGAGATTTATCTTCACTTTATTGCAGTCCAGAGAAAGATAAAAGCAATTGCCATTAGGATAAAGCTTACTTTATACCAATATAGCATAACATATAATCTACTGTAATATTCAAAGTAAATACTAGGCCTGCAGTTGTCATGAAGACTTAGATGTGATGTACCTTACCTAGGTTTGGTGGCCAGGATACATTTCCTATGGGATTGTGGAAAGCCTTGTTGGAGTTTGCTGGTATGATGGGGAGAATAACAGGAAGGTATTCCACATAGATGAAAAGCACATGCAGTGTCTTAGTTGAAGGACAGGAAGAGGTATGGGGGGAACTGGAGATAGTTCATCAAAGTTAGAGCTGAGAACTTATAGGCTCAATGAGGTGCAAGGTCCAGGTAAGGGAAAGTTGCTGGAGGGTGCTGCCCATGATGCTAAGGATTCAGAGTATCTTAAGAGCAATGGGAACCTATGCAAGATTTTAAGAAAAAGCTGTCAATATTAGAAATGAAACAAACACTGTGAGAGACGCATCCGAAGTGGAACTTCACTGTCTTCCTGAAACAGAAACCAGAAAGAGGTTTGGAGTTGTAGCTTGGTGTAGAGCAACTGTTTCATCTATTCAAAGCTCCTAGTTCAGTCTCCAGCACCACAAAGATAGAAAGAAAAGATGCTCAGAAAGTTTACCTAGGTGGATTAATGAAATTAGAGGTGCTTTATTTGCTTATGTTTTGGTATTGTTTACCTTTACCTCAGTTTTTATTTGTTCTTTGAGAATTTTGTGTAATGTATTTTTTTAATTAAGAAATTTTTTATTCATTTTACATATCAACCACAGATCTCCCTCTTTTCCCTCCTCCCCCCTCTCCAGCCTCCCTTGCCAGCCCCCCCCATTCCATCCTCCAACAATGTATGGCTTTCCATGGGGAGTCAGCAGAGCCTGATACATTCAGTAGAGGCAGGTCCAAGCCCCTCCCCTTGCATCAAGGCTGTGCAAGGTATTCCATCATAGGTAATGGGTTCCAAAAAGCCAGCTCATAATATTCACCTCCAATGTCAGAAATTCCCATTTCTTTATCCACTCAACTTTGTGTTCTCTTTTATTTCATTGTTTTAAATAGAAGTGTGATGTGTGATTCCTATATACTCTGGGATGTGTGGCCTTCCACTGGAGCATGGTCAAATTACTGGGGCCATGCCCTTAAAGAAAACTGACCTTCCCCTTTCTAGCATCTCCCAATACCTCCTTGCTAGGAGTGGGCCAGGGACTTCATGCCCACCTCCCCTCTCCATGCTCGGATTATGTCTGCCTCAAGCTTGTGCCAATCTTGAACACTCTGTCACAAATGCTATGAGTTAGTTTGTGCAATTACCCTACTGTGTTTGGGAAGCATGGTTTTCTTGTAGTCATTAACCACCTCTGGCTCTTAAAATCTTTCCACCCCTCCTTTACTGTTGATCCCTGATTCTCAAGAAGAGAGGTTGCGAGATATATGTCCCATTTAGGATGGAACACCCCACAGTCTCTGATTGTCCACACCTTTACCAGTTGTGGGTCTCTGTATTATTCATTATCTCCTGTAAAAGGAAGATTCTCTGATGGTGGTTGAGAGATGCACTCATCTATGAACATAAGGGTAAAACATTAGAAGTTGGTTTGATACCCTGCCACTTAGAGTAATAGTAGATGCTTCTTCTCTGGCACCTTTTTGACCTGTTTAACTACAGGTTCTTGGCATTGATAATGTTCTATGTATGGGTTTCGACATGTGAGATGGGGCTTAGATTCAATCACAAAGTGGTTGACTACTCCCATGACATCCAATGCTACTATTACACCAGTGTGCTTGCCATGCCAGGTGTACCATTATTGGAGCTCACAGAGTTCACAGCTGAGTAAGACTCATGAGTACGTTTATCCTTTGGTAGCATACATAACACTTTCTAGTGCTAGGAAATCAAGAAATGAAGTCCATATTTTATAACTGCGAAATTCTTTGATGCTTTGGGCAAGCATGAGAAGGAAAATGATGCTTCACAAGACTTTTTTTCTCATCTTTCAAGGCATTTTTTATTCTTTGTTCTCAGCTTCAGTACATGGTAACTTCTAAGATGTTTTTCACTCCCCAGGACAAAATGATTAAACGGAATGTATTTAATAGAGATTACATTTAACAGTAGATGTGACAACATTGTAGAGGCCTGGGCCTAGGTTTCAATTCTGCCACAGAGTTTGCTTCTTGCATGGTTGTTTACTTGTTCTACATCTTAGCTTTGCGTTTTGCTTGCGAACATGAAGCCTGAGGCCCCAGCTCTCCCTACAGAGAGTAGAAACAAAGGTTCATTGCGCTAGACTCAGGACAAATGGGCAGACAAAAGCTGAAAGCTAACGAGTATCTTTGCTCCTTCGCCAGCTGTGCTTGGGGTCAGGGATAAGTGTTCTCTCAGACAGTCGCTCTTACACTCTCTTTACCCATTGTTTCTGAAGAGCAGCAGACAGTGGGACTTCCACACGTTCCAGACAGTGTGAGGCTGACATGCTCCGTTTGTTATTCAACACAGTGGAGTAAAAGAGGCCATCAGGCATTTGCTGAGCTGATAAGATGCAGAGTATAACTGATTCCTGGGAAAATATTTTCTGCCTTAAGGAGATAAATATTTATCTCAGCTCTTCTGGGAAGCATATGCTTAATAAATGATGTTTCTGTTTCTAATGGTCTGTTTATTTTTTAGAGACTTCACATCACAAATTAGAGTATGTTCCATTATATATAAACTCTCAAAATGTATTTTTGTGAAATATTCTCAAGAAGATTGGAATTTACTTATCAAGAAAACATTCTTCAGTTTCTAAGTTCCCACAAATGGCTTAAATTTTGACTTCATAACACAGTTCGACACTAGTATCTTTTGCTCATATAATTACTTTTCATTTCAAAGGACCCAAAAACTTTGAAGGGCATATTGCAATTTATTTAATACCAAGGGACAGATTTTATTTAAAATGTGAGAATTTTTTGCAGAAGCCTTTATTTTTGGCTTTCTTTTCAGTATTGAAGATTGAACCCAGAGCCTCACATGTTAGCAGGCAAGTGAGTCATATCCTGAACCCCCTCCCTTCTTTGCTATTATTTATTTTTTTGGGAGATAAAATCTCAATTAATTTCCCAAAACTGGACATAAATTCACTACCGAAGCAGGATTTGTAATTGCAATCCTCCTGCTTCAGCCTCCTAAGTCAGCGGGATGATAGCTGAGTCACCAGACCTGGGGACAAAGTATTTTTCATACCTTTTATACATGCCAGTTTCCAAAGCAAGAACATATTCTAAAAAACGGAAGCTAGCATCTACGAACTCTAACCAAAGACCCTGAGTGGTTCTAGGCAGACCTATATTTTAGGATCATAACACTGAGCTGAACTCAGTTTGGGTTTTGTGTTCCATTCTACTCAGAAATTCTAGATCCCTGTTGTCTTGCTAAGTAACTCTGTTACACACTTGCTGCACAAATGTCCTCAGTACTTACTCATCTTTCAAAATCCCAGCATCCCCGCCCTCCCTGTGTGCAATCTGTTGATATGGAATAGTTTCCCTGGTGAATAATTACCTCTGCAAGTTGCATACTTGAAATAAATCCTTTCAACTAGATTAATTAGGTTCAGCCAGAAAGAAAGACTAGATGTCATTTTGTAAGTTCTGCTGTGTATAAGCCATCATACTAGGGGCCTTTGTTTCCATTTTTATGGCCTGCAATTCTGAGAGGCAGGTGTTATCTGCATTTTACAGTTGGGGAACTGACTTTACAAGGGGGTAGTCACTTCCTTACGGCTACAGTGGAAGGGAAACCCCTGTATCCAGCACTGACTTACACGTTGCATTGCGCCCATTCAGAACCATTGCTCACCATCTTCAACAAGGCTCTTCATGCTACAAATGGCTGATGCATATGGGGTCTCATGTCCACAGATATCCTAGGTGTCAAACCATCATGCTTGGTTTGAGCCTTCCTGGTGTAAACATGACTAGCCCAGTGCCCATAGTCCTGAGGATTGTCAGTATGGTGGTCAGTCTAATCCCTTGCTGCTCTCCCTTGCTTCAAGCCTCTTGTCCAGTGGTTCTTAACCTTTCTAATGCTGTGATGCTTTAATGCAATAACTCGAGGTTTTGGTGACCCCAACCATAAAATTATTATTATTATTATTATTATTATTATTATTATTATTATTATTGTTATTTTGATTTTTCGAGACAGGGTTCTCTGTGTAGTTTCGGTGCCTGTACTGGATCTCGCTCTGTAGACCAGGCTGGCCTCAAACTCACAGAGATCCACCTGGCTCTGCCTCCCGATTGCTGGGATTAAAGGCGTGCGTCACCACCGCCTGGCTGATAAAATTATTTTTGTTGGTACTTCATAACTGTAATTTTGCTACTGTTACGAACAGTAACGTAAATATCTGACCTGCAGATGTTGTTAGGCTATCCCTGCGAAAGGGTCACAAGGCACAGGTTGAGACCACCGCTCTGCTCTCTGTCTTCCTGCTCTTTCTGGCTCTCCAGTCACTCTCAGGTAGAGTTCATTCCATTTGTACAGTTTCTCTGGAACATCACCAGTAGTACGAGGAAGTTTAATGTAGCTTGTTTTCTTTTTTTCCTGAGGTGCTGGGAATAGCAGAAAGAGGCAATCTCAGGCCACATCTAAGTCCATGATATTGAGGGTTTGACCCTCTCCCCTGCAAAGTTCCCAAGCCAGGAGCTTCCGTTGCACATCTTCTCACAAGTTTTCTCTCCCCACTTTGACTCTAGAATGTTGCCTCTTCCTCGCTCCTCTTGATTCTCAGATCTCCTCACCGTGTCTCTCTTGTGAGCGATCAAAGCAGCTGTGACACATTGTTCTTGTTCTGTTTTCACTTCACACAGGTTTAAGCTTTCTTCCTTCTGGTGTCTATTAAATTTGCCTAATATAACCAGATGCGAAAACCTTTTATCTTAAGATAAATATTTTACCATGACCATATCTTCGACTTAAAATGTAATAATACTCATTTTTTCTCTCCTAAAATACAGAATGGTACAAATCCACCAACAAAAACTGCGCATGGGAGGTGGCACTGTCTTACTCTGCTGTGTATACTTTGTGCCTCTGAGATTGCTTTCATCCGAGACTTCTATTTGCTCCACGAAGCAGTAGAGACTGGGGCACTATAAAGGACATAACAACTCTGTGTAACTAATTAAGTCCATAACCAGAACTGGAATTTGGATCTTAAGATTTAGGTCAGTAACGAGAGATCTGATGGCTTTGAAAAATAGATGAGTGAATGTTTGGGATAATAAAAGAAGCTGCCATGATTTTCAGTCTTAAAATTCTCATCCCATAGGCAGAACTTGCAATTAACTGTTGCCCAGAGACACTGTCTTGAGCATTAATTTGGTCCTTGTGAGAGGTCAGTATATACAAAGATGTGGCCTGGCTACTATTTTTTAAAATATGGATAGCATTTACCCTCCTATAAAAGACATATTTGGCACATTTATACATATGGCACATATATATGGCACATAAATATACTGCACAGCTAGGACTTTGAGGTGTTACAGAACCACATTAGCTAGAGATTTTTGCAGTCACAACCTCAGAAAGGTTGTTTATTTATTTATTTTTTTGGGGGGAGCCTCAATTGTTTTTTCTGATGCTTAGTGAACCATAGTAAAACACTCATATAACCTGCCCATGAGTAAACTGAGGCACAGAGTGCTTAATCGACTTGCTAGTTTCAGCCAGAGGCCAAAGTACAGATGCGGGATTCAAGTATCAGTCTCTACCAAGATCCAATCTGAGCCTCTAGCTGCATATTCTGCCAGTAGCTGCAGAGGACTTAGTCATCACTTTGCATGTTGTTACAACGTCTGCAACAACATGAAAGCAATATAGTCAAGAAGCCAGCATGCTAATATTTCCCTATTCTAGGAGCTTGGCCACGTGCTTGGCTGTGGGTCTCTGCATTTGCTTCTATCAGTTGCTAGTTGTAGGTTCTATGATGGCAATTAGGGTAGACACCAATCTGAGTGCAACTGAAGAGAGGGAGAAAGGGTTGTAAGAGCAAAGGGGGTCAGAATCATGATGGGAAAACTACAGAAATAGCTGACCCGAGCTAATGGGAGCTCATGGACTCTGGACTGACAGCTGTGGAGCCCACATGGGACTGAACCAGTCCCTCTGAATGTGGGTGAAAGTTGCATTGATTGATATGTTCGTGGGTCCCCTGGCAATGGGACCAGGACTTATCCCAGGTACACAAAGTGGCTTTTTAGAGCCCATTCCCTATGGTGAGATGCCTTACTCAGCCTTGATGCAGTGGGGAGGGGCTAGGTACATCCCCCAACATGGTATGACAGATAGCCTGTGTTGACTATCCAAGGGAGGTCTTACCCTCTATGAGGAGGGGATGAGGGTGGGATGAGGTAGTTGGTGGGGGGAGCGGGAGAAGAGGAGGGAGAGGGAACAAGGGGTGGTAAAAAGGAAGGAAATTTTTTAAAAGAACTTATAAAAAATATTTCCCTATTCCATTACCCAACAATTGGTACACACACACACACACACACACACACACACACACACACACACGCACACACGAACATAAAGAAACTAAGTAATAAAATGATACACTTTCTAAGTCATGTATTTATTGCCTGTCTTGAACAAGTGTCTCTAATCTGCCCCTTGCCTTCTATTATAAGTATGGTCAGTTTTGTAGCTAAAGCATCAGGTTCAAAGCCATATTAGTTCTTCTTGCAGTGGCTAATTCAGCAATAGAAATACTGTATTCTTTGAAAAGGGAAGAAAATTGAGCTTCTAGATGGTCAGAGACTTTGATCATGACAGAGATAGTCTGTGGTGAGAGAAATCATAGCTCAGGTAACATCAACGCTGTGAGGATGTATATTTTCTTCAGGACCAATTATCCATTCTCTCACAAATAGTGGGAGGTTTATCAGGGATTATCAACACATTTTTAGTTATGTTTTGTCAATGTGACAGAACATCCTGGGCAAATCAACTTAAAAGAGGGAAGATGTATATTAGTTCAGTTTCAGAGGTCAGTTCATAGCTGGCCAGCTCCACTGTTTTCAGCCTGTGGCAAGCCAGAAACATCATACAGAGGAAGGCAGATTACTTTAGGGCAGCCAGGAAGCAGAAACAACTAAAGAGGAAGGGTCCAGGGACAAGATACATTCTGCTAGAGTTTGTTCTCCTCCATGGCCTACTTCTTCCAACTAGGCCTCATCTTCTGAATTCTACCACCTGCCAACAATGCCATCAAATGATGACTGTATCAATTGACTAAATCAAAGGCCTGAGGATGCAGTTATTTCTTCAGAACCCCTCTTCTGAACATGCACTGACGACCAAGACTTCAACATATGAGCTTCATCTAACTCATGACAAGTACCTCTAAGTTTTATGAATTTGCGTAAAAGTTAGAAATTATAGGATGAGATGTAATCTTTGAACTCTCCTAATTAAAAACCATTTAAAAAGAAATAAAACATTTAAAATCATACTATTCTGATTTATTCAGTTAATATGTTAAAAAATGATTTCTTTCTTTGAAGATTGAGCACCTGAGGTTTGTGGGTAATCATGCAGACTGATGCCTCTAACTTGATGGTAGTTCACAAGGCTGTGTAGAGAAAGATGGATTACATTTGTTCAAATTAGAGTTTGTCTTGAAACTCAATTTTTATAACATCCATGAGAAAATTTTATTTTATTAGTCTCTCCAACAAAAGAAAGCAGCTCAAACGTCATTTATTTTTATTATTGCTGAGAGCTGTAGTTTTATTAATTAGTTTTCTTTACAGTAATTGGTATGACACCCTTGAAAATAACACTAAAAAGCATTTGCTTCATCCTATTAGTTTTTAGCTCTTTTTTACAGTAAGATGCAGAAAATTGGGAGGCTTCATAATAGAAAACAAACAATATTTCTGAACTAGTGTATAGAATAGAATATCTTAAATTTGCACATAACCATTTTCCAGAGAGGAAACACATTATTTCAGCTTATGGAAAGGGGTTTTGGAAAATGTTACCCACCCCCCGAGACACACACATGAGCTTTAGTTCTAAATGATGCAAAATTGAGTAGTCTACTATGAAGAGCATAAAAGTGAAACACCTAAGCAGATCTTAAGTCTCTCTATGTTTCTACTTTGTAACAATTATAATCTACTTGGAGCTCATTCTCTGGTACACCAAAGGCAAGAAAAAGTCCTTTGAATTGTTCTGGAAGGAAACTAGCTGGATGTGGCATAGTGTATGTTGTAACTTACTATTGCTTACTGAATACATACAGAGGGCTTCAGACAGCTAGCTGGATGTGACCATGCTTTCAGCTTGGAATTGTGTCCTGAGTCTCTACAGCTGAAAGGAGTCCATGATTTTCTGATATCTGATCAATTACTTCTGTGGTAGGAGAGACCATGGCTCCATTATTACCAACCTGCTTCTCTTACACATGGATACAAACATACTTTTGTGTGAAAGTGTCTCCTCCTTGGTGAATGGAACATTGTAGTTTGGAGATGATGCCCAGTTATATTTGTCCACATTTCGACAATATTGATAATGACAAATTTTGAATAATGTTGAAGGTAAGAGTGCTTAGTTACTTAGGAGAGATAAGTTAGCATGCAAGGGTTGTCCAAAGGTTGGCACTTCCCAAGGCTTCATAACCTTCTTAGCTGAGTTCTTTGCATGAACATTCATTTCATATGAAAGCGAAAACTATTTGATTCCTAAACAGACAGTAATATGCTGGTACCACTTTTGTTTTTGCCTTCAATCTGTTAACCAAGGCACATATCATATTTTAAAAGAATCATAAGAAGTTAAGATAAAGATTACAGTAATTTGAATTTGTGAGTCATCTTTTTTCACATTCGGAAAAACTGACATTTCCAGCTTCAGCATACGATGTATGGGATGTAACATTCAAACTTTGTAATGTTTCTTTAAGAGGCAACACAGGAGGAGATAGCTTGGGCTCAATAAAATATGAGCAAAGCAAGTGTGGAAAACACTTATTTGGATGATAAATTCTTGTCAAGAATTTCCAATTTACTCTACAGCTATGGACTTACAATCCCCAGCATTCATCACGGTCTTCTTGCAAGAGCCCATAATAACCTGGGCAGCACCACCAGTGAGACAGAAGCAAAGCTCAGAGACAGGCTTCCAGGATGCAGGGAGCCCAGTCCAAACAAAGATGAGTTACACACGTTGGGTAGGATGAATCTACAAATAGCCTAGAGCCAGACATCAGACAATATTTGAGGTGACAAACTTCACAATAACTAAAAGAGACAGAAAAAAAAAAAGATGGAGACAGACATGGAGCTAAACACTGTATGGCTGCATGATTCATTTTAAGAGAAATCAACGTTGAGATGACATTTTTCCTTCTTCAGAACCAATAACGAGCCTCCTGTAATTAAGCAAACTTTTCCTCTCCTATCAAAACAAACTGTGAAGCCACACTGAAGCCGCTGACACATCTATCTCTCCACCAAAGCTATAGTGTTTTAATCTAACTACAATGCAAAGATGCGTGAGTCAGTCTACTGTAAATTTTCAGCAAATAGTATGTGTCATTGGAAATAACTTCAGCTTTTCCAAGGACCATAGATTTATTCTGTAGGAGTTTTAGACACAAGCAACAATAATTTAAGCTAAAGCAATTCCCCGTGTTCACTAAACCATAACCGTCTGAAACTAGTTATTTCTAGAATTACACAGAACTAAAATAGAAAACATGTAAACAGAGCTATGGGTTGGAATTCATCAAATGAAAGGAAAAATGTTTAGAATTTTAAGGTATAAAATATCACATCTGTTAAGTATTTATAGATGTCCAATTTAAGTGCGTACTTCAAATACTAATTAAAAACATTCTCTATAAATAGAAATCCAATTTGCTGTGTGTGCAGATTGAGTAATACAAGCAACTTCTCCTAGATATCAGTTTTCTCTCCATGCGAGCAGTCTAAAAGTAATTGACCTTTAGACTCCTATTAAAACTCAGCAATAAGGCTAGAGGAAAAGAAACTGGGTCTCCCTATGCCAACAAGCAAGGTTATAGTCAGTCTAATCCCATTGTTTCCGTGTTTACTGGTGTCAATAGGATTTGATGGGCCTACTGTTTCAACTAGCTGGACAGAAAGCAGAGTTCAACTCAGTGACCATGCCATGCTTTAGACATTGTGTGTATATAGGTAGACCCTTTGTATTTAGCTGATAAAATAGAACATAGGTGACATTGGCTTCTGCTGAATGCTGAAATGGAGAGACGATCCTCTTTGGTCTAGTTTATGTCATGGGAGTATACTAACATCAGAAGTAAATTTCAGGAGGTGACATTTTCTATGTTGATTATCACTCTCGTCCTGTGAGACTTTCTCTGGAAATACTAGTACTATCAAGAAGTTGGGGCTAATTTGTGGGTGGTATGCTATACATTTTCTTAGTAATACAAACATTTGTGAAAATCCCTTAAGAATTCTGTTAATATCTAGTGAATTTGAAACAGGTCAACTAATTGAGTCCCCTTATTTTATAGATGACAGAAAAGACAAGGGGCTGAGGCTGGAGAAATGGCTCAGTGGGTAAACAACATTTGCTGCACAGGATGAGGACCTGAGTTCAAATCCCTAGAATCAAGTAAAAAGCAAGGCTTGGTTGCACTCACCTGTAACCTCAGCACTGTAGGAGGAGAGGCAAAGGATGACTGGAAGTTGTTGAACATCATCCTCACTTCAGGTTTAGTGAGAGATTCTGTCTCAAAAGAATAAAGTGAAGAGTGATAGATCAGGACATTTGACATCCCTTTCTTGTCTCTACATGCACCACATGCAGGTGTACACATTTGCTCACATACATGCACACAAATGACACTCAAACACATAAATAATAAACTTAAAAAAGAGAATAAAGGTAAGGACCAACAACATAGAACAACCAGCTTCAAGGCATGGCTGGGACTGAGCTCAGAAACCTGAGTACCTTGGCTGTGCTTTTTGAGTTACAAGACAGCTTTATTATTCTCTCATGTAATTCATGCAGTTTATTAACAAACAAACAAAACACAGAACCACAATTCTCACTGAAGACTTCCAGCAAAGTACCAGACACATACTGATGTCTTTCTGGCAAGGATGGGGTCTCCAATGATCCATACAATCTTCTCACATTCACACACTGAATACCATCCTCCCATTTTAATCCACGCATTTTATAACCTCTGTGTTTGCACTCCTATGAGAACCCAAGTTGCAGGAATTTTATTTATTTTCTTTGCAAGTAAAATATATATCTTGACCTTCAACATAAAATGTAGGCTAGAATTAGTATGAAAATATGAACATATACAATTTCTTCCAAAGTAGAAAATATTTTTTCTGGAGAGAATAAGAGATACAATTGGTTATTACAACAGGACAGTAGGAGTACACTTGAATTATTCCTTTTTTATTTAAAAAGTTTTTATTCATTTTACATACCAACCACAGATCTCTCTCTCATCCCTCTTCCCCCATCCTCTCCTCCAAAAGGATAAATCTTTCCATGGGGGGGAAAGCAAAGCCTGGTACATTCAGTTGAGGCAAGACCAAGCTCCCCACCCTTATCCCCCACCCCCACATCAAGGGTGAGCATGATGTCCGACCATAGGTAATGGGATCCAGAAAGCCAGCTCATGCACCAGGGATAGATCCTAAACACACTGCCAGGGGCCCCTCAAACAGACCCAGCTACACAACTGTATCCTGTATACAGAGGGTCTAGTTGGTCCCATGCAGGATCCACAGCTGTTGATCTAAAGTTCGTGAGTTCCATTGAGCATGGTTCAGTTGTCTCTGTAGATTTCCCCATCATGATCTCTACTTCTCTGGCTCATTTAATCCCTCTTCCCTCTCTTTGACTGGTCTCCTGGAGCTCAGCCTGGTGCTTGGTTTTGGATCTCTGCATTTGCTTCCTTCATTAACGGGATGAAGGCTCTATTATTACAGTCAACCAAAGAATGGATAAAGAAAATGTAGTATACATACACAATGGAGTACTACTCAGCAGTAAAAAAAAAAAAGAAAAAAAACAATGACATCATGAAATTTGCAGGCAAATGGATGGAACTAGAAAATATCATCCTGAATGTGGTAACCCCAACTCAGAAAGACAAACACGATATGTACTCACTCATAAGATATAGATATAAAGCAAAGGATAACCAGACTACAACCCACAGCTCCAGAGAAGATAGGAAACAAGAAGGACCCTAAGAGGGATGCATGGACCACCTTGGGAAGGGAAAACAGAGGAATTATTCTTTTTTTTAAAACCACAATTCTTTATTGATTCTTTGGGAATTTCACATCATGCACCTCAATCCCACTCACCTCCCAGTCTCTTTATATCTACCCCTCACCCCTATGGCATACCCCCTCCCCAAATTAATTAAAAACATAACAAACAAAAACTAACGTTGCCATTCCATCTTTCCAACACCTCTTTGTTTATTCTAGTGGCATTGGGAGCTGCTGTGTGCCACAAGGTATACCCTTTTGTCCAATCAGCCCCACCTGCAAAATATTCATTGCAATGAGTCATTGGTCTGGTTCAAGGTCTCTGGCACACCATCATCTCTAGACCCTCATTAAAGTTCCTCTTGGATATCCTGCTGTTGCCTGGAATCCTGGAGATCCTGCAGTTATCATTCTATAGGACCAGTCCCTTCAGACACTCCAACAGATCATAGATGGGGTAGATATTAGTGTGGGCTAACCCAAGGCCCAGGATGTGGGTCTAGGTGGTAGCTGAGCTGGTTGGTCTAGGCCACTGGGACCACCCCTGCTGTGAGATGGTCTGTATGTCAAATTACTCTGATTGGTCAATAAACAAAACACTGATTGGCCAGTGGCTAGGCAGGAAGTATAGGCGGGTCTAACAGAGAGGAGAAAAGAAAGAACAGGAAGGCGGAAGGAGTCACTGCCAGCTGCCACCATGACAAGCAGTGTGTGAAGATGCCGGTAAGCCATGAGCCACGTGGCAAGGTATAGATTTATAGAAATGGATTAATTTAAGCTGTAAGAACAGTTAGCAAGAAGCCTGTCTCGGCCATACAGTTTGTAAGCAATATAAGTCTCTGTGTTTACTTGGTTGGGTCTGAGGGGCTGTGGGACTGGCGGGTGACAAAGATTTGTCCTGACTGTGGGCCAGGCAGGAAAACTCTAGTTATACACTCCGCTTAGGCGAGAGGCAGAGCCAGCTCTGTTAGGCCCATTCTGTCAGGGGCAGCTCTCCCACACTAATGGTGAGGGGTGGAACCATCTCTCTCACACTCAGACATGTATCTCCTCCATACCTTCAGAGTTTCTAAGTTCTAAAAAAGAATAACAAATTTTCTGTTCATTCAAGTATTCACTTTTGTCTGTTTTGTGAGATTTTTAATAGAAACTTTTGTTGTTATTTATTCATTTATTTTTAGAGCTAAGAGACACCATAATACATATAGAAGCAAAAAGAAATGGGAAGAAAAGGATCAAGTCTGTAATGTCATTGTCCTCTGCTGTATTCAATGTTTGAATCCATTAATGAGAATAGACACAATAATCATCAGATTTTATCTAACTGTAAAGGTCTAGAATTTCTATGCTCTCCATTTAATGTTTGTGTATGCATATATACAGCTATACATACATATTCACACATGCATATTAAATCTACAGGGCAATTATGGAAATACTAATGTATAAATTTCAAATAAGAAAGTAACAAGATATTGAGTCTGGATATACTATTGGCAATATTGTCTTAGGAAAGAAAGCAAAAAAGCTATTATTGAAGGGCACATCCAGGAACATAATGTCAGTTAGTACCATACCTTGGCAGTTAGTGGCAGACAGGAAAAGCTTTTTTTTTTCATTTGTCTTTGGAAAAATGCTTTAGTTATGGATACTGAAGATGTACAGTGTCTCTGATGTGGAAAGTCACATTAGATATTGTGGTGGGTTTAATCAAAATGACCCTCATAGGTTCAAAGGGAGTGGCACTATTAGGAAGTGTGGCCTTGTTGGAGTAGGTGTGGCCTTGTTGGAAGAAGCGTATCACTGGGGATAGGCTTTGAGGTTTCCGAAGCTCAAGCCAGGCCCCGTGGCTCACTCTCTCTTTCTGCCATTGCCTGCTGATCTGGATGTAGAACTCTCAGCTACTCTCTAGCATCATGTCTGCCTGTATGCCACCATGTTAACCACCATGATGATAATGGACTAAATCTCCGAACCTGTTAGCCAGCCCCAATGTTTTTCTTATTACAAGTTGCTGTGGTCATGGTGTCTCTTCACAGAAATAGAAACCCTAAGAGAGATGTTGTCTGGTTGCTCTTAGTTACTTCCTGTTTGGCTCACCTTCAGTTTTTAGGCACATTCTCTAGCTTCTTGCTATTGTTTCTGACTTTTGGAAATTCTTCCAGTCTCTTCTGTGTTGTCTGAAAACAATGAATGAAAGACAAAAGGAAATTACAAAATCCATGTAACTTCAGAAGTGCGAAATATTAAAACATAAAAGTGGTTGGCTAAGGAACAGGAACGAAATTCATCATACATTCTAGATCCATATCTGCTTTAATAAACCCTTTCTTTCGAATTGAAAGTGATAAGCCTTATCTGCTTTTTACATACATCTCAGGCACAATTTTGGGGATGTTTTATATTTTTACATTGACTGTCTGGACTTTCACATTTCAAAACTTCTTCAAATTATCTGGTTGAGCATAATCAAAACTTATAAGAATAACCGTCCCTAAACAAAGCATAGTGGCTGGGTTAATCACAAACACCAGAGGCATCATTTAACAAGTGCCTTTGCTCCCTACCCCCTGCCACACATTCCAATCTATCTCTGCCTAACCTCGCTCGACATTTGACAACAAGTTAGGATAGATATGCCAATCCAAACCTAGAGATCTCTTCTGTCTTCCTACTAAATGGTGGTTTTCCACAAGCACAGGAACTACTTTGTCTAATTATTTTCCATGCAGTAAGTGCTCCATACAGATTGGGTGAATAAAAGCAGAATGTATTTTTGCTAAGTCATCTAATCACATTTATTGATATCTAATATTTAATACACATTAGACACCTTACATATTTTATATATATATATATATATATATATATATGGTCACTTACTGCCTGCAACCATCTTTTGGGGTAAGCATTTTGTCCAGTCCTCACAAGTGAAGAAAACAAGGTGTAAATGACAGTGTTTTTCCAGGGTCACACTCTAGTAAGGAGCAAAATAGACTTAGAAAACTAAGAGTTCTAATTCTTCAGCACACAGCACTTCTGGGAGACAGTATTCTTTGCCTCTGATCCATCTGGTAAAAGCAAAATGCATTCTGATAATATTTTGGTACTAAGGTTCTGGAGTAAGTATTATGTGTGATAAAGGAAAACTTGAGGTATAGTTTTACTTTTCAATCCTAAATGGCAATCAATAGTTCAAGGATAATTCCAGAGAAAAGTAAAATGCTGTTTGGGTGGTTTCTCCCTCAAAGGTAAGGATTCAATATTAGGCAATAACTACAGCTCTGGATTTGGAGCAAAAGAATGTGAGGGAATTTGAGAACCAGGTTCATTCCTGTTTCTGGCAAAGAACTGTAGAAGCAGATAGGGTCTTGGATAGTGTTCTATGTGCACCTTCATTATGGTACCAAGTAGATGTGAAATTTTACCAGGCCCTAGGGAAACTGTATGTTGTACATGAAATCAAGTCCTCTACATTTGGGTCTTACTCTGTGTCTTAGTTACTTTTCTATTGCCTTGACAAAACACTATTACCAAGACAACTTGTACAAGAATGCATTTAATTTGGGGTTCATGGTTCCAGAAGGTAGTGAAGTCCCCATGACCATCATAGCAGAGAGCAATGCATCAGAGAGACAAGGTACAGTATTAGAACAGTAGCTGAGAGCTTACATGTTGAGACAACAACTGTGAGGGAGGGAGGGAGAGAGAGAGCGAGAGAGAGAATACTAACTGGGAATTGTGTAGAACAGCAGTTCTTAACATGTAGGTCATGGCCCTTTCACAGGGGTCACCTAAGACCATTGTAAAACACAGATATTTGCATTATGATTCACAACCATAGCAACATTGTAGTTATGGAGTAGCAACAAAAATAATTGTATGGTTGGAGGTCACCACAACATGAGGAACTGTATTAAAGGGTCACAGCATTAGGAAGGAAGATTGAGAGCCACTGGTATAGACTTTTGAAACCTCAAAGTCCACCCCCAATGGCACGCTTTCTCCAATAAGGCCACACCTACTGATCCTTCCCAAACAGTTCCACCAACTGGGTGCCAAGCAGTCAAACATATGAGCCTATGGGGGACAATCTCATTCAAACTACCACAGTTGGCATTAATTATTTTCTATCTGCACTGCTCTCATTAGATCTCATCATGATCTTCTTACACTGTGGTTTTGCATAAAAGGCAAGCATCCATACACACGATTGGAGATGTGCATAACATTTGGACAATAGCTTTGTTACTATCAATGGACACAGCTCCAGATGCTTCATTCCATTTGATATTTGTTAATGTTTTACCATCTCTAGGCAGTTCTTTCTAATCCTGTCCAGTTATTTCTGTAAATTGTCCTTTCATTAAATTTTCTTAACTCAATGCCCCAAATGCACACTTTTTCTTCTAAAATTCTGGCTGATACACATTTGAACGGATATTTCAGTATGTATTGCAACTGACATGAAAGCCCAGAGTACACCTATTTTACCTCCTCCTTCCTTCCTTCTCCCTATGTGCCACTGAACCAAAATGAATGGGGGTTCTCCCTTTCCCTTGGAATAGATATATTCTTCATATCATATACTAAATTTCACTCTTCATAGTTTAGAATAAAACTCGGTTCTCAATATTTCACTTTGACATGCCAATATGTTAATAAGGAATTGAGAATGTTCTTCTTACTTTGAAGAATGTCTGCACTTAAAACTGTACTCATGGTAGGACATTAAAAGCAAACACAAAATAACAGCTAACATAAGAATCAAATATAAGAAATCACTTCTCTGTGGTTAGAAACTACTTTCCATTTTTCCTGTGTGTGCTGCCTCATAATTTCTTTTTGTTATAGACATATATGATTTACTTAAGATAAAGGAGCAGAATGTATATATGTTACCATTTAATATTATTTAGACTACATATAGAAAATACCAAAGATACCATTACCTTAACTTCTCACTTTACAGCTGCAGAGGTGAGTGAAGAGTAATATGTTTATGTTAACCAGAATGATAAGTCCATGAGATATGCATGTCCCAATCTTCAGAACCTTGTACTATGTCATGATACATGGTGAAGGGGCATTAGGAGTGTAAATGAATAAGAGTTGCAAATTTTTTTGAGACAGGGGTTCTCTGATTGTCCCAGAACCAGCTCTATAGACCAGGTTGGCCTTGAACTCAGAGATCCACCCGTCTCTGTCTCCCAAGTGCTAGGATTAAAGGCATGAGCCACTATGTCCGGCTGAAAGCAGCAATTTAAGTCAGGTTATCCTAAAAGGGGAGATTTATCTTGGATTTCTTGAATAGACCCATGGTATTCTCTGAATCTTTAAAGGAAGAAGAGAGAAAATCTTAGAAGAGTCAGAAAAATGTCATGTAAGAAGGCATCTGACTGATTGCTGGCATTAAAGATGGAGAAAGGGGCTATCTACCTAGGGTTCTATAAGCTAGATTGCCTCCAGAGTTCCAGAGGGAATGGAAAACAGCATTAACACTTTGATTGTCAATCGTTTGTGATTTCTAAGCTCCTAAACTATGAGATAATATTTGTAAAACATTAAATTATTTTAGCAGCAAAAAGAAACTAGTAACATTCCATATCAAATGTACTAAGGTCTTTCGGTCAAATTTTTAATTCACAATTATTTGTTGAACATATTATTTGGGCTGTTCACTGTGCCAGATGAAAACAGTATGCAACAAGAAAGCAGACAGACAGATTTTCTCCTTTTTTTGGTCCATGTAGGATTGTGAGAAAAGTCAGAAAGTTATAGGCACATTAATATTAAATTAGGAGAAGCATTATGCTCAGGAAGTGTGCTGTCCTGCAGTGACTTGGCAGACTGAGTGAACAAAAGAAGGGAGCTTCTGAACATGATTGTTTTCACTTGACTATTTCAGGACGGGCAAAAAATTAACCAACTCTGGAAGAATGGAAGGGGATGAGATTCAGCATGGGGAGTACAGCAGAAGAATAAAGCTCAATGTATCTCAATGTTTGCTTAGCTGGAGTGATGGTTTAAGGGAAATCAAGGAAAGAAATAAGGCTATTGAGTGTGAACAGAGAAGTGTGTGCTATAGATTATGGACTCTAGTCCTATGGAAGTAAACTTTGGTGGTGTATTCATAAGACTGCCATGGTTCTGTAATAACTTATATTGTGCTTCTGTGAACATGTAGTCTTTGTCAACAGCATAAAGGGCTAAGTATTCATACAAAGTGGCAGAGACCTCAAAGAAGCCAACTGAGAGTGATGCATGGGCATTAGAGGCTCACTGAGACTGGGTGAGACTTGATGAAGTTAGGATACTAGCTGCACCATCCAGAAATAAGAGATTCATTAAATGCTATGGGCAGACTAGCTCATGGACAAAATGTTATAGTTCCAATAGGCAGATGTTACCAGTGAATGAGAGTAGGAGATTCTCCAGTGCCATGCTTCCATTCAACACCAACACTGGTGGATCAGACCAGTGTTGTTCCTAAAACAAGCTCAAATACCATATTATATAGAAAAACCAGGAGATGGTATACATAGTTTTGTTTCAGTCCATTGAATTGGGTTTTAATTTTATTTGAGAGAAGTATAGTATATTAGTAAGATTAAATTCTATATCTCATGGGTAAGAAGGATTAAAAACAATGGTGGTGCCCATTATAGCATTCTGCTTTCGTAAAATTACAACAAGTGTCTTAAATCCCTCTTCATTCAAATGGATCATACTGATCCATTCTTTTTAATGTGAACATACTCTCTGATAATCCTTCAAAGGAACATACTAGGGGAAGGGAAGCTAATATTATATCAAGTGTCAGTGAATTTACATGGTATTATAATCCTATTACATGTGCTCCCAAACTGCAGAGAAGTTGAATATTGCTTCAGGTCATCAATGGCAAAGCTGAGATTTGAGCTCATGTTAGGTTTTTTTTTTTTTAATACAGTCTAGGTTTATACTACTTTAGCATGCTGGTTTTAATTCTCTATGTTCAGTGATGTAAAAGAGTGGGAATCCACTTTATTACTGCAGCTCAAAATCTAGGGAGATCTATGGCACAGCTTTGGAAAAGAAAAACTCCAAATTCTTTTGCTTACACCTGTATTACATGTCTGACTATGCTTGTGAATATCATCATGAAAAAAAACCCAGAGAGTTATTGAGATACACTATGGTCCATCTAAACAATAGTATAGGAGTGCTAATGAAACTGTAGGAGCTATATGTGTAATATTATTACAGTTTCCAAGATATGATACACATGATAAAAACCCAAAGCAACTGTCATGTGCCATGAATGTATTTTTATAAAGCAAATATTATGTATATGAGTGTATCTCTATATACAATTTATACTTTTCTTTATTTTTAGGTACAGAGAAAAAATTTTTAAAGGATTGCCTTTGAGAAGAAACAACCATGACCCTGACTCTTTCAGCTTGCTATGATTGCTTCTGTTTGAAAATCATGTGCATGAATTAATTTTATTATACAAAACAAAATACCCAGAAATTAATATTAACCATCTATTTGTTTAGCTTAATAGAGAAATTCTGATTTCCAAAGTAGAAGACATTTAGAGGAAAAAATGTATCTTTATAAAATAAAGTTATAAGAAATTATATCAGTACCTTAAGTAATATCACTGTAAAACCTGAAATGGGGGCATTTTATTTCCCTTATTTCACAAGGAAATCCATTGAAACTGACTTCAAAGGCTGAACCACACAGCCATGAGAGCCACCAGGGGCCTTTTAATATAACCTCAGCTTGTTTCCTCCCTTATTATTTTTGCAATACAATTATAACTACAAATCCCAAACCATATAATTGTCAACTAACATTGGGAAAATGCAAATGCTTTACCCAGAATATAAAAGGAAGTCCCTTCCAATTGTCTCTGAACTTTCTGGTGGTCTTCAGATACAAAATGACCTAGCTGGAGAAATCCTCAAAGATGAGTCAAAGAAGAAAATAATTGTCATTTCAGGAAGGGATTTCTTTGCACATCAAAGGTTGCTGGGATGGGATCTGTGTAATTGTGTTTCCTTTTCCCAGAATATGATGGCATCCATCCAAGGTTGTTCATTACAAATTAGCATTGTCATATATACAGATGTGTTTGATATCTGAGCTCAGCTGGTTCAGCCATTCTCATGCAAAGCATATTAATATGCTGTTCATGCCTAGGATATTATCTTATTAATCCAGCAACATTTCATAAGTTTTCCTCACATGTATGCCTTTTGAGGTTGCTGATGATAGTACTGAAAGTACACAAAAATATGGTTAATACCCATATGAAACTATAAGTTCATCTTTCGTTCTAGAAGAACTCAAATAATATGCTTTGCAAATTCTGATAATCTATGCATGCAAACAAACGTACTTGTTAATTGTTCTCCATTCTGTTTTCTTGTGGAGGCAGATCCTATTGTTTTAAGACAGCTAGTTAATTCAAGGTCAGGGAAAGCGTTTTGTGTGGTCTTATTCAACAAGCAGGAGATAGAAGAGTGTGAACCTTACTTCTGCTACCTCAGAATAGAAATCTTTGATTTTTTGCAAAACTATAATTAGTTTTCATTTATTGAAATTCAGTCCAATGTTAGACTAAATACTTACCTTTCTGTTGTTGTTGTTTTGACAGATTTTCTCTGTGTAACAGCTCTAGCTGTCCTGGAATTCACTTTTTAAGCCAGGCTACTTTTGAACTTCTAGAGGTCTGCCTGCCTCTGCTTCCTAAGTGTTGGGATTAAAGAAACATGTACATTTTAGTACTTCAAATATATGATTGAATTTAAAATTGGTGCCACATTTATGAAAAAAATTTTAATTTTCATGGAGTCTTTTCCTCCTATTGGGTTGCTTTGTCCAGCCTCGATATGAAGACTTTTTGCCTTGTCTTATTGTATACTGTTTTGTAGTGTTTAATTGTTATCTCTTGGAAGTTAAACGATAAATGGATGGGGTAGGGGAAGAGGGGAGGTGGGGGAATTGGGAGTAGTGGAGGGAGGGGAAACTGTGGTTGGGATGTATTGTATCAGAGAAGAATCTATTTTCAACAATAATAATAAAAAAGAGAGAAGTGGAAATTCAGAACTACTAGCTCGAACCACACAGTTAATAAGGCGCACAGCCAATGTTTTAGAATCAGTTTTTTTTCTCTTCTAAGCCTCACATTTAGGACTAATCTCATATAGATTTAAGTAAGTGGAGTGGCTATTTTTGCTTTTTCTAACTCTCCGAAGCAGATAAAAGATGAATAGAAAGCTCTGGCAACTTTCAGGAGGCCAAACTGAGCCAGCAGTTCAAAGACCAAGTGAAAGACCAAGGTTGGAAGCTTTTTTTACCTTCAAACACTTGTCGTCTACAGCTTGAGAAGACCCTTTCCTCCAAATCTTGAGCTGGAAGGACTTTCGTTGTCTTTTAATGTTTGAGGACATAATTATAGTGCAGAAAAGAAGCCACAAAGTATAAGAAGATGCACTGCACAAGGTCCCTTTTCGAGATGTTTTAAAATCAATACAATGGCAGGAGGAACATTGTATACTGAAGGACAACATTCTTCTCTGATGGAACTTTTCTTACTCCCTTTTCTAAAGGTGAGTCCTAAACCACAGCCACTAGAACTCAGAGAAGCCCTTTGATAAATGTGCATCAAACTAGTGGCCACATCAGTTTGGTATTGTCTACCTTCCTTTTGGTAGGTTCTGGTTTTCCAGCATCTTCTCTGAATCAGTCACCACATCCCTCCTTGCTGAATCAGTATCAGAGTGAACACTCTTTATGCCCAGTCAAAACAATGAAAACGTCAAAGCTTGAAGAGCCTACAAGTACCTTCAATTTTAACTTCGTAATGATTCCTGCCCTAGGACCTCACATCTCAGCTTGTACCTTACAGATGAAGACAAGAGATACAGCTATTGCCTTGTCCATAAAGAGCTAAGTTCAGACTCTTAGCCAGATATATGGAATTACAACACTTTGTTCTTTCCATGTGTCAGGGCTGTATGTCAAATTTTTGGTACTCTCTAAATAGTGGAGAGCCCACCTCCACAAGTTGCTATTTCAATATGTGTAAAATGGGGGGCAGGGTGGAATACAGTACTTACATTGTAAATTATGCTGTGAAGCTGAAGTGAAACACTTCCTGTGAGGAACTTATCCACATATTTGTTACACAGTAAGTATCAAAAGAATATAAGTTGTTTCTAATATAATCTTTCCAAAATTGTCTTGAACATTTTTTTTGTGTGTGTGTTGAGTATTTTGCCTATGTGTATGTCTGTACATTACATGCACGCAGTGTCTAAATGGGCTGAAGTTATAGATCCCCTAAGCTGTCACGTGGGTACTGGCAATTGAACCCAGGACCTCTGGAAGAGTAATGAGTGCTCTCCTTATTCTCATGGTGCCTTCACCCATCACAGTATCTCCTTCCTTGCTCTCTCACTCTGCTCTTGATCCAGCTCAAACCTCCCACTCCCCTAAGCTCTCATTCCCCAATCCCTTGTCCTCCATTACCTGCCCTGACCCCCAGCTTGCTCATGTAGATCCCATCCATCCCTCCATCGTTGGGCGATCCCTGTATCCCTCCCAGGGTCCTCCCTACCAGCCAGTCTCACTGGAGCTGTGGGCTGCAGTCTGGTTATTCCTCGCTCCACATCTAGTATCCACTTATGAGCCGGCTTTTTGGAGCCCGGTGCCTATGGTGGGACACTTTGTGCAGCTTTGGTGCAGGGAGGAGGGTCTTGGATCTGCCTCAACTGAGTGTACCTGGCTCTGCTGGCTCCCCATGAGAGACCTTGCCTTGGAGGAGGTGGGAGTGGGGTATGGGTTAGGGGCAGGGCTGGGGGTGGGAGGAGGGAGGACGGGGGAATCTGTGGTTGATATGTAAAATGAATTGAAAATCTCTTAATAAAAAAGTGGGGGGGGAAGAGTAGCCAGTGCTCTTAACCACTGAGCCATCTCTCTATCCCTACCCCCAGTTATTGTCTTAATCCCTAACAAGTGCTGATGTATATGAACTTTAAAAGCTGTATTTACTTTCTATGAATTTTCCATTTTCATTGGACGTTAAAATATGTCTAGGTAAAATAATAGAAACTGATAAAGAACTCTCTCTTATTTGTCGTTCTCCCTAACTGGCTTCTAACAAGTTAAGAAAGAATAATACTAGACAACTAGGGTCAATATTTGCGATCAGATGGGAGGAATAAGATGTCACTTTGGAGAAAGTCTAATCCCCCCACCCCCACTGTATTCATTCAACAGCCTGCATCACACCGGGCACCAGCCTCAGGGCTCACCAGCATATTTATTTCAGTCAGAAATAGAACTCTCTTTGCATGATATTGTCTTATTTGGTGATTAACTTCTACTTACCCTTTAACACAGAGCCAGACTCTCACTCTGAGGGTGACCTCTTTTGTGTCCAACACCACATTTTTCTCACTACCTTCATCTCTGATTTTTACACATCTCTGCTATGAAATGATTTTTTTTTACACCCTCTTGCCTTGTTCCTTCACCAATTAGAATTTTGCCACGAGATAGTTGTGTTCTTCCTTTTTATTGGGATCCTATGTCTATCATAATATTTGACAGTTAGTGTGTGCTTCACCAGCCTGTTTTATGAGTTAGGATCTTCCATACTCTTGCAACTGATCATCATTTGTTGGTACAAGCTATTTCATTTGGCTTCCATGTTTCAGAGACAGAATTTTGGAGGAAGTTCCGTGTATCCTTGATGGAGCAGTATATTCTTATAACCATAGAATAGGGTGTGTACAACCACAGCTCCAGAGTCCTTTAATCTAGTCTGAAATGCTATGCAACATTGTCACAACCCTACATTTTTCTTTCCAAAGAATGTGTTGGACCATTAGATATGGTTTCTATTTGATGTGATAAAAGAGAATGTGGCATTCTCTTGGAGTTTCTATCCATCCTTCTGTCCCAGAGCCACCACTGAAATTTTAAAATTTTCCAATAAAACATAAGATTGGCAATTATAATTTCTTGTCCAAATAATAACTCAGAATTATAGGTAAGAAGTAGAGTGGTGATTGTATTTAATATAAAATAAGGCTAATTTATTCCTTTCCATGTTAACATTTTCTGAAGGATGGAACAATATTAAACTCTTTTAAAATAGTAATATACACTGTTAATGTGTTCACTCTTGTTTTAAATTCATTATATATGTTTACTCACACAATCCTCCAAACATCCTCAGTGAAATGACTCTATGGTTACATCTTAACAATGAAAGTTGAGGCACATGAGTAATCTATGTTCACACAATTACCCAGCATTCAAGGTTTAAAAGAAAACACTGCAAATTTCTAACTTAATTTTATATTGTAGAACACACACACACACACACACACACACACACACACACACACACACGTTTAGTTTAAAAACATTTAGGGTATCTTTCAGTTATTGGGTTATTTCTGACACATTAAAGCTAGTGATAACCTGTGTTCTATAAACACATTTCTATTGAAATAAAAAACATTATGCTCAATAACTACATACCTAATATACTAAAAAAGCCTTATTATAAATGACTGCAAGGAAGATACCTACATAGTATTCAGCTATGGGGTTTTACCCTTCCACACACTTTATAGTTTATTATCTACACTATAACAAGGACATAAATAAGTGGCTTCAAATAACTGATTGTCTAAATGGGATTTGGATTTCACAAAGGCACACACCAAAAGAATATGAATATGGATATATTCCTACCACGTAAACTATACATATAGTGATGGAAGAAATTCTGGAATTTATTTAGTCACTACATTGGTGGGCTCCACGGTGAATCCCTGTTGCTGGCCATGTACTTATATATGTCTTTTTGGAACCAAAAGAATCCATAAAGAGTTCCAATCTATCAACTAGGCATGACTAATGTTTAATTAGAGGAATGGAAACACAACAGACTTAGAGTCAGTCTTCATACTTCACTTTCAATCACTCTACATGGAGTTGTTTTCTTTAGATAGATTAAAAGTTCCTGAGAAACACGAAGCGTTTCTATTTCTTTACTGTTGCCCTCAGGTCCTGTACAATCTAAAGTACATGAATTGAGCTCTGATTGGAACATAGTGAGATATTCAATTTTGTGAGTCAAATTTATCTACCGTGAAGGAAGTTAAACAGAGAGGATGACTTCTCTAGTCTCCTTTACACATAAGAACTTTCTTTCTTAAGTCTTTGTACAGTGATTGTAATGACACTATGGTCAGTATTCTCATAAATTATAATAAACAACTTTCAAAAGATAAAGAATTAGTGAATTCCAGTACAGATTCAGAGAATGAAACCCTGACTACCTAGTGCTGGTGGCCTTCCCAATGGGCTTCCTCACTCTACTTCCTCGGTAAATATGCTATATTGTTCCTATTTTATAAGTCCAAAGTAAAATACAGGAAGACTAATTCTGCCAAGGATATAGAGCTGCAGTAATAGTAATGTTGCATTCTCCTTCCCCTTTAGGATCAGGAAACATTCCTTTATAGCTGGCAATACTAGCCCCTGGCAACCTCAGCTCTCAGTACCACGAAGGTAACTGCATATTACCCAAACTCATTCCACCCTTCCCAGTGTGGCCTTATAGCCAATGACTGATAAATGAAAGTATCCACAAAGTTCAAAAAGTTCATCTCTTCTTCTTCTCAGTTACAGATAACTCAGTAAGGCTGGTTTGGTTGAGAGTTTACACAGCTCACTTTTTTTGTCCAAACTGACTTTTTTCCCCTAAACTTCATCATGATGATCTGAAGGGGGTGGGGGAGCAGTCGAACATGATCAAGATACACATGAAACTTTTAAATAACAAATAAAATACTTCTGTTTTTAAAAAGCTACTCCATAATGAACTCCTTACAAGTTAATCTCCATTTTAGAAACTACTCTAACTACCTTCCTGAACAGCCACTAGGTAAACCCAGATAACTTAATTTTAACAGCCATGGCTATAAAAATTTTCCATATAGCTTCCTCATAGAGCAAACCCTAGGGCAATGCCCAGTGCTGCAAAAGTTATTCACAAATGGACAAACGATCACCTCTATCTTTTGTAGTTGTTCACGACAATCATGCTATTGCCATCTAATAAAAATTTATATGAATTGAAGAGGATTGAGATAGTGAACCAGGTAATGCCAAACACCAGGGAGGAGTAGGTTTGAAGAAGCGGGAACAAGTCAACCACATTATGAGGGAAAATTAGATGACAAGTTCTTCAAAGTCTTCAATGGCTTTTGAGGATGGACTGGCTTGAGACATTCAAGAGAATTCTCCTGGCACGATATCAGGTAGGCATAAACAGTGTTGCTGTACCCCCAGAGAGAAGAGACAGTGAGGATGTAGAGATTCCATCAACTATGCTACACATCACTTTGGCTTTCGAGAAAATCAGAATGGTGTCTTAGTGCTAACAGTATTACCATCTGCCAAGGTTGAGTCGGGACTGTATATTACAGAGATCCTAAGTAATATGGTTTGTAATAAATCTTAGACAAGCATCTGAACCTATGCATATCATGTCTTCTTCCTTCTCAATATCTAGGGGTGACCCAGCAAAATTTCAAATCCCACACTTTGATGTGGCCAAGGATTTATGCTTAGTCACTTTGTGTACAGGGTCCACACTCAGGGTTTTATGAAAGCTTATATTTTCCTCAAGGTTGGCCTGCCCTCACACCAGGAAGAACACCAGGAACTGCTTCAGGTAAGAAGTCCTTGACCTAGAGCCACAGGGTTGGGTGGCCCCATGGAGTTAACCGCAGAGAATGTTCCCCAAACCCACAGTACACAGAATCCATGCTTGAGATGTTAGTGTCCTTCCGTGCTTATTTATTCTCAGCAGAGAGTAGTAACCAGGCATTATGTAATAGAGGCTACAGCAGCTAAAACTTAAAAAAAAAAATAATCTCTGTGGTTAAGTCTGAAATCAGATGGTGAGCACTGGAACATTTTAGATTTTCCACTCAGTAGATTGAATTGCCAGATACTCCAGTATCGCTTTCTCTCCATTTAACTTTGGAAAGCAAAGATCAAATGCATGACCTTGCAGTCAATTTCCACATTCTTCGAAGAATAGACTCTGCAGGCTGAAGCTAGAGCCTGAGCTTTAAAAAAAAATGGCACTGTGTAAACACATACACTTATGACCGGAACTGAATGAATATTTTACAGAAAGCAGCATCTTTTGTTAGTCATGATAATCCATGTGCATTCCAAGCTCACTGTAACCAGATGGTGGGAATTTCATGTCAACTACCTTGGCCTGGCTTCTTGTGGGTTAATAAAGTACAATGTAAAAATTCTGATTTGACGAATTCTGTATCTTCCTTCAATCCTGCGAACATCTTCTCTGCAGCCATGGTGGTCAGAGTCTCTTACTCTCAGCAGCTGTTTACTGCTTTTGCAAAGCTAAGGAGGGTCAAGTACCCTGCATGTTTCTGCCTTCCCAGGTATGGGATGTTTGTTTACCTTATATGTCTCATGAGCAGCCTCCTGCCTCTTGGAGGAAGTGTTTTAATTCAGAGAAAGCTGCTATACAACACTAGTATCTCAAGATGCTCCATGAAGTCATTCCCATCTGAGGACACCCAAAACATAGGCTCTATGATGGACTCCATTGTTAGAGAGAAAACTACTAAACTCCATCACCAAGGAAACTCAAAGAATAATTTAAAAGTTCTCACATTTTATTTCACTTTCATTTTTCTAAGCATTGAAGCTTTTCTTCATGAAAGGCAAGACAAAATTTCTCAAACAAAGGTGGGTAGGAAATGAAGACTTGGTACTTAACCAACTTTGGATTTTATCAAAAGCACACTGCTACCCTCTATCCAACCACATGCATGAAAACACAAGGATAATTTTCCTAGAGTTGAAGATTGAGCACCCGATAGAACAAAGCAAATGCCATTCCTACCTCCTGGCTCTTTTCAAATTAGTAGGTAAATATGTTTTGGCAATTAAAGCCAACTAGAAGGAGTGTATTGCCATAAGAGGTTTTAATTTACAGTGCATAGCTCTGTATAAAGAAGCTGGTGGATAAAGTTGTTACCCGTCCTTCTAAGACAAAAACAGCAACCCAAATCCTGCTGCTGTGTACTATGGACTGGTTCCTCATTTCAAGTGATTGCAATTGCAGTTTTTACAGAGTATGTTGACATTAAATGGGTTGATTAAAAATTAAATATGGAATGCATTTTTTTTGCTAGAGACTTAGTTGATCAAGTTAAAATATCCAACAAATTAATATTATTATGCAGTTTCATTCAATGTTATCCACTCTTTGAACATAGCTACAGCTTAAAATCAGAATGTTTTCCAACTTTCATGGACAGTACAGAAGAACAGCAAAGATGAATACTTAGTGTGTTAATGAGGCTAGGAACAAGTCGTCGGAATTAGTTTTAGTTCTAGCAATTACATCCTCTTACGTTGTTCCTCTTCCTGAAGCACCCTCACCTTCCCCATTTTAAAAGTATTCTGTACCATCATGTTTCTTTATGGGTTCTCTTGAAGTCGTGACCCTCAGAATCATTGGGATCAAGTAGAAGGGATATCATTCATCTTCTCGTTGTGAAAATGGAGTACATGAATGAAACAAGTTATTATGAATCTTTGCATTCCTAGAATTTGTATGTGAGAATGAATGGAAGGTAGGTAGTAAATAATAAATATAAAAAGGTACACGGAATATTACACCTAATAAAAGCTACATTAGAAAAAGACAGTGAAACAGGGCAAGCAAGACTAGTAAACAGAGTTGGTAGGCAACTTGTGTGTGGAATAAGGGGGCCAGGGTGAGCTTTAATCAGT
The DNA here is from genome assembly GCF_949786415.1 of Peromyscus eremicus. Classification (NCBI taxonomy): domain Eukaryota; kingdom Metazoa; phylum Chordata; class Mammalia; order Rodentia; family Cricetidae; genus Peromyscus; species Peromyscus eremicus. The sequence continues at coordinate 46,610,967 of NC_081436.1, forward strand.
GTTTATATTTAAGTAAATGAAGACTTGGAATGTGAAAGTATAGACCATGTGTTACCCAGAAGAAAGCTCTGGTGTCTCTTGTAGCAGAGTAAGAAGCAGGGGGAGATACCTAAAGCAGGTGGCATCCTCTCTGTAACAGGAAGAATCAATGACCCAGGGGGTGACCTTGGAGGAGCAGGAGATGTGGGATGCTGAGGGCCATGTGAAGATTAGACACTTAATCCAAGTGGGATGTATGCCATTGAAGGGTTTTAAGGAAGAATTACATGACCCAATGCTAAAAAGGGTCATTCTGGATACTGAGTTAAATTCACATTGCAATTTGAGTGCCACATTTAATGTACTTATGAAAGCTACATCCTAGTCCTGACAGTTACAACTTCTTTTTTTTGAAATATCAAGATATTTTATTTAGATATTGCTGGGAGAGGTGAGAGAAATGTTGGCATTTTTAATTCGGTGCTAGGGAAGAGCTATCCACCAGGAAATGGTCTGGTCAAGTTTAGCCCCATAGTCAGCTTTATAGGCAATGATGACATGACCTAATATATTTGGATATTGCCTTTCAGTTGGCCAAGGTGTTTTACACGCATTGATCTCTGTAACCTTCACAAAACAGTCTGAATTTCATGTTGGTGGCTACCTTGTAGGGAAGCATATTATCTCTAGGAGGTTAATTGACATTCCTACACAAGATTGCCAAATAAATTTCAGAGCCAGGCTCCAAACTAGTTGCAGAATTTCATTCTAGCCACACTGCTACTATGACAGTTAAGCATACTTCTTCCTGCAGTAGTTGTTGCATTTGGGAAGCAATGATGGTCCATAAGTGGGTATTGTTATACTTAATAATTTTGATAGAGATTGTTCTCTCCAGAAACAACAAAACGTGGTGTTGCTCAGTAAACAACTAACCCAAAGTGTATGTTCATCCGGGACTAAGTTCTGCCTAGAACTGGGGAGATGACTCAGTCAGCAGAGTTCTTGCTGGGCAAGCGCCAGGACCTGAGTTCATCTTCAGAACTCACACAAAAAAGCGGGACATGAAGGCACATGCTTTTAATTCCAGCCCTGGGAAGATGGATACAGGAAATCCTTGGAGTACACACACACACACACACACACACACACACACACACACACACACACACACACACTATGCATGAGAGAGAGACATAGAGAGAGAGAGAGCTAACTAATTTATTTCCTCTCGAGGAAAGCCTTCAGTCTCTATCAGCTCCATCTGAACAAATTCCTTCACACTCTTATTACTTTACTTTAGAGGACATTCATTCCCTGCCCCTAAACTACATTAGAGAGTCCCTATCTTGCACATAATTGCTGTTGTAGTTCATCTTCAGGGAGGAAAGTTCTATGATGAATGAGAAGTCCTGTTTATGAAGTCGGCAGTGCTTCACAGTCCTTTAAGAGTGTTAAGTCCTATCAGTATAAATCTGAAAATAATTTGATACATGTCCTCATCGCGGCTGGAAGAATAAAAAGTTGCCACCTGCCTATTCAGAAAATAATACAAATGGGCTGAACATTGTGGATTTAAACCGAGGCGGCTTCCAAAATTGGGAAAGCATAAGGCATAAAATTCCATCCCTCAGAAGTTTATTGGTTTTTCAACTCACACTGAAGGTTTACTCCCTTAAAGTTTGCTTCCTGGATCACAACGAACGTCTGCCTGTGAAAAGTAATTGACATCTATTGCTGCATGCCAAATACCATCCACAAAGTCCAAATGACTGGTAATGAGCAAATCCTTGCTGTTTAATCACTCATCAACTAAAGTAGCATCATTAAAAAGATAGAGATGGCACAGCATGGGATTCATAGGATTTTAATGATTCTAGCTTGAAAACAAACATGCATGAAATCCATTTTAGATAAATTTTAAATATAATAAACTGGGAGTTATTGTCTTAAAAAAAGGACTAGGTACTTTTTGGAGGATGGAGTTTAATTTAATACAGTTTAAAGAATTGATTCAATATGGTCCAGGGCATTAGCCTTTGAGACATTCAGGGGTGTGCAGAGTGAGAAAGCACAGGGAACCAGAACCTTCACACAGATATTTGTGCCTATGGTAACCCTAGGCAAACAAAGAAATCATCTGCTCACTTAGCTAGGACCTGTGTTTTCCTTACTGAACATGCTTTTTCGGGGCACGAGGTCATCCAATCCCTGAGGAGAAGAGTTGGACTCTTAATCACAACCTTCAAATTCAACCCATAGTGTTCAGCAGCATATACAAGGCAGCTGTGTACATTTCTTAAGTAACCACAGTTACAAAACAAACCTGGAAGCCATTTCTGTAGTTCTTGGAAAAGTTAAAACTTCCAAAATGTTTATTTGAAGGAGGGATATTTTATGGGTGAAGGCTAAGCACCAAAACAGTACCTGGTAAATAGTTGGGGTTTCAATAAATATGTGTTGGATGTTGCTTGAATGAATAGTTGCTCTATTTTTTTCACTACCATTTCAATCCTTTAGAAAATATGAGTGTTTCCCCTGCACCAAGTCACTGTGCCAGGTTCCTAAGAGAAGCAGAGGAGGCAGAAGATGAGGAGCTCTGGTTTATGTGACCTTCAGTAGCTGGTAGAGTAGGATCAAAGGAGCAAATGGTGTGAACCATGCCACAAATGAGCACTAAACAATCGGAGTCAAGAAAGCCACTGCCTGCCTGCAGAAATCACACAGGATCCCAGAGAAGAGAGGGGGTATGATTTGAATCCTACAAGAGACACAGAAATGAAAGAAGCCTCCTAAATCAAAAGTGATTCCATTTACTTTTTTCTCGTAAAAGTCAGTTTCTATTCTGAAGTTATTGTATATTAATTGAATGAAATAATAAACTCTATTATGACATTTTATACATACACATATTGGCATTTCACCATAGCCACCTGATTACCCTTATTTATTTCCTTCTCCACTCTCTGTGGTCTCTTTACTTGTTGAGATTACTTGTGCGCATGAAAGCACATGGTACTTCTTTATGAGTTGAGCTTACTTCATTGAACACGGTGCTCTCTAATTCTGTCCATTTTCCTGAAAATGACATGATTTTGTTCTTTATTGTTGAACAATCTCTATTGTGTATGGACTATATTTTTTTCACTGATGAGTCTGTAGGCTAATTCCACTACTTGGCTAATGTTACTGGGACTACAATAGCAATAAATCTCTGTTGTATGCTCCCCTTGATTCCTTCAGGTATGCACCCACACATGGTACAGATAGATCACATGATAGTTCTATTTTTAGTTTGTTGTATGACCTCCATGTGATTTTCGTAGGTTTATATTAGTTTATGGTCCGGTCAACAGTGTGATAAGTAAGCCTTCCACATATTTGCCTACATTTGTAGTTTTCCATTCTCTTGATAGCTATCGTGATTGGCATGAGATAGAATCTCAATGTAGTTTGAATTATATTTCTCTTACAGCTAAATAAGTTCCACATTTTTCATGTATTAAGAGATCATTTGTATTCTTTTATTTGAAAAGTGCCTGCTCAATTTATTTGTCAATTTATCAATCTTCATAACTCTGTAAGAAGCCAGATAAATCAGTCATGATGTTGCAATCCCAACACACAGAAAGTGGAGGCAGGAGAGTGTTTATTCAAAGCCAAACTGGGCTAGCTACATGGAAAGACTGACTCAGTAGTGGGAGGAGAACCAGACATCTTCACCTTGAATTAAAAAAAAACAACAACAACAAATAAACAAAACAAAACAAAACTAGATCACAATCTACCAGGAGTCTCAAGGTCTTCTTTTCTTTAATTTTTTTTTCATTTTACATACATCCCCAGTTCCCCCTCCCTCCCCTTCTCCTGTTCCTTCCCACCTCCCCCCATCCCATCTCAATCCACTCTTCAGAGTTGGTAAGGCCTCCCTTGGGTATTCAACAAAGTCTGGCATGCCAAGTTGAGGCAGGACCAAGCCCCCCCCCCCGCCGCCACACCCCATCAAAGCAGAGAGAGAGAGAGAGAGAGAGAGAGAGAGAGAGAGAGAGAGAGAGAGAGAGAGAGAGGGGTTTCCCTCCATAGGGAATGGGCTCCAAAAAGCCAGTTCATGTACCTAGTATAAGTCCTGGTCCTACTGCCAGGGGCCCCAAAAACAGATCAAGACTCACAACTGTCACCCACATTCAGAGGGCCTAGTTTGGTCCCATGCAGGTTCCCCAGCTGTCAGTCCAGAGTCTGTGAGCTCCCACTAGCTGGAGTCAGCTGTCTCTGTGGTTTTCTCTATCATGATCTTGACCCCTCTTGCTGAAAGTATTCCTTCTCCCTCTCTTCAACTGTTCTCCAGGAGCTCAGCCCAGTGCTTGACTGTGGATCACTGTATCTGCTTCAGTCAGTTACTGAATGTAGGTTGTATGATGACAATTAGGGTAGTCACTAATCTGATTACAGAGGAAGTCCAGTTCAGGCCTCTCCACTGTTGCTAGGTGTCTTAGCTGGGGCCACCCTTGTGGAATCGTGGAAATTTCCTTAGCATTATGTTTCTCCCTTGCCTATAATGACTCCCTTTATCAAGATATCTCTTTCATTGCTCTCCCTATTCATCCCTCCCCCAACTCGGCCATCTTGATCCCTCATGCTTTCCGCCACCATCCCCTCCTTTCCACCCACCCCTCACTTTACCCAGGAAATTTTTAACTATTTCCCCTTCCTGGGGCCCTCCATGCATGTCCCTCTTAGGGTCCTCCTTTTTACCTAGCTTCTCTGGGGTTGTGGATTGTATCCTGGTTATACTTTGCTTTGCATCTAATGTCCACATATGAGTGAGGACAGTAACAAAAACAGCTTGGTATTGGCATAAAAACAGACACGTCACATTGATCAATGGAATCAAATTGAAGACCCTGACATTAATCCACACATCTATGAACACCTGTTTTTTTTGACAAAATGCCAAAATTGTACAATAGGGGAAAAAAAGCATCTTCAATAAATGGTTCTGGCATAACTGGATGTCAACATGTAAAAGACTGCAAATAGATCCATATCTATTACTATGCACAAAACTTAAGTCCAAATGGATCAAAGACATCAACATAAATCCAGTGACACTGAACCTGACAGAAGAGAAAGTAGGAAGTAATCTTGAACACATTGACCCAGGAGACCACTTCCTAAATATAACTGGTAGCACAGACACTGAGATCAACAATTAATAAATGGGACTTCCTGAAACTGAGAAGCTTCTATAAGGCAAAGGACACAGTCAGTAAGACAAAATGGCAGCCTACAGAATGGGAAAAGATCTTCACCAACCCCACACCTGACAGAGGGCTGATCTCTAAAATATATAGAGAACTCAAGAAACTAGACCTCAAAATACCCAACAGTCCATTTAAAAAATGGGCTACAGATCTAAACAGAGAATTCTCAGCAGAAGAATCTCAAATAGCAGAAAGACATTTAAGGAATTGCTCAACATCTTTAGTCATCAGGGAAATGCAAATCAAAATGACTCTGAGATACCATCTTACACCTGTCAAAATGGCTAATATCAAACACACTGATGACAGCTTATGTTGGAAAGGATGAGGAGTAAGAGGAACACTCCTCCACTGTTGGTGGGAGTGCAAACTTGTTCAGCCACTTTGGAAATCAGTATGGCAGTTTATCAGAAAACTGAGAATCAACCTACCTAAAGATCCAGCTATACCAATCTTGGGCATATACCCAAAGATGTTCAATCATACCACGAGAATACTTGCTCAACTATGTTCATAGCAGCATTATTTGTAATAGCCAGAATCTGGAAACGACCTAGATGCCCTCAACTGGAGAATGGATAAAGAAAATATGGTACATTTACACAATGGACTATTACTCAGTGGTTAAAAAAAAAATCAGTGACACCATGAAATTTATAAGCAAATGAATGGAACTAGAAAAAATTATCCTGAGTCAGGTAACCCAGACCCAGAAAGACAAACATGGTATGTACTCACTCATATGTGGATATTAGTCACCTTGAAATTTTAGCTGGGCTGTTTAGCTTTATTAATTGTTTGTCTATTCAGATATTCAAATGAATAGTGCATATTAAATACCAAATATTATGTCCAGTGAAATTTCTGCCTTACTGGATTCACACTTCAGGATGGGATATTAAAAATAAGGAATGGGTAGCACAGCATTGTGTCAGATCAACAAAACGGGCTGTTCTCACTGAGATCAGGAAGGATTATTTTTTCAGAACGGACTTTGGAGCTCATTCCTGATGAATGAGAATAGATAGTCAGAGAAATAGAGAGGTGTGAAAAGGAGAGGAAAGACATTCCAGGAAGAGGAAAGAGCTTGAATGGAACCACCCACTCCAATAGCATCCAAACGCAAATTTGAGGGAGCATATTTAAAATGATTGGCTTCAAAAGCCCATGGAAAACAGATTTTCCTGTCATCCCTCCTCCACTTCACATTTTCACAGGCTCCTTCAGTATGGCTGGACCAACAGGCAGGGAACACTGGCTTTAGGTTTTCCAGTATTCTCCTCCCACTCACTGTGAAGTTGCAAGCCACAAGTTTCTTGGAACTGTGAATATTGTTTGAACTAAAGCTAAAACAGGAGATGTGTTTTGAGTCATATTATGCAGGCATATTTATATCATCTGTTTATGATACTTACAGGTGGACACGATGACTCATTACACAACATTCTAAACATAGTAGCCTGGAAAATCCTGAGCTCTGGGAACTTGTTGGGTAGGGACACTGATATAGACAAGGAAGACTCTCTTAGAATATAATCCATCTCCATATCAAGTCTTTATATGACAATATGAATTTTAAGAATGTGTTGCCAAACATATTTGAACTGGTGAGTGTGGGATGAAAGAGGATGATGAAAGATCATTGATTATGAAGCTGGTTACAGAAGGCCTCCCTCATCAGTGGATACAGCTGCATGTGTATACCCATGAGCATATCTGTGAAAGAGATGGACTCTATCTCCTAACCATGGGGCTAGAAACAAATCATTCCAATGTCCAAAGGAATCATTCAGTTGTAAGTCAATGATTTATTTCTACAAGGTAATATTTCTGTCTGGTTTGAATTTTGTAGTTTTTACTTAACTTCATATTCAGGTAGCTCCTTAAATTAAAAAAAAAGAGCTTGACCCTTCAATCACTATATACACAGACATAACTCAAACCACAAGATATATCCATTCTGTAGACAAATGTTTCTTGGGTCCTGCCAAGCCCCTGCAGTCCCATGGCCTGCTTATAGAATAATCACTCAGAAGCTTTTATCAATTATAACTGTGTGGCCGTTAGCTCAGGCTTATTACTAACTAGCTCTTACACTTAAATTAACCCATAATTTTTTATCTATGTTTGGCCATGTGGCTTGCTACCTTTCTCAGTTCTGCCTTGTCATCTTGCTTCCTCTGTGTCTGGCTGGCAACTCCTGACTCAGCCCTTCCTCTTCCCAGCATACGCCTCATCTGCTTGCCCCATCTATACTTCCTGCCTGGCTACTGGGCAATCAGTGTTTTATTAAACCAGTGTACAAAAGCATTATCCTACAGCACCATTCTTTCTCTATTAGGAGTTATTCTCTTATCCCAAAATAAAAAATAACATTTCTACAAGACAAAGCTGTTATGATTCCATTCTGTATATTTTAGCCCAATGTGCAAACTTACAACAGCCCTATAGAAAGCAGTAAATTTTAAAGAAGTTTCTCTGAACAAATATCTCCAAGTTGAGCTGTCTCATAAAGACCCTTCCCACTGGGGTAGGGGAAACATCCAAAAGAGTCAAGGAAGAGAGAACTCACTGCTGTATTCAATTAGTTGAGAAACCATCAAAGTAAATAAGGCAATAACTTTAAGAACACACACAAAAGGAGCCAGTGAGGTAGAACAGATTAAAAGGAAAAGAAGTCTGTTTTAGCTACCAAGTGACCCCAGGGGTGAGGAATAATTTCTTCTTCAGGACACTCTTCGTCAAGGTCTTCCAGCAAGATGGCTGAGTGGAAGCAATTTCTTTCTGTGTCTGTAGAGAATTGAGGAAGTTTGCAGGAAATCCAGACTGAGTTTAATTCCAAGAAAAGTACAGGAGGTCAGCAAACAGGAGCAACTTTTGAAATGTTTTGTCCCCTCCTAGAATACTAATGGCTTTGAAACATCCCAATGGCCATAAAGTAAACTATTTGCATTTTAGGAACAAGAAGCAGCTCAGAGAGAAGCTCACCACCTCTATTTTGACTTTACTCTCTTCTAAGGTGGTTTCCACAGGAATCTTAACCTTCTTAGAAAGCTAATGACAGTCATGTCATGAAGTTACATTGGGCACACATTTAGTCATGAGTCCTTCTATGGACTGAAACTTGTGCCATCCTGCAGGGATACTCAAACATTTGGGGTTTATGTGTTCAAGAATCGGAATGCTAGGTGTGGTGGCACATGCCTTTAATCCCAACATTTGAGAGGCAGAGGTAGGCAGGTCTCTCGAGTTTAAGGCCAACCTAGTCTATGTAGAAAGTTCTACGACAGCCAGGGCTACATAGAGAGATACTGTCCACAAACAAACAAGCAAACAAAACAAAATAAGAAATGCTATTAGATTCTTATATAATTATCAATATGAAATAATAATGGTATGAATAACAGTATATATATTCTAAGGAGATACTGCTCTTTGGGAAAAGTAATCTATCAGCTAGCAAGTCCCTAAACATAATCTCAGTCAGAGGCTGGCTCCTACAATCTTTCTGGCTCCTCTGCCACAATGTCTCAGAACTTTGTGGGAAAGAAGTGATATAAGTGTGCTGTTTATGGCTAAGGATGACAGATTCTTACTGTCTGCACTTTGATTACTTGTGAGTCTCTGCATTAATCATGACCTACTGCGCCAAGAAACTTCTCTTATTTGGTCTGAAAGCTGTTCTAATAGTATGGTTAGAGAGGTAAGAAGTTAGAGGATAGTTTGATACTATGTCCATGTACCAAAATCATAGTAGTTGACTCGTCCTTGGACTATTTGAGTTCCATGCCCATGGGTTCTTAGCCAGATTAATAGTACCCACACATATTTTCTCCTGTGAAGTGGGCCTTAAATCCAATCTGAGAGGGGTTGATTATTCCCATAACATTTGTACCACTGCTGTACCCACGCACATATCTTGCTATGAAGGTCATTATCATAGCTCTCAAGGTTCACAGCTGTGTAACACTATTGAAGACTTTAAATATTTTTACACAGTACAAATGAGTAAAACTCAGATAAATTGATTATTGGGAAGAAACTGCCTTGTCCAACCACAAATGACAGGTTAATTCTATAAAGTTTTGAAAATGAAAGTCTGCAGAAAATGAATATAACTTTTTATTAACTGAGTTTGTTCTTTGGGGCTGGTGAGATGGCTCAGTTCTATAAATATAACTGCCTCCAACCCTGATGAAGTGAGTTCAATTCCCAATACCCACAAAGTAGAAAGAGAGAACCTGTTGATCACCACAGGTAGGCCACGGTACAAGTGTTTACACCCAGACCCACACATAATATCCTGGCTAGTTTTATGTCAACTTGACACAAGCTAGAGAGTCATCAGAGAGGAGGGAGTCTCAATTAAGAAACTGCCTCCATAAGATCTAACTGTAAAGCATTTTCTTAGTTAGTGATCAATGGGTGAAGTCTCAGACCATTGTGGGTAGTGCCATCCCTGGGCTGGTGGTCCTGGGTTCTCTAAGAAAGCAGGCTGAGCAAGCCATGAGAAGCAAGCCAGTAAGCAGCACCCCTCCATGGCCTCTGCATCAGTTCCTGCTTCCAGGTTTCTGCCCTGTGAGAGTTTCTGGCTTCACTGCTATGAATGATCAATTGTTACATGTAACTTCATGAGATATAAGCCCTTTCCTCCTCAAGTAGATTTTGGTCATGGTGTTTCATCACTGCAATAGCAACCCTAATTAAGACACATAATAAATAAATAAATGCAATGAAATTATAAAACAATGTTCTTTGATCTTTGTACATGTACAGAATGCATATTGACTACTTTCAACACTACTCTTTCTCATCTCCCTTCTACCCATGCTCTACAAATTTCTTTCTCACCTCTTCCCCTCCCTCTCCCTCCCTCTCCTTCTCTCTGTCTCTCTGTCTCTGTCTCTCTGGTCTCTGTCTCTCTCTCTCGGTGACACACTGAGTTTGAGTAGAGCATGTATGAACAAGGATTCAAGGTTATCCACTAGAGCCTGGTGGGGTCAGCAGTGGGTACACAAAACTGACTTTGAAGACAATGAAGACAATGACTTCCTCTCTCCAAGAATCTGATAGTAACCAAGAGAAGTAAGGGGCAGGTTTCTATGAACCCCTCCTCCCATCCATACATGACTTAGGCTAGTCTTGTGCCGCTCGATGTAGGTAATGGTAGTTGTGAGTTCGTGTTTGCAATGATTGTGTCTGGAGGAGAACAGTCTAGAAGATAACATTTCTCAGCTTAGCTTCCAGCTCTTAGACACTTCCTTCTCCTTCTTCCTCAGTGTTCCCTGAGCTTTAGAGATGATGATATAAATACCTTATTTAGGGTTGAGCCCCCAACCAGCAGTTACTTTCAGTAGCTTTTGTAGCTAGCTGTGAGTCTCTGAATTCATAGCTGTTCATTGTGAAAAGATGATTCTCTGAGCAAGGCTAAGAGTAGCTTTTATCATTGAGCATAAAACACTATGTTTTAAAAGTAATGCTAGTCTTCAATCTACAGGTGAGTACTTCAAAGGTGATTTACCCAGTTTAGCAAAGGTATAGAGTTAGAAATAAAAAAAATTAAATTAAATTAAAAAAAAACAGGCCCCACTTGCACTGTGCCTAATGAAATCTGCCCCTTCTATAGGCTCCATTCTAAGTTCCCAGAACATCTCTTCAGGTGTGGAGTGACACCATGGGAGGGTCTGCATCCATGGTACCTTTTCCCTCCATCACTGTCTGTGGTTGTTGAGTTTTATGAGAATGAACCTCAAAGAGGGAAATCCATGGACAGTTATTGGCAAAAGCATATATGCTGGTATGAAAGGCATTTCCTGCTCACTGGTGGAAACTAAAAATGTGTATGTGTTTGAGTTCAAGAATTACAAGTAAGACCACAATAAATTCTCCAGATCGATTTGCTAAATCAATGAAAGGAAAGAAGGATGGACTGGAGAGGGAATGAGGGAAGGAAAGGAAGTTGTAACTGAGTACATATTACCTGCCATCAATTTTGGTAGATTACATACATGATCATTTATTCTCAATCATTGCAATAACTCAATGTGCATGGGAGAATCATTACTCTTTATTTACATGGGAACAAACTGAGGCTCAGAAGTTTTATCTAACTTTATCAAGAGTACAAGGATATTAAAATTCATAATCAGTACTTTATAACTAGGTGTGTCACAATATTGGTTGTCACCCAGTCTTGCCTTAGTGCACCCTTGAGTTGCTCACCAGAGTCCCGAGAAGCTTGGGGGACCCAAGGTTCCCAGAGTTTCATCCCACTTCCTAGATTCCAGAAGTGTGTCTCCCCAAGTACAAGGAAATCTCTGACCTATCATAGATCCCAAATTAGAGTCAATTTGAATCCCAGTGATAAAAATATTATAATTTGTTAATAATTATGTAATACAGGACTTCCTTGTCCCTGAAGCATTGCAATTACAAAATTACTCACTTTCATGGGAATCATGAATGAAAAATACTGCTCCAGGCATCTGTGGGAGTTAGGAACTTAAGGAGGGAAATAGTGTCTGGGACTTTCCACCCTTACAAGCTGTCTGTGTTCTGATATTAGCTCCTGTCCCATTCCTCTCTACTTACTGCTTACAGCTAATTGGAGTCACCCACATAAAAATGCCTTTACAGAAAGTTATCAGGTTGAAAAAAAAAGTGTAGTGCTACATATTTACTTAAAATTCAGTTGTGTCTTCAACTGCATTTTCTCATGGAATTTATAGTCCCATTTTTAACTTGTAAAAATTACTAAATGGAAGATACAAGTAATAAAATTAGAAAAGAAATACTATTTTTTATTTAACTGAAATTATAACAGATCTAATAATAACAGTGCAAGGTATATTGTTAACTTACATTATTTTTTGCTAGCGCATAAAAATACTATATCCTGTTTGTATAAAATCAGAAAACCTCACTAATTTCTTGAACTCATTTAGGAAGTTAATTAAAAGACTTGTAACTTGTAAGCTGATTTGAATTGAGATCCAGTACATATTTGGTGTGCTAGCTGTCAAATCTCTCTTAACATTTTGATGTGATAAAATTCTGGCAGGGGAGACAGAATATTTGATTTCAATTGGAGTCCTGTTGTTAACATGCTTTGGGCAAGTCCTTTAACTCCCTTGAACTTGATTACTTAATTAAACAATTTGGACAAATGGTCTTTAAATCTGAGACCAACTCAGATCTGTAGTGATAAACCATTTATCAGCTCCCAAAGTAGACCTGACATTGTTCCATGGTCAAACTTCTTAATGATATTCTTTTCTGTAGTCAATCAAAACACACCAAACCCAATAATTTTCAAGCATTATTGTCATAGAACCCTACAGCATAAGCCCCATGACTTTTCTGTTTTATTTTCTCCTGTTTATAATTCCCAGGATCTCTTTAAAATAAACCAGTTTCAGAAAGTCATTTGGTAGTAACCCTAGTTAAGACATTAACTTTATTATAAAACTAGTATGCTGTTTATGTTTAAGGTAGTACCATCACTATGGTGTAAAAAAAGTTATAGTAAAAGAGGTGAAAATGAAATTAAGCCACTGGGATTAAATATTTATTGATTTAACATAAGTTATTTCCAGAATCCAGTAGAAACACATAAGAATGCCTTATGTTTTCTGGGATTTATTAGTCATAGAAGTTAAGTCATGCTGAAGTAAAAATAAAGCTTGGTGTCTCAGCAGCATAACACAAGAAGCTGTTTACTCAAGTGATGTCTAAAGTGGTTTGATGATATTCCTTGGAAATTATCTTCTGAGTGATGAAATATGAACCAGTTGCTTTCCACTCATAAACCTCTATCTTCAAATTTCCTACTTCTAGCTGTGTATACATTGATAGTTGGAGTTGCACACACTTTTATTTCTAGGCTCATGTAAGTTACCTCTCTTCATATATTCCTGGTTGGATGTCGGCTACTGTCCTCACTGTATCCAGTGGTAACTGGGAAAATGTATTCTTCCTGTATTCACAGAAATCAAACTGTTGGGTGTTTGAATTGAATTGTTCTCTTCAGCAACATGGGGAAGCTTACTCAGTGGAGTTAAAAATAAATGAAAAAAAGGAGCAGAGTATTTACAGCTGTTGAATCTGTTGGTGAAGCTTGGGACAGAAGAAAATTCCTAGACAAAGACCCAGCAGAATTAAGGATCCCACTTAACATGGCTATTCTCGAAAACAATATTTATGACATGAGTATTTGTTAGCATACACACTGTATTAGTTATTCTGCTAATTGATGTGATCTTGTTGAAAATGAAAATTAAAATGGATGTCTTAACAAAAGCTGCCCCACCAAAAGCTTGAGAAACAGCTTCTTCAGCCAGGACAGTCTATTTAAAGGTGTGCCTAGAAAGCAAAAATGATGGACAGGAGAAAATGAAACAGGGAAAGAGGGTAAGTCAGTACAAGGTGGCATTATTAAATTGCTCACTGATACAGATAACTATGACTGGCCCTGCAGGTCATCATTGGAGTCTCCTGAAATGGTTTTCACAACTGGCCCAAGGATATCTAAAACTGTAAACGGGAGATAAATAATGCCACCCAACACTTTTGCTGCTCAGGCTGTCCAGTGCAATATGGAGTCCCCTTCAAAGCAGTGGCCAGTTGTTAAAGCTGGTCAGTGAAACTAGTTTCCAATTCTTCCTGCTCTAACTAGTCCTGAGGAAAATATTAAAAATGTTTCTGTCACTTTTATACTACCTACATCTGCTTGCATCCCTGAAAACTCATATGTTAAAACAGTAATCTCCAAATATGATTGCATTAAGAGATAATTTTATAGGAGTTATTAAATTTAAATAAGGCAATAAGGTCAGGATCAGATAGGATTAGATTTCTTATAAGAAAAATGCTAGAAATAATCTCTCTCTACCCCTCTCCTTTCCTCTCTGTGAATGTCCTCCTTGTTCTCCTCTTCTCCCCAGTCTCAAACCAAGAAGAGGCCACATGAACATACAGTGAGAAAACAGCCATCTTCCTGCCGGGAAGATGTTCTCCCTAGAAGTGAGTGTGCTTGCTAGCACTTTGATTATAGCCTTGAGAACTGTATGCATTAAATTTCTATGGTTTAAGTCACCTAGCCTATGGCATTTTGATGCAGAGGCCCCAGTAGACTAATACACTCTCCATTCCATGTGATCTAGGTTGCTTTGCTATGTTTGGTTTGGTTGCCTGCCTAGTAAGATGGTCCAAGTCCTTCAGTTTTGGGGTCTTTGGACTATGTTCTTTCTTAGCTGGTCATGATTGTTACATTCGTCTAGTGATCATTTACTGATTACAAATGAGTAAAGTATGTACAGATGGCTGTCAAATATCTTTCTTATTCCATTGTCTCCCAGAAGCATCCCTACCTACTATTGTAGATCGTGGTCAATCACCTAGACCAGGATTAGAATCATTTCCTTGTTGCTGACAACCAATACCCACAATACAGAGTATAAATATGATAGCTTTACCTTCAAATACCATGCAATTCCTTCTTTTTCCTTCAGAGGTAACCTCTCCCCAGGAAAACAGAACCTTAAGTCCAATACAAATTAAGTATAAGTTTTACTAGTGGGCTTCCCCAAGTGATGATAAAAGCACCCCACTTGATGCAAGCCCCTTGGTTCCTGGATTCATGCATCCTACATACTGGGAACCCAGAATCATCATCTAGTCATTGGTCTAATGTATATGCGCTTTTCTAAAAGTAGCCTACATCTTCAAGGGCAGTATTCATAAACTGGTCCGTGACTTGTGCTTTTAATAGGCCTTTATTCTTTTTAACTTGTTGCTTCTTTTCTCTAGTTTTTTTAAACATAATTTTTTATTGATTATTTAGGAGTTTAACATCATGCACCCCAATCCTACTCATTTCCCAGCCCTTCCATATCCCTCCACTCTTGCAGTCTTCCCTGCATAAGAAAATAAAAAATAGAAATTATAATTACAAAAAAAGAAAAAAAGAACAACTCTGGGCAACAACCTGTCCTATCAATGGCAACTGTCTCTCCTATCAGTCAAGCTGTGGCATCTCCAGTTCTGCTGTACTTGTACCACTCTGCTCCTCCATCTTTCCCATCTCTCCAGCACGTATTTGTTCCTAGTTGGAAGCCACAGTGTGTTAGGCAGTATCCCCTATCGCCCAAACAGCTTTACTTGCAAATATGCATCACAATGAGTCATTAAGTCTGGTTCAAGGCTTCTGGCTTCTGCTACACCATCAATACTGAACCCTCACAGAGATGCCTCTCAGATACCCCGCTATTGTCCTGAGTCACAGAGATCCTGAGGCTATGATTCCGCAGGATCTGTCCCTTCACATGCTCTAGCAGGTCATAGATGGGGTAGATGCTGAAGTGGGCCAATTTAAGGGCCTGGATCTGGGCCTGAGCGGTAGCTGGGTTGGTCAGCCTGGGTCTCTGCTCGGCCCCCCACTAAACACCCTGGCTAGGGGTGGGGCCAGTTTCTCTGTGCCCATGCTACTGCTGACACCACTGCCGTGGGTGAGGGGCGGGGCCAGATCTTCTACATCTACATCACAGCTGGTGTTGCAGGTCAGGGAAGGATAGGACCAGTTTTCCTATGGCAGGGGAGCGGAGGGGCCCGCTCATCACAGTACTCAGACATCAACATGGCTTCAGCGGGCAGCCCAGTCCACGGACATTTACCTGGTCCTTGATGGTAACCAGGGCCTTGGATATCAACATAGACCCCAGCTGCAGTAAGACCATGGAACCAGACACAGTCCTTGGTGGCAGCCTGGGCCCAGACATCAACATGGCCTTGGGTGGCAGCACAAGCCACTTAGATCAGTTTGGTCCCCGGCAGCAGCACGCCCCCACCCCCCACCCCCGGCCCCCCAAGCCCCAGACTTCATCACCAGGGCCTCAGGTGGCCGCCACAACCACGAACATCCGAACAGTCCTCAGTAGCAATACGAGCCACAGACATCAATCAACACAGACCCTGGCTGGGGTAGGGCTACCGATCCAGACTTGGCCCTCAGTGGCAGCCTGGGCACAGACATCACGAGGCCTCAAGTGGCTTCACAGACTCCTTATCTTGGACTGTTCTTCACTGCCATCACGGTCCCAAATTCACCCCTCTCCACAGTGCACAAACCATTCCGCTTCTCTTTCTCTCCCATCTCTTCAGCATGTATTCCATCTTTTCCCTCTTTCCATCACATATTTGTTCATCGTAGCAGCACCTGCCGTTCCAAGCCACGGGGCTGGCGTGGGCTCTTAGGTGTCTCCCAGCTGTCTCAGGTAGCTACTTGTTGTAGCTTTGCGCCTTTCCTGGAACTCACTCTGTAGACCAGGCTGGCCTCGAACTCACAGAGATCTGCCTGGCTCTGCTCCCGAGTGCTGGGATTAAAGGCATGCGCCACCACTGCCTGGCCACTTGTTGCTTCTTAATGATGGGGTATGTAACAAGGCAAGTAGATCTCATGACACTAAGTCTTTTCCAAGCCTGAGAGCTATGAGAGCTTGTAGTACAGAAGGAAAGACAAACTCATCTCCCTTTATGTATCATGGTTCTAGCAAGTTCCCTATTTAGAGCTGAGGAGGTTTGCTATAATCAACCATCCACCAAGAGACTGACTGATCTAACGAGGAAAGGCGGCATTACAAAGGCTCAGCTTTGGTCTTTGATGCTGACAGGTTGCCCCTGTGACCACAGGGTCACCTAGACTAGCCCATGCTTTCAAACTCAGGCACATAGACTGTCTCTACCACTATGCTCACTTTATTCACACTTGCACTGGGCCAATATCAGGCCAGCAACAATCTGTAAGAAAAACCATTCTTCCCAGCTACTATTGAGTATGTCTTGTCTTTTCAGGGCTTGTCTCTCTGGACATAAAACCACTTGTAAGCATTCTGTGTAGACTTCCTTTCTCTCTCTCTCCTCTAATTGTACCAATTTCTACCCAACCAGGAATCCAGGAATCCATACATAGCCATACATGCCACTTATCCTTTAGAAAGTGAACTCGAGTTTGCTCACAGCTGTGCCCTCTGGAAGGATTCTCCTCATCATTTTTTTTTTTCTAAAGAAATACCCATGGCTGGGTTTTTGATGTGGCAACTGTCCTTTTAAAGTTAGCACCCATATAATTTATCAATACCAAAATAATCATTGCTATGACTAGAGCTTTGTACAATTTATTACTAATTCTTTGTATCTCACTTACACACCTCTTATTGTTGTGTTTTTATTTCTGGTAACTTTATGTTTGTTATATTCAAAGACACAGAAGTATCCAGTCTAGTGTGATATGGAAAAAAATCCTTATGATTAAGAAAATCTCATGTCAATCAAATGTTGACATAACCCAGCTTTCCTTATACCAGCAGGTCATTATAATCCATATCATGCATGAGCTTTAATAACTGCATAATGGCATACAGAAGATTATCAACACCCATTTCTGTAAGTATTAGGAATTTTATTTCTTTCTGATTGACCAGTAATTCAGCTCTAAATTCCAATCATAAAGATTAGTTATATATATATAACTGGCCTGATATTGGCCCAGTGCAAGTGTGAATAAAGTGAGCATAGCAGTAGAATATATATATACATGTTTCTAGTAACTAGAGACTTTTACATTTATATCAAATCAGAGCCTAGGTAAAAGCTTACATCAAGGTAATTTATTCAGGGAGTAATCACAAGGATAAAAAAATAATGGAAAGAAGATATGAGTGTGTTGCTATCCTATAAGCCCGGCAGTTGGGAAGCTAAGGCAGGAAGATTATAAGTTCAAGCCCAGCCTGGCTGTATATTGAGATCTTGTCCCAGAACTAAAGAACAACACCCCTTCTAATGATGAAGGGATGGGATTAAAAAAAGAAATGGGAGAAGACATAAATACGAAGTGTTGAGTTGGCCACTTGAATAGGTGGCAGTTGAGCAAGACGGCATGACTTGGAGTAGAGATTTGTAAACTATCTCTGAACTGTAGCCATAATATTTTGTCTCTCACACATAAAGGAGAGTGCATGCATATGAATGTTCCACCCTTTCAGACTGATCATTCATGAAGGCAAGAGGTTTCTTCACAGGGCCTTGTGCTTTCGTGGCAGAGAAGCCCCAGGGAAGGAAAGATTGGTACAAAAGCAAGTGGGGGCATATTTAGAAGGCATCTAATGATGCCAGCCAATTTCCAGACAGACTAGTTTAATATGAACAGAAACACGAGTGAAGTAAGAAGTCAGAGTTGACTTTTGACCTAGTCCAGAAGAAATATCAGATCCAGTGCAGTGTGAAAAGGAATTGAACAAAATCATGTTTGACATCTAGATAGAGATCTGATGCCAAGTACGTTTAAATGTGAGGAAGAATACTTTAGATTTGTATCCCTTCTTCAGTAGATTTCACTGGAGTATTTTCAGCATGGAAATAGCATGATTATATCTGCATGTTTGAACAATTAGGCTGTTTGAAGACAGTATGAAAGGTGCTACCATTTTAGTATAATAGTATGAAGATCAACAGATAGAATTGTTTCCAGTAAAAGTAACATGATGAAAGACAAAATTCAGGCATTAGAAATACATGATGAATGATCATTTGAGGAATAAGTTATAGATGGACTGAGTTTGAAGAAAACTGCATAGGAAATAGTGGAAGCTAGGATTGCTTCTAGATGAGCAAATGGGTGACTTAATGGTGCCAATTGCAAGTGAGGAACACAGGTCAGGGGAAGTCAGTTTATGACTATAAGAAACACTGACTATGAAAGACTGGGGGCATGCAGAGTCTGAAGGACAGGTTGTAAATTTGAACATACACATTCAAGTGAGAATGAAGGATATCAGTGTGCAATTGGAGGAAGGCAATGGGAATTAGTAGCATACAGGTGGTAAGAGGAGGAGAATGAGGAAGAGGTGATGGAGAGAGAGAGGGAGAGAGAGAGGATAGGGGAGAACAAAACAGCCTTAGGAAGATTATTACTGAGTTAAGGGTTTATCTCAAAGAATATTCTCAGTATCTTGGAAAAGGGAGATGGTTTAAAGTGAAGTAATGTAAGTATATTTCACCAGAAATAATGACTTAAGCTTCCAGGAATCATTGCTATTGGGTTGTTTTTGATCAGATAACTCCACATGTGAATAACCAGAATACACTACAGCACTAATGATAACTTAGTAATACATCTCTGCCAGGAAACTGTTGGCCAGGGGGCCTAACTGGCTATCTTCACACAGATTTCAAAACAAGAATGATGGTAGCCACCAATTTTGAGTGTTTACTATGGCAGGCATGGGTTGAGCTTCAAGTTTACCACAAAACATTCTCCTAGTGGAAGGGTTATAGTCAAGTAAAGCGTGTATCCTAATTTGTCTAGTAAATTGTAGTGTTATTATTAATATGTATTTTTCACTTCTAGAAATGTCCCTATCTTCATGACAAATTATGTGACCCTCTTAGATACAAGTGTGGAGATTGTTATCTACTTAAGATGACTGGAGAATTTAGTGTAATTTTTGAGACTCACTCTACTTTTATATATATATATATATATACATATATATATTTCAATGAGGTAGGTAAATATCATTTTCGCTTGGTGCTGAGATGTGAAACAGCAGGCATTCTAGGAAACTGGCTGGGTTTTATCACTTCAGTTTCAGAGATAAAGTTATGGGTTACATGGTACAACCAAGACCACGCAGGAAGAGGGATCAGAGAGCTACATCAGAAGCTTGTGATCATTTCATATTTCATAATTCCAAACTGTTTCCAGAACATCTTTCTGCAGATAGCACAGCTAATTAACTCTTCCTGTGTTCAGAGATGCTGTGTATGCTGTAATCCTTTGGTGAAAATGAGATCCAAAAGCACTGTCAACATAAAAACACAATTATTATCTCAAAGGGGATAAGAGACAGTTTGTTTTGAAACCAAATACGAGTGACTGTGGCCAGGGAACACAGATTTAAGTTAACCCAAATTCTGTGTTCTAACATGGTAGTAGTTTTGTGAAGTTGTTTGTAGTAACAGATCAAAGAAGGTCATAAGTCAACATACTTCTAAATACATCGGAAAGTACAGCAGATGATAGGTTACAACAAAGGCAGAATCTCTGCCATTGATTTCAATGACATCCTTGGCTTTGAGCGTGGTAGTAACTAATGATCTGTTCACACATTCCAATAGAGATCCCCTAACACAGGGATGTTAATTCAGACATGGAGTTGGGCAATAAGTGCCTATTAAGGGGGTTAAAGTCTAAGAAAATTTGTAATTAGGCCCTGGACCTTTGACATCCCAATCTATTTACTATCACTGACATTCTAATCAGTCCATAAGCCTTGTAGAATATTCTGTGTAAAGTGGGGCTTCTTCCAGGGAGTTTCCTTCACAGTGTCCACATTTCAGAATTATATCAAAAAAAACCTTTCATATTTTCTCTAAATAGTCACACCATTTGGAGACCAAGCTAAGTATTTCAAAGGATCCAACAATTAGTGTTGAAGTATCTGGTAAAAAGTACAGGCTATCTTGAAGACCATTTTGGTTTACCTGCCTCTAACATGGAATTTTCAAGTTAGAATAAAATGCAGGTTTCTTATCAGGTTTTCCAGGCTACCTAATATAGAAGATTTGCAAAGAGCAGGTGAAAAATGTAACCAGACACACATTTCTTCTCTGTTGTAATTGACACAATTTTTCTCTTTTGTAATCCATCACACAAGACTTCTTTCCCTATTTATTCATACATTTAAGTTCATAAAGATAGTTACGATATTCAGCCAGGGTATTTCACTTTTCAAGATGTAGGTTCTATTGGGGCTTAGTAAATGAAGAAAAGAATAAATTAAATATGACAATGTGAAAATTTTTCCAATCTTAACTTGTTGACGTTTGCTCGGTCAGTCAGTGGCAGATTGGGAATGGAGAGTGATTTCCATGATTTCAAAAGACCAAGGCATTGAGCGTGATTCATGCCATTTGTCTGAATTTTCACGCATGAGATTCTATTCTTCAGAATCTGTCCAGTTCCTTTTAATTGAATTCACTGCCTCCACACAAATTCCTATTGTTCATTTACCTAATTCTAGTTAATGCTTTCACATCATGAAAATCGATAGCTTCCTAATTTTTTTTCTCACAAGTTTTGCTTATCTTAACACTATTAATCTATTTCTGGTTTTAATTTTCTACTAGTCAGGTAACTTTTGGGCAGCGCTTTCCACAAACTTCCCCCGGGACTATGCAACCCACCCTCTGTTTTCTTGATAGCCTAGGCAAACTCCACATATCCTTTAATTAGTATTTTCTGTAAATCAACATAATTGACCAAAGAAAATCTGGCAGCAATGTGAAGGCTTTTCATCACTAGAATGAAATATCCAAGTATCACAGAGGCAATTCCATCATCCAGCAAACATGAACTACATGGTTCAACTTATTTCAGTCCACTAAGTAATTAGTGAGGTATGCTTTCACAGAAAGGTCCTGGCCCATAATCTATGGCTATTCAATTTCTTTTGAAGAAAAATATTCAATAGCTTTATGGGAAAAATAGTTTATTTACTCATAGAGTTCAAACATTTTAAAGTTGCATATCACAAAATGAACCCTATCTTTTAATAATGTGTTTTCAAATACTTCATTAGGAGATGCTGTTTCATTTGGGTAGTTATAGTGTGATATAAAAACTTAAAGAAATATACTAGTAGACTCACACTTTATTAATAATACTATTCCTGCTAAATTATTGAAGTTTATTCCAGGTCAAATCTATTCATAGAAATAGTTTTATATATATTATATATATATAATATATATTACAAAAGCAAAAAAATTATGAAATTTATGTGACTATGTACATACTTAAAATCATACACATGCACACAATAAACTACATTGATCATAAAATTGAGTATTGATGTTTACAAAGCTGTGCTGTAAACTATCTAGACTGATTTTTCCCATCACCCAATAATATAATCCCAATTTCATTATGAACCTTTTTTTGTAAGACAAAAAATATTAATAAGATCATGCTTTTGAATTAGAGGGAATTCTAAGATGTATTTAATAAATTGGATATGAATTTGATTTTTGCCTCTGCAAAATCCATCTAGTTCAGTTTTGGAAACATCAATTGTAAAACTATAGAGGGAAGGTAGGTTCTTGTGAGTTTCAATTTTTGAAAGCTGAAGGCCATTCTTTGCACTTCCTACTCCAAATTTTATTTATTTATTTATAGTTTTTTAGTTGTTTTTTTTCTTTTTTTGTTTTTTTCAAGACAGGGTTTCTCTGTGTAGCTTCATGCCTTGCCTGGAACTCACTCTGTTGCTCAAGCTGGCCTCGAACTCATCGAGATCTGCCTGACTCTGCCTCCCGAGTGCTGGGATTAAAGGCATGTGCCACCACTGCCCAATACTACTCCAAATTTTAAACAGGTAAATAAAATGCAAGGCTAAATACTAATTTTTTACTTAAAAAAATGTGCTTTTTCCACTTTAACGGCACGGGCTGGTGCTCTGGGGACCAGTATTATTCCTTGTGTTTTCTGCACAATCTACCTCTCTATGGGATCATTCCTGTTTGCATAAGGAAACATTGGTATTACCCATCACTTTAAAAGACCTTCTAACCAGCTGTCCTGTGGGTGTCCACTTGCTGTAGGAAGCAGCAGAACACTGTGAAGAACAACTGTATTCATTGCTCCTAGAGCCTCCCTGTCTGGTCTTGGCTAACCTTGGTTTAATTGAACGGTTGTCTACTAAGGTTATTTTATCAGGTCACTGACATCTTATATCTTTCCAAAGTTAAGGATCAATTTCTGTCCAATATGTTATTAAGACTCAACAAATCAAACCACACTCCTCTGTCAATTAATTTTGTCTTTTAGGCTTCTGAGAACATGTGGACGTGCTGCTTCTTCCCTCTTGAGGGGTGCTTACTTTAGCCAATCTGCTGCATCTTCCTTATTATCAGCCCTCTAATTCAAGGAACCTCTTGGACTCTAGCTTCACCATTTTCTATACCTTCTGAAGTGTTTTCATCCATTATCCTGGCTTCAAACACCATCTAGACACCAATCTTCCAAGTAAAGAATATTTCTATCAGTCATGATGAATAAATAAATGAATCGCAAAATTCCAAGGACTTTGGTAGTCTTGAGTGTATTTTGTATATAATTTTCCATTTGAACTTGGGCAAATTACTTTGTGAATTAGTTGGTGGCATTGCTTCTTGATCAGAATTTTTCTGTAACTTATATGATGTTGTCTACAAAGGCACTTGGCACAGTGTCTAGCAAATAGGCAGCACACAATAAAAGCTAAGATAATAAATATTAGTTATGGTAGAGATCATAATTAAGTCATATCCAGATTGCTAGATTTTTAACTCCATGATCACATGTAAACAATTAGATCACTCACTTGGCCCTTTAAGAACTTTTGTTCATGAGTTCTTCCAGCACAGTGCCTAAATGATTAATTAACCTTTATTTGGACAAGGTGTGGAGTCCTGGCTCGAACACACATGTCCCAAAGCACCCCATTTTTTCAGTGACTCTCAGAATAGAGACACAGTTGATGAGAGTCTCAAAATAGTTTTGAATTTTTAAATATTCACTAGAGCTTAAATTTATCCATACTGGAATAATTGCAATTATTCCCTGTGGGGAAGTCACACATATAAGGCAAATGTACCACATGCCTTCTAAATTTACATAATCTTACAGGAACATATCTTTTTATAAATCATCCCATTTTATCAAGTCAGCTATGTAATGTGACCAAGGCCATGCAGTTTTTATTTTATAAGTGAACATATTGAATTTAATTTACTTGTTTATGGAAATACAATTTCTATTTCATTCAAGTCATACCTGTGATACAGGTTTTGATGAATAGGCTGTTAAACATATAATTAAATACATAAGCATTATTTCTTTACTTTTATGTTTTTTATTTGTATGCGTATGTGTTTGTCTTCACATGCATGTGCGTGTATATTAGTATGGGTGCCTACTTATGAAGGCCAGAGGTTGACATCTAAAAATCTCCCTCAAATATATTCCACTGACCCTGGAATTAACTGACTCAGGTAAACTGGCCAGTGAGCAAACGCTCAGGGATCCTGTTGCTTCCCCAGTGCTGGGTACAAGTGAGCACTGCCACACTCAGCTGTTTTACATGGGACTAAGGGATCAAACTTGGATCTTCATGGGTGTATAGCCGATGCTTTACTGGCTGAGTCAACTTTCCAGCCCATTGTTGGCATCATTTCATAATGTTCCTGTCAAAGTAGAACTCAAAATGAGTTGCCTTCAATACATAAAATAAGATGATTTTTTTTACTCCTGTTGCCTAACAACCACTTTTAGTTTGCTGCCATCTAGAAGGTCCCCTTAGTGTCCCCTCTGACTGAGAAGCTTCATCTGTTGATGATTCAATACTTTCTACACAGCACATAACTTTACATGGCTATGAAGCATGGGCCATTCATGCTTGAGAATTTCCTATAAGGCAAAAGACACCCAAACATCCACAAGATGTAAAGCAAGAGCAATAAAGGAAGAAGAGCCATAAGAAGAGCACAGTCTACAAAGGGAATTTCTTGTGAGAAGTTAGTGGTAAACAGCCTTCAGAATCAATTTGAACTGGGTCTGAACAGCATGTTCTTCACTACCCTGTCATGCATGGGTGTTAGTGCCTTGAATCTCTTTTCTCCTCTGAAGAATGAGGACACCAAAATCTAATTCACAGGATTAAAGTATCTCATATATTATTTATATCTCATAAGGCATTGCTCCCAATGTGTCTCTGGCTTGACCCTCCATCACTTCAAGCTCTTTTTGACTAAAAATGCCACCTTGCTACAAAAAGGAAAAATCAACTCCAATAGGCATTTAACTATAAAGTAAAACTTGGTGGTTAAAATATAATACATTATCTTTTTTCTCTAAATCTTTCAAATGGCATAAAATAAAATATCTCATTTGGAAAGATTATACTTGAGGTTTCAAGTACAAAAATGGCACATAGACAGTAACAGGATTTTTGTCCTCATTCATTTAGTGTCTTTTTTGGACAGTGAATAAATGTACTTATTTGAAGCATAAAATTAATCTGTGACAAACATGTCCATACTTTGTAGTTTAATTTTAATATACAAAATATTTGATATTAGCAGCTGAATGAGTAATGTAAGACTAAATAATGTATCATAATTAAAAAAACTTTTCTTGAGAACTTCATACATGAGAAGTGTATAAACATAACACCTACCGCTTCATGTTTTCATGGTCTCTGCTTAGTCACTGTTTTATTTCTGTGAAGAGACAGCGTGACTACGGTAACTCTTATCTAATCACAGGCACCCCTGGAAAAAAATGACAAAAAATAACAAGGCCTCTCCCCAAGGGCGTATGAGCAGTAAGGTATTTGTGGAAGAGAAGATACTTCACAGCCCAGAAAGCTGTAAAGGAAAGTTCAGGGATCCAACTTTCTTTAGTCATCATCCATAATGAGGTGGCCTTTTCACTCATACAGCTGCCTTTGAATCATCCATGCCCCTGTAAGCTAAGAATCCATCCATCCATCCTTGTTCACTGAGCTAAGAATTATATCTTCATATTTCATTAGTGCGCTGTCTTATTTAGGGTTTCTACTGCTGCGAAGGGACATTATGATCATGGCAACTCTTATAGAAGAAAACATTTAGTTGGGGTTACCTTATAGATTCAGAAGTTTAGTCCATTATCACCATGGTGGGAAGCATGGAGGCACAGAAGCAGACATGGTGCTGAAGATGGAGCCAAAAGTTCTACTTCTAGATCCACAGGCAGCAGGAAAAGATAGTGACACTGAGCCTGGCTTGAGCATTTGAAACCTCAAAGCCCACTCCCAGTGACATACTTCCTCCAACATTGCCACACCGACTCCAACAAAGCCACATCTCCTAATAGTGCCAATCCTTATGAGCCTATGGGGGGGTGGTGGTATTTTCATTCAAATTACCACATACCACTCCCTGGCCTCCATGGGCCTGTAGCCATAATGTAACGCAGAAATGCATTCAGTCCAACTTCAAAAGTCTGTAACAGTCTCAACCCTGTTTAAAAGTCCAAAAATCTAAAGTCTCTTCTGAGACTCATGGCAAATCTAAAGTCTCTTCTGAGACTCATGGCAACCTCTTAACTGTAGTCCCCTATAAAACCAAAAAAAAAAAAAAAGCAGGTCACATGCTTCCAACATATAATGGCACAGAATATGCATTACCATTCCAAAAGGGAAGAAAGGGAGCATAGTGAGGAAATGCTGGACTGAAGCAAGATGGAAAACCAGCAGGGTAAACTCCAAACTCTGCATCTCCATGTATGATGTCAAAACATTCTTCAGATCTCCAACTCCTCTCAGCTTTGTTGACTGCAGCACACTTCCTTCTCTTGGGTTGATTGCACGCTCTGTTAGCAGCATTTCTCGTCAGATATCCCATGGCTGTGGCATCTCCAATATTTGGGGGTATTCAAGGTCATACAGGCTTCACCTTCACAGCTTCACATAATGGCCTCCATACAGGGACACCCCTGACACATGCCTGGCCTCAGTGGCTTTCCTCAGTCATAGAGGGAGAGTCCATAACTCATTTCTTCTATCCTTGACTCTAAGGCCAGAATCATGTGTCTGAAGCTGTCAAGTTCTGAGGCTAGCTGGGGCCAGAACACAGGCCCCTTATTCAATGAAATTTTCACCAACTTTGTTTTTGATGGTTTCCTTCACTGCCTATGCTTAGCTGTCCTGGAACTTGCTTTGTAGACCAAGGTAGCCCTGAACTCAGATCAGAGATCTATCAGTCTCTGCCTTCTGAGTGGTGGGATTAAAGGTGTGCATCACCACACCCAGCCCTAAGCTTTTCTTTAATTCATTTTCACTTTTCTTTAATTCCTTTTCACAAGTTGGAAGCTTAGCAGGGTGGAGTCTTGCTCTGAGGTCACCACTCTGTTTATTCTACTTAGCATCAGGTTTTTCTTTAATTTGTTTATACTTCCAGGTGCCCCCTTTCTCCTCAAACTGTACATTTCGTATTTTTCATAGCTCTTCTTGCTCCTTTTCATCATAGATCGTCATAAGCATAGCCACTAATAACCACACGTCTCAGTCCATACTAAGATTTCTTTTGAAATCCCTGAAAGCACAATTAATCCAAAATGCTTCAATTTATCCTCAGGCATATTCTTTTTGGACAAGGGCAGAAAGCAGCCACATTCTTCACCAAAATATCACAAGAACAGTCTCTACATTATATACAAAAATTCTCCTCCTTGGAAGCATCTTGAGCCAGAACCTCACAGTTCAAATTATCCTCAGCACCACTGTCTTCCATGATCCTAGGATAGCCCATTAGGCCCTGATTAAAATGTCTAATCACTTTTCTAGTAATAAACCCCAAAGTGTTCCATATTCCTCTAAACAAAAACCTGGTCCAGCCTATCACAACAATACGCTGTCCCTAGTACCAACTTCTGTCTTAGTTAGGGTTTCTATTGCTGTAAAGAGATACCATGACCATGGCAACTCTTTTACTATTATTATTATTATTAATTAAATTTATTCATTCATTTTACATCCTGACTACAGTTTCCTCTCCTTCCTCTCCTCCCATTCCTTCCTCCACTTCCATCCACCTCCCAATCCACTCCTCTTCTGTTTCTGTTCAGAAAGGGGCAGGCCTCCCATGGGTGCCAACAAAGCATGGCATATCAAGTTGAGGTAGGACTAAGCTCCTCCCCTTGTATTAAGGCTAGCAAGGCAACCTAGGGGAGGAATAGGTTCCTGGAAGCCAGACAAAGTGTTAGGGACAGGCTCTGCTTCCACCACTAGGAATCCTAAAAGTAGATCTAGCTACACAACTGTCACACATACGTAGAGGGCCTAAGTCAGTCCCATGCAGGCTCCCTAGCTGTCGGTCCAAAGTCTGTGAGCTCCTATGAGCCCAGATTAATTGTTTCTGTGCATTTTCTTGTGATGACCTTGACTCCCTGGTTCTTACAATCCTTCCTCCCTCTCTTTAACAGGATTCCCTGAGCTTGGCCCAGTGGTTGACTATGGATCTCTGCATCTGTTTCCATTAGTCCCTGGATGAAGGCTCTCTGATGACAACTGGGGTAGTTACCAATCTGATAACAAGAGATGGCCAGTTCAGACTATCTATCCACTATTGCTAGGAGTCTTAGCTGGGGTCATCCTTGAAGATTCATGGGACTTTCCCTTGTACCAGGTTTCTACCTGACCCCAAAATGCCTCCTCCCATCAAGATGTCTCTTTCATTACTCTCCCCCTCTATCCATCCCCTAACCCAGTCTCTCATTTTACCATCCCTGTACAGCAACTCTTATAAAGGAAAACATTTAATTGGGGCTAACTTGTTCAGAGGTGTATTCCATTATCATCATGCTAGGAAGCATGGCAGCACAGGCAGACATGATGCTGAAGAAGGAGCCAAGAGTTCTATATCTAGATTGGCAGGCAGCAGGAAGAGATAGTGACACTGGGCCTAGTTTGAGCATTTGAAACCTCAAAGTCCACTCCCAGTGACACAGCTTCTCAGTAAGGCCACATCTACTCCAACAAGGCCATACCTCCTAATCCTTCTCAAGTAGTGCCACTCCTATATGGGCTATTCTTATTCAAACCACCATATTCCACTCCTTGGCTCCCATAGGCTTGTAGTCATATCATAATGCAAAAATACATTCTGTCTAACTTCAAAAGTCCCCATAGTCTATCACAATCTCAAGTCAAAATTCAAAGTCTCTTCCGAGACTCATGGCAGTCTCTTAACTATAAGCCCTGCAATATCAAAATCAAAAAGCAGATCATATGCTTCTAACATAAAATGGCACAGAATATATATTGCTATTCCAAAATAGAGGAAACGGAGCATAGTGAGGAAATGCTGGACCAAAGCAAGACCAAAAACTAACAGAACATCTTCAACTTCTGCATGTCTGATGTCAAAGTGCTCTTCAGATCTCCAACTCCTTCCAGTTTTGTTGACTGCAACACTTCTCTTTCTTGGGCTGGTTCCATGCCCTCTTAACAGCTCTCCTGGGCAGGTATCCCACTACTCTGGCATCTCTAACATCCTAGTGTCTTTAATATAACTAATTTCTCTTCACTTTCACTGCTTTATGCAAAGGTCTATCTAGGCATCCATGCAGGGACACCCCTGACACATGTCTGGCATCAGTATCTTTTCTTAGCTACAGCCCTTTTTGTTGACTCTAAAGCCAGAACCACATGGCCAAAGCTGCCATGTTCTGCTGCTTGATGGGGCTGGAACTTGTCTCTCTCTTTCAACTGCATTTGCATCAGCTTTCTGTTGTTGATGGTTCCCTCTACTGCTTAAGTTTTCCTTTGATTCCTTTCCACATGTTTCAGGATTAGCTAGATGTGGTCTTCCCATGAGATTACCACTTCCTTTGTTCCCTTTAGCATCAGACTTTTCTTTCGGTCTTTTATCCCCTTGGGCACAGGACTTGGCACCAACATCACCTTTCCTAGTGCTCTTTTTCTCTGTACATTTTGTATTTCTCCTTGACCCACTTGTTCCTTGTCATTATAGACCTGTATAAGAGTAATTAATAATATACTAATAATTATTAATATATTAATAATATATTATTAATAAATAATTATAAAGAATAATTATTTATAATAAATAAATAAAATATATTTATTATAAATAAATATATAATTAATAAATAATAAAAATAATAAACGCATAACACACTCAGTACTAGGCTATCTTGAAATCTCCTCTGCCAATGCCATTAATCCAAAACTATTTTGTTTAGCCACATGCAGATTTTTATGACAAGAGCAAAACCCAGCCACATTCTTTCCTAATCCAACATCCATATTCCACCAATAAGCAGCATGGTCAGACCTGTCATAAAAATATCCCAGTCCTTGGCACCACTTTCTGTCTTAGTCACTGATCTGTTGCTGTGAATTTTGTATTGAAGAGACACTATGACCAAGGAAATTCTTACAAATGAAAACATTTACTTGAGGGCATAATTACAATTTCAGAGATTTAGTTCATTATCATCATGTCAGGGAGCATTGTGGGAGCATGGCAACATTGTTGGAACACAGCAACACTGGTAGCACTGGAGCAATAGCTAAGAACTACATCCTGAAAGAGAGAGAGAGAGAGAGAGAGAGAGAAGGAGAGATGAGCCTAGCATGGGCTTTTGAAACCCTCAAAGCTCACTCCCAGTGACACATTTCTTCCAATAAGGCCATACCTAGTCCAAAAGGCCATACCTTCCAATCCTTCTCAAATAATGCTATTCCCTGATGACTAAGCATTCAAATAAATGAGCCTGTGGGGGCCATTCCTATTCAAACTGTCACAGTCTCTTCTCTAATTATTATTGTTACATTTATATACAAGTGTATACATACACAAACACAGACACACACTCACACAGGTATATGTAACCTCCTGAGTCCATTTAGCATTGTCTGTATGTACATGTGTGCAGAATTGACAACTTGGGGTTGGACATATTATATTGGATTTCCTCCCTAGAAGAAAATAATTTTCCCTCTTTTAATAGTCATTGATCACCTTTAGCTCTTCACCTAGGGGAGGGACCGTGTTCCCATGTCAACTGGTATTATCATTGTGTTGGTCTTGTTCAGGTGCTCCCAATTATTCATTTGCCCACTACTCATTCCCATAATTATATACATGTCTCCTAAAAGCAAGAGACTATCATTCTTATGCATATCATCAAATCAGAAAATAAAAATGCCTGAAATACTGAAGTACAATTTATGAAAACTAACAGTAACTAAAATATTCATTAGCAAAAGGAGATTAATATCTTCAAATCAAAAAGCTCTATTAATTAAAAAAAATTTTCTGTTATACCTTATGTTCATTTTACTTAAGAAATTGTTTATTTACCAAAAACATTTTCTAGTCTTACATGACATTTAAACACATTGTTTTATTTAGTGAATAATCCAGCAAAGCAGTTCTGTCTTTATGAGGATTCAATAGATACTTAGAAACTACATCAGAGATGATCTAAAAACCTTATCTAAGATACAATTCAAATAGACAGTCTCAATAACTAGCCCTTGAATCCAATCTCTTTTCTTTATATACCTAAAGATTTTCAATTGAGAGAGTGTGTGGAGGTCAGAGGACAACTTTAAAGAGTCAATTCTCTCCATCCACCTTTATATGGGTTCTGGGGATAGAACTCATATTCCAGGTTCCAGTTTCTGTGGTCATCTGGCCTGTGAGAAAAGTGCTTTTCCCACTGATCCATCTGACCTGCCATACTTCAGTAGAATTGTAAGACTAAGACTTTTATGACTATGATTGGAATTGTACATCAGTCATTCCTGAATAGGTAGCATCTTTGGGTAAATCACAGCTCAGAATCTCAGTCATATTTCTCTTAAACAAGGACGATGATGACGTTCCTTCTTGTTATCTCCCAAGACTTTAGAAAGATTGGTAATTCAGTGAATGTGAGGGCACAAAGCAATTTTTTTCTTCCTATTCTGAAAATTAAATATACAACAATCAACAGAAGCTGATCGTCAGCAAAGTGGAAAAGACACAATGACTGGCAAGCCTGAGTTCCAGGTCCAAATCTTAAGACAAAAGACCCTAAGAATAGGACCAACTCCTTCATTTTCTGAGGTTTGCTTTTTCTCATTATAAAAATGGCATGTATTGTGGAGTCTAGCTTCATAACGTACCCAATTACCTTACTTTTAAAAAACAAAACAGTTGTTACATAGGTATTAGTTATATTAAACATATCTACTAAGCAGGCATTTAATATCCATTCAAGAGAGATATATCTGCCTCATTTAGATTAGCCAAGTTTCATTTTTAGTTACAAATTGTATCTTCACATAATAGATAGAGCTAGAAAATTCAATGTAAATAACTAATTTCAGTTAAATAAGTAAATTGAAAGAGAAACAAAAACAAAATCTTCAAGTATCTTAAAATCCAAACTGACAATAAACAAAAAAGAGAAAAAGATGTAGAAAAGTAAAATTTTGCTCAGATATAAAAGTATAGTTAAAAATGGAGAGTGGGTGCAGTCAGCTGGGTAAAGAGTAAGCTGTTAGCATTGTTGCTTTGAGTAACACAGTGGCATTGGACCACCTACAAAGAGGTCTAGAGTCTCACAAAAGCCACAGAAATGACTCAGGTTTATGAAGGATCTCAGAGGAAAGTACCCATCGGAATCAGTGTTTCCCCTGGGTCCAATTAAAAATCTTGCCATTTAAAGTAGATATTCTTTTATCTCTTCAGTTAAATTTAATTATTTTATTGTTTTTGATACTCTGAAAATAGGATTGTTGACTTACTGTTTTAGGTAATTAGTTGTTAACATATAGAAATGCTAGTATTTTGTTGTTGATTCTAATCCTGTAACTTTACTGAATTAGTTATTATCCCTAGAGTATATATATATATATATATATATATATATATATATATATATATATTCTATATGTTAGATCAAGTCATTTGAAAGAGTTATGTAATCTCACACTAACACTGTTTGAAGTAGCTTTCATTATACCCAGGCACACATAAAAAGGAGACATGAAAGAAAAAGGGGAAAGTTGTTGAAAAGAAGGGAAAAAAGAAGATGAGAGAAGGGAATAGAGGTTGAAAATAATTAAAATTCATCACATACATTCATGAAACTGTCAAAGGACAAAAAACAACCTTCCTTTTAAATTTGGGGACACCTTTTATTTCTTTTTTTTCCTTAATTGCTCTGGCCAGGATTTCCAGTACCATGTTGCATAGGAGCAGTAAGAATGGTTTGCTTTGTTTAGCTTCTCGTCTTAAAGCTGTCACATTTTCATTACACAATTTGAATTTAGAAGTATATGTGTGACTTTTATTATATTGAGATAATTTCATTTTAGTCATAATCTAAAGAATTTATTTCAAGTGTCTGAAAAACTACAAAAAATGATGAAAGAAATTGAAGAAATATAAGTGTGTGCATGTTCATGAATTGAAGTCTGGATATTATGGAAATCTCCATATCAACCCACAGTAATATCCAGATTCAGGATAATCCCTATCAAATTTTCACTAACTCAGTTTTACAAAAACAGAAAACAATTCTAAACTTCATATAGAATCATTAAGGACCAGTAGCAGACAAAACAATCTTGAAAAAGAGTGAAGTAAGTGTTTCAGAATAGTCTACAAAGCTAAGAATTAAAGCATTATAGTGCTAATGAAAAGACAGACACACAGACCAATGGGGATGACTTTAAGCCTCATAAATAACATACTAGCTTCCTACAATCCCACAACTAAGAATATCATCAAATAACATCTAAAACTTGTAACAGCCATTTTCTCCTTTTGTTCTAACCTGCCTGACTGATGTTCCCACCAACGTATTTGACAAATGCCTGATTCATGATTCTTTTTTTCCCCCTGTAACTATAAAAGTACATGTAACTCCTCACATGTTGAAATATGTTACTTGGGGAAACCTTAGTCCACATTTCTGAGCCATGGTTTGGCAAACAATAAGTCAGCTCTTACTTTGTTTCAGGTGAGAGATGTGGTTTTAAAAAGGATTTATTTAATTTTGATTTTTCACTGTGCACATTTGAGTGTCTTTGTGTGGGTATGTGAACATGAGTGTAGATGTTCATGGAAGCCAGAGGAGAGTGTTGGATTCCCTGGCTCTGGAATTACAAGAGAAGTCTTTCAGACTCTGAACTAGTGAGCCATCACTACAGCCACAAGAGCTGGGTTTTATGTCACAGTTAAAGATGAAAACCTTGTCATGTGTGACAACAAGGATGGAACTTGAGGGCATCATTAGAGCAAAGGCAAACACACACAGAACAACAATAACTGTGTGAATTCATGTACGTGAGGTCTTTGACTCTGTTCTTCATGGAAGCCCAGAGTTGAATGCTGGTCTGCTGCACCCCAGAGTGAGGAGATGAGAACTGCCTGTTGTTCTTCAACAGATACAAACTTTCAGTTCAGTGATATGGATACAAGCATTGAGGTCGGCTGCATAGCATCTTGGCCATAATTAACAATGCTCCCAAGTGTTCATAAAACTATTTTCAAAAAAAAGAAAGAAAAAGGAAGAGCAAAGGAAAGGAGAGAGGAAAGAAGCAGGAAAAAGAAAGGGAAGGAGGAAATGAATGGGACAGAAAAGGAGAGAGGGCAGGAAAGGAAAAGGATGGCGATTGGGCATTAAAACATCTGTTTTTTGTTTTTCCTCTGAGTTTTTGCTCCTTTAATTCTCAGGCATGCACAAACAACATAGTTGCTGGAGTTCACACCTTGCATTACTTTCCCAGACAACTTCTCAGGGGGTGGGCTATTTCTCACCCATGGAATCCCTGGCCGGAACTCTGGAAATACAGATCTTTTTGTGGGCCAGAAGCTCAGAATTATTTTGGGCTTGTAGCTTACCAGCAACGTAACCTTGTATGGGTCACTTAACCCTTCTGGGCTTCTGTTGTTTTTTTATCTGTAAACTTATAAGGCTGGCCTGTGTAATCCTGCCTTGGTGTCCTCTGGTACAACACGTGAATTGATAAGAGAGATTTTCTAACAGAAACAAATCTAACATCGAGTCTAATTCAAGATATATTGACCTGGTTGTTACTAGATTTAGCCTATCTGTGGAAGGGGGTGGGGGAACAAAAACAGAGTTTACTGGCAGCCCGGGTGAGTCAAAAGACCAAGCTATTTTTGGTAAAGACCACTAAACTGACTCAGGCATTTATATGCATTTTCTCAGAAAGTCACCCAGCTTAAATTCCAGGGGAATACCTACACCTCTGCTGCAGAAATCATTACTAAAAAGAGTGTCCTTTGCTGAATAAGGAAGCCACCCAAGGAATACCAGCCAGGCAGTGTGCTTGGCAGGCTCCAATGTTTTCCAGTTGGTAAAGTTGTCAAATGACTCAATTATCAAGGAACACATGGCTCAAGAAGGGGATAGACATAT
Organism: Peromyscus eremicus; assembly: GCF_949786415.1. Taxonomy (NCBI): domain Eukaryota; kingdom Metazoa; phylum Chordata; class Mammalia; order Rodentia; family Cricetidae; genus Peromyscus; species Peromyscus eremicus. The sequence goes on from NC_081436.1 coordinate 46,646,247, forward strand.
TGTTTGATTCCCTCTGCCCTTCCCCCACAGTGTCTTGAATTAGCCAGTCTTTAGTAACCAACCTTTAACTGGTGAAAAGTTCCCTTGTCAGTCTGTGAGATGCAGTGAACTGGAGTTGGGGGAGAGAGGCAGCAAAGTGCTTGCCTTGCGAGAATGAGGACCTGAATTTGCTCCCTTGAATCCTTGTAAAAGAGCCAGGTGCACTGTCACACACTTGTAACCCCAATTCTGGGAAGACAGAGATAGACAGATCCCTGGGTCTTCCTGGCCAGTTCCAGGCTAGTGAGAGACCCTTTATCAAAAATAAAAAGATAGAGAGAGCCTGAGGAATGACATCTGAGGCTGTCCCCTGGCCTCCATATATATACACGAGCACACATGTGCATCTGCACATACATGAACACACACACACACACACACACACACACACACACATACACATACACACCACAATGATGCAGTGAGTCATTCTATACTAAGTTTGGAAGACAACATTCAAACTGAAGTCCACTAGTGAGTCTTTGTATTACATATAGATAACTTAGATGAATTAAAATAAATAGTATTTTTAATTCATTCTCCAGACTGCTGTCATATGGAAAGTACTAAAATTTGAGTGAGTGCAGCTGTGCTGAAGATAGCCATCTCTCTGTTGTGTCCAACAAGGCCGCACAAAGCAGTACCTATAAGTGGGGATTTCAAAGCCTGACGTGTCGGTTCTGCTTTCTTATTAGTTCTTACTGTCTTTGCTAGCTTGAACAAGTGACACAACCATCAGGAGACTTTGTTTCTGAGTCTATTCAGAGGGAAAATAATTATAACTATTATAACTAATAGTGCTGTTAGATACATATAGGCACAGTTACACATGCCAAGCACTAAATAAACACTATCAGCAGATCAGCAGAATTATTAAGTGTATGAGTGAACTTTGAATTATACTTTCATATAATTGTGTACATTGACTCTCTTTGTATCAATGCCTTGATGCTTTTACATCCCCAAAGAAATTCACCTCTTTTTTAAATTTTCATGTTTAACATTTCAGTCATCTTGTCAATTCAGAAACTTAACCGGTTTTAGGCATCATCAATATAAACATCTGGAGACAGAGAGCTGAATCAAGCCATACACCAGACAGGAGGAAATGGAGAAGTAAATGGAAACATCACCCAGATAGCTGATGGGGGAAAGGCAAAAAGAAAATGCAAACTGCTATAATAATATTTGAACCCTGAAAGTGAGCTATGCCTCAACCACATTTTTAAAATGTTTAGTGAGTCAACAGGGTCTCTGTTTTGATTGAAGAGGCATAAGACATAGCAGTTGACACTCGAGAAGATCTAGTTCTGTTATTAGACTTCGGTACTGAAAGTAGCTCTCTTGAACTAATGAATCAGTACAGACCACTGGAACTTACAAACTGTGAATCTTTATTCAAGGCTTGACATGATTCTTCTACTGACCCACTGCAATGGAATGAATCGCAGTTCTCCAAAATTTGTCCACTGGCCCGTATTTGGAGTAGGATATGTCACGAGGTCAAGCTAAATGACCATCCAGGGTCACTGGTGTCTGTATAAGAAGAAACTGAAATGGAAACACAGGCACATGCAGTGGAAAATCTTTGAGAAAGCAGAGGGAGAAGACTGAGAAGTCAGAGAAAAAGCCTCAGGGGGAGAAATCAACATGCCAACACCGTGAGCTTGAACTTTTATAACTTTGAAACTTTTTTTTTTTGTAACTTGGATAAAATATTGCCTAAGCCATCCAGTCTCTGTTGCTTTGTTAGGAAAGCCTTGGCAAACTAGCACAACTAATATCTGGAAATAATAATTGTGGGACTCTTCATTTGGAATCACCACCTGGTTTGTAATCTGGGCAGCTTTTCAGCTTTTGAGGCTCCTGATAAATGGAGTCCAAAACATTCCAGAATGTCTAGCTCCATTTTTGGAACTTATCATTTGTGAAGAGTTCCTCATACTTGGTGTTGAATATTTGTTGTTGTAATGATGAATGTTCATATGGATAACACTGGGATACTAAGCATTTAGAGTGCTTCCAGAATACCCACACATTCTATTCACAGAATACCTAATGCTGTGTATAGTATTTATTATATAATGCTTGATTTGAATAGTCAACATTTTAATTCATTGGGAGATATTTTATGAATATCTTTCAATTTATCGGTTTTTATCTGAACAAAGAGTAGCTGATCATTTCTGAAAGCCAAATGTACTCAAAATATTATGTATGGGGTTTTCTTCCCCAGAGAATTTTGAACTTCTGAGTAAAGTCACCAAATGATGATACCATCTCAAGAGTTTTGGTTTTACTGCCCTGTTTGAGGTCAGTTCCTTTGGCTTGAGAAGAAATGTTTTCTGTGTATATAATTCCATCTGAACATCACAAACCCCCCATTTCTATAAATCACAGGCCACACTCTTGCCAAGAAGCAAAACTTTTAAGAATATCATCTCCTGATATTCTACTTGCCTTTTTACAGAAACCAATTATTCTGGGCAGGCACCATCCAATGGAGTTGAGGTATTACCACTGTTAAGACGACATACTAAAGGTCACACTGACTGCCTGGCTAAAATTTAATAGAGGTTTTTACTTCAGCTGACACTATTCAAGCTCATATTAACAATAACAATAATGATGATGATGATGATGATGATGATGATGATGATGGGTAACCCTTATAAAGTACTTTTCACAACTCCAGCATAAGTCTTTAACTGCACTGACTCAGTTAATATACATACTTGTTGATGTAGGCATTATTTCCTATTTGCATTTTTTGAAAGAAATGCAGAGAAATTTAATGACCCCAATAAACAGCAGAATCAAGATTCTTACCAAGTTTGGCTTTAAAATTCTGCTACCAATTACAGTGTGCTCTTTACAAAGAGAACGCATAGTTCAAGGAAAGAAACATGCATCCACTACACCACATCTTAATCTGTGGGTGCACACCCCATATAGAGTTGCATCACCAAATGCCGTGGACCTGAAAAAACTGGAAACAACTTTTGGCCAAAAGGTTTATGAACATGAAATGACCAAAATGTAAAATCAACATAAAGTACTTCATGAATCCAAGGTATTTCTGGCAGTACTCATGTTGCATGCCACAGCCTTGTTTCTGAGCACAAAGCATGTGCACCTGAAACTGTGCATGTCACCATGCCACACAATGCCAACGAGCACTGCCTGGATTACCTCAGCTCACAGTCAAAACTCAGAGTGTATTTACTGTATTTACAAGGTTTTCTACTTTGGGGCTGGGAAGATGGATAAGGTTAGCAAGAGCTCCTGCTGTACAAGCATGAGGACCAAATTCAGATCCTCAGCATCCATGTAAAAAGCCTGTCATAGCCTCAGGTGCCCGTAAACCCTAGTGCAATGTAGACACGGTGTTAGGAGGATTGGTTTGGCTTTTTGGAGCTTGCTGAGCCAAAACTCACTGAACTACAGGTACAGTGACAGACCATGTCACAAGAGAATAAACTGAGGGCGCTAGAGGTCATCTGAAGGACTCTGGCCTCCATACATGTGCATGGGCATGAACATCTGTCCACACATACATGTACACCATGTATACACATACACAACTAAAAAGAAACCACAAAGTTTTCTGCTCTTGTAGAAACATAGTGGTTTAACTACAGAAAACAAAGACTTTTGCTACTCTCCTACCACCATTCCTTAGCATGAAAGTGTCGAATTAGTATGTATTTGGATTGGATTGTACTAGAATATTGATTTAAAGTTGCTGTTTAAGTTGCTGACTTAAGTTTCTTCAAATCATTAAAGAATATTGGTTTGGGAATAAAGCAGAATTTCTAACACTCTCTGAAGTGGCCCAAACACATGTCTGCCACTTTGTATTATATCCTTATGTTAAGAGAAGCAGTCTCAGCATTGATGACTCTAAAATCAAAATGTCAAACAAAAGTGCTGACCATGGCCTATGTCCTGCTATATCAAGCCTGCAGCCAAGTTTGGATACCTTATGTAAAGTAATAAGTTTGCAAAGTTGCTTTTTTCTTTAATATGCAGTAAAATTATGTATATGTCAAAGAATTGTTTTTAGAGAAATACCTTCACAGTTTACTATCAGTAAATATTTGATTTGCATTCCACTTTTATGTACCACTTGCCTAGGATTGTATACACATTTCTCGAAGAAAAAGGGGTTGCAATCAGGAGTTTAAGAAACCCGATTCTAGGCAACATTTATGGAAGAATGTTAACATCAGCTATCTGAGGCTTTGGGAAAGAGTTAAGTGGACATGTACTTTATCTTAGCACCCAGTAAGAGTGCTCAGCAGATGTTTCCCAGGTGTGTTATAAATGTTAATTTCCTCCCATTTAATAGCACATGTCCAAAGCACTGAATTGAGCTACTCAAAAAAGCTAAAAGTAGGATATTCATTTACCCATGCTTTCTCAGGGTGTATGTTTAAATAGAAACACAGTAAAAATCATGAAAAGTTTACAAAATATGCATTTTAATTGGTTCATAGACCAGGTATTTGAGAGTCAAATCCCAATGAGTTGTATTCTTTGTCATTACCACATACCTCCTGCAAGATGTGACTACTCACCGTCTCTCTTCAGAGACTCAATGGCATTGTGCATAGGGGGAGATCTTAATTTCTGGGGTTGATGTGATTATTTCAGTGTCTACTGTCTGAGTCGGTGAGTGTTACCTACGAAGATCTGTGAGAGACATATTATCATTCAGTCTTCAGAACTTGATGAAATGAGCATGGTAGTCTGCTTTATGTTTGAGGTGATCAACACAAAGTGAGAAATTACGTGACCAATGTTGTGTGGGCAGAGAGTGGTGTAGCTGTGATTCCATGCATGCTTCATAGTGATTGCAATCTCTCTCTCTCTCTCTCTCTCTCTCTCTCTCTCTCTCTCTCTCTCTCTCTCTCTCTCCTTCTTCCCCTATCTCTTTCTCTCTCTCAAAATTAATTTTCTGTAAAGTCCCTCATTACCACAAATTATACAGTTGAGTTTTCTTCATTTGCAGTGATTCCAGAGTACAATAGATAAGACACTGGAAAACCACCTTCATGATTATGATATTTTTCCTGCTGTGTGTGTGTGTGTGTGTGTGTGTGTGTGGTGTGAATATAGAATATGTGTATTTAAATTTATTCTTTGAACATTCCATACACAAACAAATGTGTCTTAAGTATATCCATCCTCCACTTTCTGCATCCAATTTCTCCTAATCATCATTCTGCCAATTTTATATTCCCTCCTTTTAAAATAACCCACTAAGTCAAATTATTCTTACCTAATGCACACGAGTGTAAGGCTATTCACTTGGACTTGGACAACCTTTCATTTGTCACATGTCCAAAGAAAATTAATTTTGCAACCACATAGCCATTAATTGCCACTAGCTCCTCAGCTGGGGTGGGGCCTCAGGAGCCCCTCCTCCATACATGCTAGGCTTTAAAATTTTTAATTTAATTGTATTTTTTATTGACTCGAGGTTTCTTTGAGTGCTCTGGCTCTCCTGGAACTCACTCTGTAGACCAGGCTGTCCTCAAACTCAGAGACCCGCCTGCCTCTGCATCCCAAGTGCTCCAATTAAAGATGTGTGCCATCACCGCCCAGTCATGCTAGGCTTTGTAACTGGCTTGATCTTCTGCGAACCTTAGCCATGCCATATCCAGCATTTGTCAGTATCCCTCTGTCTTCTGCTCTTACATTCTTTCTACCCCTTCCTCTTCCTCAATGTTCCTGAGCTTTTGGTGCAGGAATGGTGGTGATGTCCCATCTATGGCTGAGAACTCAAAATAATTTATTTTCAGTATTTTGGATAGTTATAAGTTTCTGCATTAACTGCTATCCACGGTAAAAAGAAGCTTTCCCAATCAAGACTGCGAACCTGTTCACATCTCAGATATAAATACAAACATTTAGAAGGCAGTTTGGTGACATGAACATTTAGTAAAACAATGGGACTTATGACCAGCTAGCCACTTGTTTTTTTTTTTTTTTAAACCGGGTTTACAATACCTGGCGTGATTTCTCTCCTGTCACAATCCTTGAATTCAATCAGACATAAATTTGTAATCTTTAACAGGCATGCCACTATTGCCACAGTGGATACATTTTTTTCTGACAGGTCAGTACTATAGCATTCAGGGGCTGGGGCTTGATAGGACCATTAATGTGTTTCCTCTTTCAGCCACATGTATAGCACACAACATATGAAAACTAGCCATCACTGAGAGGCTTTTCTGGTCAGTTCTGAGCTGATTTCTTTGTCTAAAGTGTGTTTATTTTTAGCAATAGGGTCTTATCATCTAGTGGTGGTGGACAACCAAGAACAATGGTAATAGCCCTTTTGTTTTCTGTGCTTCTGGGGCCTCCTTGACCATTAACTTCTAGAGAGGTAAACTGTACTGGGCACTGTGACTTTCATTTAATGACTCATATCTTCTGGGAGCAGCATTGTCTTCCCATGCAGAGTACATCCGTTCGAACATTTTTGGTTTTTTTTAATTAGTTGACAAACCAGGGGGTTTTCATAAAGCATCCACTTACATCCTTAATTTTGGTTAACTTGTCCCCACCCCCTCCTTTACCTCACCCCCTTGTTCCCACCCCACTTAGACCTTTTATTCCTGGTACCCAATGTTCTTTAATATCCCACTCATTCTATATCCTTTTATATTTCTTTACTTGGGTTGCAAAATCACAGATTTCTACACAACTTCTCACACATGTTTCATTCTGACTATTTCTACAGTGTCTTAACTTTCTGCAGAACACTAACTTCTAGATTATAAAGTATATATATATCTTTAAACATTCAAGTTAATGTAATTATTATCTGACTGATAATGAACAAAAAAGTAAAAGAAGACAGAATTATTTTTACTGGAATGTGAATACAAAAGGCTTCCCAGCTTGTGAGGATAATGCCTTGAAGTACAATGAACAGCTCTTTATGTTAGTTTTAATTCACTGAAAGAAACTCTCCAAAGAGAAAATGTAATTGATGGCATGTCTGGGCTTTTCAGATTTCTGTTCCTTCATGTCCTTTCAAAAGATGACTTCTACCTTGATGAATTTTCCTGTTAGTTCTGTGACACTCTACTTGCTCCTAACAGGTCCACAGATAAGTCATGTGTAGCTGGTGTGATTGCCTTGAAGTTCCCAGTGGCCTAATCTGCTTTGATGTGGCTCCTTTCATGGTTTCATATGGCACTTGTGGTTCACGAGTGGGTACAAGGCCAGTGGGGTCATACTGCACCCATTGGTTTTTCACTTCGAAATGAAAATTGTATTTAAATGAAAAATTGTGTTCCAGGAACAAATTATTTTACTTGAAAGCTTTGTCTCCTAATGTGACATTTGAAGGTTTTTGTGTGGAAGAATAATTTGTATTTTTGTATTAACATTAACGTTAACTTTGTCCTTACATGTATAGTGAAAAATGAGAAATTCAGATCCATCACATTGTTTTGAATATTAAAGCAAAATCTATTTAGAGGAAGCTAGTGGTTTTACAAAAATCATTTTTCAAATTACATCAGCTCTTTGTGAGTATTCATTCAAATAGTATAAGTAGAAAAATGTTTCTCTTCCTTCTTTTCAACTCATTTCCTTTTTGCTAGAGGCACATTTTCCAATGCATTTAAATGCACATGTGTATTTATAGAAATATACATATTTTGTTTTTACTGGACACTATGAGAAAAATATGATTTTATTGAACATATATCTAACTTGTTTTTTAATGACCTCAATCATTAGTGTAAACATAGCAAAAATTTATTGACAAGGTTTTCTTCTTTGTCTTTGTTCATGTAGTGATTCAGATGTTACACACATTATTTTAAATTTCAGTTCCCATTGTTACTCTTATTGTTTTATTGTATATAATATGGATACACACAGGGAGGAAGGGAGGAAAGGAGAGAGGGAAAGAGAGACAAAGAAAGAGACAAAGAGAGACAGATGAGACAGAGAGAGGGAGAAATAGTATAGGTTTAATCGATATATATATATAACCTATTTAAAAAGAAAAAATCACTGGCCTTCCTCTCTGTACTACACACTTTACCACATTGATGTAACCTGGGAATTTTGATGACTATAATTTCATCCTTTTAAAATTCTCTTATGCTGTGCCCCAGATGTTTGTGTGTGTGTGTGTGTGTGTGTGTGTGTGTGTGTGTGTGTGTGTGGTGTCTCTACCCTTCCTAGATCTATGGTATTTTCCCCCCTAAGAACAGCTACCTACTTACATCACCCATCTGCTCTGCTCTGCTCTGCTTTTGTCCATGGGCATTTTTAACATATTAATTATAGTTATTTTAAATTTCTTTTCTAAATAATTAAATATCTGCATTACATTTGTCTCTGGTTCTAATAATTGCCTTTTCTCTTCAAACTTGTTTCTATTCCCTCTCTCTACATCCTTTGACATGTTTTGTGATATTCTGTAGTCAGCAATAGGAACTGGGGGAAATAGTCCTTTCATGTGATTGTTGACTTGGCTAGAAGTAGATTCTGTTTAATGCTTGTTGTAGCTGTAGGTATGAGATATTTTAGATTCATGGATCATCCTTGCTACTGTCTCTCCTGCTGACATGGTGTTTTTCTTTGTGTCCTTGTTCCTTGCCAGAGAGTCGTACCATGTAGATCTTTGGTCAGTAGTATTTTGTGATGTTTGCTAGCACAGTAATAAATGTGGAGAAGAAGGAACTCTTTGCAATCCTCCACTTAAGTCTTAGTCAGTGTGTGTCTCAGGACAGTAAACTTCACTGCTGACTCTCAATGCTGCTGCTGTTTTCTCCTATCTCTTGATCATTTTCCCTGCTTGCTGTATTGGCTCCTTTGGGTAAGACCAATAGGATGGAAGATGCCATATCAGGAAAGAATTCCCACTTGGAATTAGGATTCATAATTGGTTTTTTTTTGTTTGTTTGTTTTGTTTTGTTTTGTTTTCGAGACAGGGTTTCTCCATGTAGTTTTGGTGCCTGTCCTGGCTCTTGCTCTGTAGACCAGGCTGGCCTCGAACTCACAGAGATCCTCCTGGCTCTGCCTCCTGAGTGCTGGGATTAAAGGTATGTGCCACCTTCGCCCTGCCTCATAATTGTTCTTTGGTAAGGATCTTTCATTAAAAAGCACACCTCTGTTATAGAGAAGGTTTAGACTTAATTTTCAATGGTTATTCCTCTCTCAGCTGTGATCTTTGTCAGATCCTCACTATAAGACCCTGGAGATTTTTTTTCTGCAGAAAAGTACAAAAGCATAGAGAAATACCCAAGACCTCGACCCCCAATAAGTTCTCATTGTTATGCAACTATTTCCTCCAAACTAAACTAAAACATTCCCTCCTGGAAGGAGATTAGTTAAAACACACAAAATTTAAAAAAAAATCAAATCAAAACAAACAAACAAACAAACAAAAAACCACCAAATAACAACAGAAATAAACCTTGCAAGGCTCCTAAAGTGAGCAAAATTCACAAATTACAGGGAACTCTGGAAAATGACAAGAATCACAGGGCTTCTTCCCAAGGGTATATAAGCAGTGAGATAGCTGGGAAAAGCAAGTATTTCATTGGCTAAGCAGCTAGCAAGTTGTGCAGGGAGTTTCAGGGATACAACTTTCTTGAGTTATCACTGATGCTGAGGTGGCCTTTTCAGTAATACAGCTGCCTTTGAATAATCCATCCTGTGAGTTAAGAATCCATCCATCTATCTTGGTTCACTAAGCTAAGAGTTATGTCTTGGTATTTCATTAGTGCCCTCTCTGCTGTAAATACGGTTTTGTTCATGTCTCCCCAGGGAGCACAACACTTACTGTCATGCTAGTTTAGAGTTATTCAGAGTTACTGTCTTAGTCACTGTTCGTGGCTGTGAAGAGACAAGATGACCATGGAAACTCATATTTTTGGTTGTGAGCCTAACCTTTAACAGCTGAGCCATCTCCAGCTCAACCGTGGGAACTCCTATAAGAGAAAGAATTTAATTGGGGCTTCCTTACACTTTCAGAAATTTAATCCATTATCTTCATGATGGAGGGGGCATGGTGATACACAGGCAGACATGGTGCTGGAGAAATAGCTAAAGAAATAACTTCTCCACCTAGGTCTTCAGGCAGCAGGAAGAGAGAGACATTAGATACCTCTTTAAAAAGTTTTATTTTTAATTATGTGTATCTATGTGTCTGTGTGTATGTAGGTACGTACACATGAGTTAATGTACCTAAACAGTGTAGAAGTATTGGGTTCTTCTCCAGCTCAAGTTGCAAGCTATAAGCTGCACAAAATGGATATTGGGAACCAAACTCAGGTCTTGACCTGACTCGTGCTCTTGACCAGGACTACACACCTTCTTGAACTCAGTTATTTACAGAATGTAGTTGGCCATTTACCTTTCTTGCTTATGTGTGAGTTATTTACTTTCATCTGGAAGTTTTTAGATTTGTTCTCTTTATGCACAAAATTCTTAATATATATATATATATATATATATATATATATATATATATATATGAAAATAGCTTTTTTTAAATGTCCCACTATTTGATTTAAAAACCATAATAGTGGCTTTTTCACAAACTTTACAAATTGTAGAAAATGATTTTTTTTCTTTCTCTACGGAAACCTCATTCCCATTCAACAGTGTTCTTTTCTGGTTGAAGCTTGGCAGGAAGGAGGGGATAAACAACCCAGCATAGACAGCTGGAGCTCTCTGCTCACACACTAAAGCTCAGGCTGAGTCCCAAGATGACGGCTCCTCAGAGGGAGACTCAGTCCATGAAGATATCTGTCTTGAAGGCCATCAGGCCCCTGAAGTCCTAGAGTGTTGTATATCAAGGCAGCTTTCTGAGAATGAGGACCCAGGCGAGCTTATGGCTTGGATCCTTCTCTCTATTAACGCAGCCAAGAAAGAGGCTGTGGGACCAGGTCATCATTTTCTAAAAATGACGAACTGCTGATTACAGCTGAAACAGAACAAAATGTTAATTTTCTGTTTTTATTGCTGTTTGTTTTTGAGTAATGGTTTAACAAATTAGCCTCCTTGAGCTGAATAAAAGGAGGGATGTAATATTCTTATCTTCACCTATTCTTCTAAATTAAGCAGGCAGTTGAGTGTATCATTTAATAGTAGAGCACTTGACTAGTGTGTATGAGACACTAGGTTTGGTTCACAACACTATCAAACAAGCAAACAGTGACTCTGACATGATGTAAAACAATTTTAAGACATATATTTCAGTAGTTCTTAGTAGATTTGTTACATCATGTTACTGGACCATCCACATACTTCCAAAACATGTTCATTATTCTAAAAGAGAACCCTATGTTATTTTATTTTCTGTTGGTAAAACACAATACTAGGGACTATGCAGTTAATAAAGGAACACATTAATTTTCAAGAGTCCAGTGCCAAGATGGCAGCATCTGGTGAGGGCTTTTGTCCAGAAAGCAAAATAGCAGGACAGTATAAGAGAACGTGAGGCAGGCCAAAGTCACTTGTATAACAAGTCTTCTCTTATAATTAATAATTCACATCCACAGTCATGACACTGATCTTTTCATGGAACAGAGTTTTTGTATCCTAAGTGCGTATTAGTATTCCCCACAACGACACAGCTCGCCTGAAGATTAAATTTCAAACACACGAACTTTGAGGGACCCACATTCAAATCACAGAAAGACGTAAAACTTATCAAGCCATTTGTCCCGTTCCTCTGGTACAACAGCATCTGAAAAGGAATAATCGGATGTTTTTGCCCACATGGATTTACCCATTTTAAGTATCTGGTGCAAATGGAATCATATAAAATATGTGGTCTTTTTGTGTGGCTTACTTCACATTTTAGGTTTCTAAGGTTTATTCTTCATTGTAGCATTAGTTAATCAGTGCTTCATTCCTTTTTGTGGCATTCCTATGTTTTGGCTTTGTTTGGGTCTTTTTCATTTATCATTTTGACATTTGGTCATCACGTTCAGTTCTATTATGCTTTTTCCCCCTTAGGCCAGAAATTATTTCTCGAGTGACTTCTGTTCCAGACAGGGTTTCTCTGTGTCACAGCCTTAGCTGTCCTAGAATTCATTTTGTAGAGCAGGCTAGCCTGGAACTCACAGAGATCCACCTGCCTCTGCTTCCCTAGCGCTGGGATTAAAGGTGTGTGCCACCAAGCCTGGCTTCTCTGGTGCTTTTTATAAATATTTCCTTCCATCCATTCTCTGTGTGATCTTTTGAAAGTGTAATTAGCTCATTTGTAATTCTGAGATTTAAACATTTCTCCTACATCTTCCATCACTTTGTTCTCATTTTCTCAGCATAGAACATGCACAGCTCAATTTCCAGCTAGTCTAAGACTTAGCATTATTTTGCATTCATCTTTTTGCTCACACCATCAACTGAATTGTTTTTTAATTTCTAGAAGCAAATAATGACTTTGGAATCTACCTACCCATTTATTTTTCATGGACATAACCTCTCTCCACATCCTACTGGCCATAAACTTCTCTTAAAGTTGGATCAGCATTCAGCTTCTTCTGTGTCTCCTCAAATGATGAGTGAGAAGAAGATTGATCTTAGAAAAATATAAATAAAAACTGTTGCACCAAATTGGGAATATGTTGAGTTTGATATTTGAGATATTTTCAAATTTGAGTTTGAAATCTGAAACCTTCTCTGACTTGAGTAAATGAAAAAGTTCTATGACATGTTAGGGGCTTTGACATTATATCAGCTTATTCTAATTACTTTATTACAAATTATGTGGATAAAACCAGATATTTTGTGATTTCTCTCCTCACAACTATATGAATATGAGAAGCTGAAGTTAAAATTGTGTTGAAATATGCACTAGAGTGTCAGGGCCATGAATTCCATTCTATATTTGGCTCTGTACTGTGTGATGAATTTGAAATGAGACAACTCTGCATTGAAATCTGCTAAATCAAGGCGTCGATTATAGTTTTTAGGTCCGTCTCTTTCTTAAAACTTTCTGTCAAGTACCTTAATTGGAGGCCAGAACGTTTTTTACTCGACCCAGGAAGCATTTCAAGTACCATAAGGGGGCAGCACTCTATTTACAGGACTGTCTGCACCTTTTCCTGTAGATCCTCGGTACAAAGAAGTTGCAGGAGTCTGAGATTGACACAGCATTTGTTAGCATTAGCCACCTGAGGGCCATGCCAGGCAAAGCAATTTGTCTGCTTAAAGTATGGGAGTATAAATGTATCCCAACTGGAGCCAAGGAGAGTCACTTTACTATTTGCATGACCATCAAGCTTATATTCATTTGAAGCAAGAGACTCTTGTTAATCCCACCCCTACTGTGGCATGTGGAAACAAACTTTTCAACCCAACTAAGCACTGGCACTCGGGAGGATGGGCTAAGAGTTTGACTTCAAAAGTGACATTTTAAAATGTACAGGGCTACAACCGAATGCTCAACAGCTCATGGTTTTCTACATCAGAACTGCATTTCAATATCAATAGGCAAGATTGGAAAATAAAACAGGAAAGAGAATTATCATTAGACAATACATTACTTGGATTCTGTATAGTAATCAACACATTTTGACGGTAAAGGAAGAGTTAGAAATTGTGAATGTATTTATGACAACTGAGGTAAGCGAGTTATATGCATTTTTGAAATACAGAAGATAATGAAATATGGGTTCTTTTTGCAAAGACAGAATCCAAAGTTTTTGAATCAGTGTTCCTATTGTTAGCTACCTTATCAGCCCTATAAGCCTGTCATTTGACAATAACAGAAAGTCCTGGAAACTTGGCAAGCTCTAGATTACAATATGACATGTATAATCTGCTCAATTGACTATCTTCTTCCCCCTTCTGTCTGCAAACACTGGCCTCAGTCCTTCCTCTACCTGGGGCTTAGAAAGTTCTCCTTTCTCTTGTCTTGGTGCTCAATTCTTCCTTCTTCATACAACGTCCAAGTATCTTATTGCTCTCTCGGGAAATTACCTTCACTGTACATAGTAAGAGGGGATGTATATATGATAGTTAAAAAAGAAAGTCTAAGCCACTGGGAAATTTGGAAAATTTTACTGAGGATAGGCTATTTTCTATGCTTATAGGGTATTCTGTCACTTCTTAGCCTTAATAAAGGTGTCCGAAAGAATTCTCCTGGGTTGCTTCCAATCACTGGATTTACTAAATTCATTGCTGCACATGGTATCTCACAGCAATGGCTTACATGGCACAGTGGGTCACATACCTCCTCTTCAGAAAGGGCATTTGCAGTGGAAATAAACATACTTAAGATAAGAGTTGAGAGAAGACATTGCAGGACTCAGGGGCAGAAGGGATTCATAAGTGCTGTGTAAGTTTGTACCTTACTCTAAAGCTAGAGCAGAATCCTGACTAAAAGAGAAAAATATAGTCATTTGATTACAAACACTTTTCTAATTATGCACCGACTCCATTTTAATCTTTAAAATCCATTCGATGTAGTGTTGAGACGTTAATAAAAAGCAAATTGCTTTCATCTTGACCTTCTGTTTTATTGTTTCTTCTCAGCTTTTATTATAGAACCATTATTGCTGTGGAAATGTTAACTTCCTGTTTGTGTTCCTGGAACCCTGAAGGGTATGGAAGTTGGCCAGTTTAGGCTCTATTAGGGAGCTGCCAGAAGAAAAAAAAATGGCAGCACTTTTGTTTTATGTTGATACAGTTTGCCAGAGGAAAATCTATTCATTAAAAGTAAATTGGGAGGTCAATACCCAGAAACAAACTAACTTCAGGCTCATTTATGTTAATTTTGAGAACCTGCGATGACTAAATAAATATGAATTTGAACTATCTGAGTGAAAGAAAGGATCAAAGAAGAGGAGCGGGGCTGGGGAGGGGCACTGAGGGAAGGGGATGATTGGAAACAAAATTTAATGCCACATATGCATGGAATGCCATAATGAAACCTGATTTTATATGCTGACTTTAAAATTAATCCAAACAGCCCCCAAAGCACTAAATCCCTCCAAAGAGGAAAAATATGAATCAAATCATTCCCTAAACACTAATGCCTCTCAACAATAGTAAATGCCATTGATGGATAAATTCAGATATTTGCTGGAGTATTTTCTTGTAAATGCCAGTTCTTGGAGAAAAGGTAACAGGACAGCTAATTTTAGCATCCATAATTTTGATTCTATAATTTTATCTAATTTTAAATGGACTCCAATACGAGCTTATATACCTGAATTTTACTTTATTAGTTCCAAGAGAGAAGTAAGAATGGACATGTCTAATGACAAAACCCTCTATACCCAGTAGCTTGCCACTCAAAGATGTTCTTTGAAGACATTGTCTGATAGAGACAGTAAAGGGAGCTCAATATCTTTGGGAGGAAGTTTGATCTAAATTAAGGTCATATCTGCCTCTACGAATGGTCAGAACACAGTTCTGCTTGCCCAGATGACTATAGGTTAAGGAAGAAACCCACATCCTCAACAGCCTTGTGTTTGTCTTATCAGATTTCCTTTTTCTTTCACCAAATAAGTCACTATGTATTTCATGAAATAGAATGTCATAACTCCATGAAGCCTTCCTTTTAGGGATAAAAAATGGATAATTAAGTATGGTATATCGCGTTTTACACGGTTAAAAATAAACACAAAGAGTACAAATTGAGAAAGATTAGGAGGCCTCCAAAGAACAATGTTCATATAGTGTGGTTCAGAGAAGCCTCTCTGAAAGGAGACAGGAGAGTAAGGTCTGAATTCAGTGAATGGTCAGGCAAGATGTATCTGGAGCAAATGGGATCTCAGCAGAGTGAATTACAAAGAAACCCTGAAGTGTGACAGGCACCACTGGGTGATGTAAGGAGGGAAGACAGTCCCAGCATATAATTTGGAGCAAGTATCGGAAGCAAGGTATCAAATGAGGACAGACATGACAACATGGAGTCTATTGTGACTTAAATAGGAAACAGCGGGAAAGTTTGAAAAGTGATATGACATGAATGGTCTCTAGTTTTGAAGAATTTCTGCACCTACTGCATACAAATTAACTGGGGGACATGGTAGACAATGATCCAAATGGCACTCGGTAATTTCTGCCTCAAGCATTACTCTCATTAATCCCCTGCAAGCAAGGATTAGCAGACTGCTGTGGGATGTTCTGTATGGCAAATGTGTTGCTCTGATTGGTTGGTAAATAAAACACTGATTGGCCATTAGTCAGGCAGGAGGAAGTATAGGCGGGACAAGGAGGAGAATAAAGCTGGGAAGTGGAAGGCTGAGTCAGAGACACTGCCAGCTGCCACCAGGACAAGCAGCATGCGAAGATGCCGGTAAGCCACGAGCCACGTGGCAAGGTATAGATTTATGGAAATGGATTAATTTAAGCTGTAAGAACAGTTAGCAAGAAGCCTGGTACGGCCATACAGTTTGTAACCAATGTAAGTCTCTGTGTTTACTTGGTCGGGTCTGAGCAGCTGTGGGACTGGCAGGTGAGAGAGATTTGCCCTGACCATGGGCCAGGCAGGAAAACTCTAGCTACAGCAGACTGTGGCTTGCTTTTTAGCCTAGAGGATTCAGTGAAGATGATGGGGTATTGCTTTCATGATTCGGGTGCAAGATTAAATTTTCATTTTGTTCTTGTCTTGACTCTGAAGTCTCAGGAAACCATGTTGGAGACATTCACAGAGAAAAGAACCGAGGGCAGCTAGAAATGAGAGCTAGCAGACAACCAGGAATGAAGCCCTCCATCCAGAAATGCTCTTGAGGAACTGAAATTTTGTTTGCAACAATTATAGGACTTCAGGTGAGGCTGTAGCCCTGGAACTGACCTTGGTTGCTGTCTCATAGGAAATCTTGATGAAGAGGACTCAGATAAGCTTGCCCAGTAAAAGGGCACAAGCTACAATAGAATAAAAGTGTATCCTTTCAACAACAACAACAAAAAAAAAATGTGATGCTTTGTTATTGTCAACACATGATTAATACAGACAGTAAAGACAGATGATGAGAGGTTAGTCCCCTAACACTGTAACCAAAGAGACATACATCAGTGACCTGAAGAGAGTATACAGAGATGATTATGCTTGAAGAAGATGGATTATAAGTGCAGAGCTCATATTTTACTGATATATTAAATGTAAACTATGCAAGGAAGAGCAGCCAACTTTACGGCTAAATCATCTCAAGTTACTTTTAACTGACCTATGGAGGACACGGAGAAAAGGAAGGGTTTGTTTTTTTGTTTGTTTTGATTTTAAGCAATTTGTTGGAAGGTAAGGCAGGTTGGAAACACATGTTCTATCTTGGATGTGCCATGTTTGAGATACCTACATTGCCAAGAAGATTTTCTGGCTAGAACTCAGGGAGAAATTGCGCATTGGATATACAAGCTTGGCGATTACACACCCTGTTCTCACCTTCTCTGTGTGAAATGGTAAATGTAGGTACGTTCAGCCCCCCAAGACCAAGGAGAAAGTAAAACAGGAAGTGACTCTTCACTAGAATTCCATATGATCAAGAGGGAGGTTAGATGAGAAATCAGAGAAGCCCTCCAGGCCGTTGCTGAGACCACTTGTTCCTTCCTGGACAGGCAGAAGAGAAGACAGTGAATGAGTTCAGCATCAGGAATTTGCTTCTAACACATATTCTTTTATTCAAGGAAAACATAGCTACTGATGGATATATGAAAAGTGTCACATCATGCCTGGTATCATTTTATAAGTAGGAGGAAAGTGAGAAGGAGACACATAAGTGGTATTAGTCATAAACATATTGTTTGCTTGATCATGAGCATAGAGTGGGTCTGTGAGGCAGTAAAGTACTAAGTCTAAGATGATAGAAGTTGTAAGCCTGGGGCTAGGTGATGGTGTGGACCAGAGTTGTCAGAAGCTCCTGATGTACTATCAGGAAATCAATTTTTCTTGTAACATGGGAGTGATACTCTGGTGTTTTCTTATTGAAACTATAACCAAGAGCTTCCCTGGAAGTGCTAGGTTTCTCTGGTAAAAGCTCTGAAGAGGAGCTGAGTACATGCACATAAAAAGACATTTCAGAGCAGCTATGCGATGTGGTCCTTGTTTGGTGAAACGATGGTGCATGATCATTAGCATAATAGTGAAGTGCCCGAAGTTTCCACTTCATGTTAAAGGAATGTTGCGTGGTCCTCTATAAAAACTCAGAGGACCTCAGTGTTTTCATTTACTTTCATGTGGGTTGAGGAGTTACCTCAACCATGAACATCCATTCCCAGGAATGCTTTTATGGGCACAAATTAACTCATTTAATTCTTATAATGACTCACTGGAGCTTTGTTTTTCTTTGTTTGTTTTTGTGTCTGCCTGGGGTTAAACCAAAGGCTTGGTGCATGCTAGACAAGTAGCCTATCCATTGGGTAGGTATATCTTTAATAGTTGAAAGAAGAGAAAGATAAGCAAATTAAAGAGAAAGATAAGCAAATTAGGATCAAACAGTTAGCAAGTGGTTGAGCTGAGATTTCTAACCCAGATGCACTCACTGTGTAATATACTACTACTTCACTTGAGTTCCTTATTGAGGAGGCCACACTCATCCAAACACTAACTCAACTTCCCCCTCCCCAGCAAAGTCTGAAAATGTCTAGAGATGGTTTTAGACCAAATGTTTCTAATGGCAGCAAAGTTGGGAAGATTAGTAGACATTTTTAGTCTGGCTTGGGATTTGGCCATTACAGAGTTATGTTCCAAAAAAACTCTCAAAGTTACCAGACTGTAACTTCACTTATAACAAACATCATCTTTATGTTTACTGAGCAAATTACTTGTTCTTTTTTGGGTTTTGGTTTCTTTACCTATAAAGCAGACACAATTATAACACTGGAAAAAAAGTGTGAAAATTGTATGTATGGAAGGATGTACCATTCAGCATTATAACACTTTCTGATGATTTCCCACAAGAACAAAAGCAAAGGAAGAGACTTCCTCATGTCTTCTTTTGAAGGAAAAGGAACAGTTGAGAGTATGCTGTGCTCCAGACTGAGCTATACACTCAGTGTATATCACTCATTCAATCTTCTGAATGTCACCCAAAAATGGATATTGAGGTTACCAATTATAGATAGCAAAATATAGATCAAACATTTCACCCAAGATCACATGTTCTGCTAGTTGACAGGCTTGATATTCTCACAGAAACACTGCGATTTCCACTAGTGTTTTTCCATATCAACCTTCCTGTTTCAGGTTACATTCATTTTACACCAAGAATACAAAAAGACTGAGTGCTTGGTGTCAATGTGTTTCTCACATTGGAGAAGAGGCTCATTCCTGACTAGTTAGAATTCTTTACTCTTCTTCCCAATGAAATGCTGCAAAGAAAAATCTAGAATCCCAGATGTTAGGGCTAGGTAATACCTACATGACCCATCCAAATTCAATATGAAAAGATATCCCACTTTAAGTGTCAAAGCCCAGCATATGCAGAAGCAGACAGGCCCACAAAGGATGATGTTTGAGATACCATACCACAGAGCTCAGGCCTTAGCCAGGAGACTTATTTGGATTCTCACGAGAATCCACCAAGTTGTTGTTTTCCAGAAAAGAGAGAAAGTGAATAGCCCTTATACACATTGCATCTCTACTTCTCTGACTGCATTTTGCTACTATTAGGAGTTGGCAAAGCTGGTGATAATGTGGCATGGTGGAGCTTTAAGGGTATCTGAGTCTAGAGTTGTCAAGGCTTGTGTTTGGAACTCTTCAGTTTGGTCCCATGTGATCTGTGCTCTTACAGACAGTACCTCACTTGTCCACTGTATTCTTCCTGTCTCTTCTGGAAGAACTTGTGACTATTTAGGTAGGGCAATGGCTACTTAACTAAGTTAGGATCCATCTAGTGGCACCCTGGCACCCATACAATGGCTACTACTCACAGATATCCAACAAATTTACCTTTCTTATTTGCTGATGATAGAGAATACTCATAGAAATTATTATAGACTTTGCATTCATAACAAAGCTACTTTCTCCATAACAACTTTTAGCAGCTCAGCCACCAGAGGATTGCAAATTCATTTGCTGGCTCACATTCTGTTTTCAACAGAGATGAGTAAAGTATTTCCCAAATCCTGACATAAAAATGTGCACTTAGCTTGTGGAAGATGAAACTTCAGTTGGTTAGTAACATGTAGCATGTTCTGTGGAACAAAATATCCTTTCTAAAAATAAAATGTGTATCTGAAAACACTGTCACAAGCTCTTGAATGATTGAAGGGTACCATTAATTCACTAGGAAATTTACTAGAAACCCACTCTTCCAAATGGAATGCAAATAGTATAGCTCCAGAGATTAGGTGTACCACCAAGATCCATCGACTTCCAACTTCTTTCATTCCAAGACCTCTCTACTTCATACTTTAATTCTCAGAGCCTTGGTTAAAATCCTTTAAAAATTCTGATTATTAGGTTTGGCCCACTAGCTAATCTAAAATTGTAGCTTTAGTTCATGACACTGAAATTGATCAAGCCTGCAAAGTCTCTTTAATCATAAAAATCAGTATATTCATAGATTCTGAGTATTAAAATGCTAATATCTATGAGATATTCCATATTTCAGCTTCCCATAAGATGCTTGCAATTCTGGCACTCTAGAATATTCCCCTTATTGATGCTGAGATTGGGGACCCAGATAGACACCTTGGGTTTTTGTTTGTTTGTTTGTTTTGTTTTGTTTTGTTTTGTTTGGTCTGTGTAACTTATATTCCATTATCAGCAATGTTGAAAACAAACTATTCCATAAAATCAGTTATGGAGAGAGAAAGTATGTGTTGGGTGATTTCTGTCTGTTGCACAAACCAGATGATTCAATGTCTATAACACACATTTTGGGAAAACAAGGGTTTTATTTATAGAGTTTCTATTAATGTCACCTTTCAAATGGCAGCACTGTAAGAGAGTACCATCTAAGATAGATGCTTAGGAAGAACTCACACTCTGATGAGAATCATTATAGACCCCAAACTCTAAGAGTATTATGTCCCACTCTCATTTGTAAGTAACACGGATCTACAAGATGGTTCAGCAGGTAAGGCCTTTCTGTCAAGCCTGACAACATGACTTTGTTCCCCAGGACCCACATAGTGGACCCACAAATTGTTCTCTGATTTCCACATGTCACTGTGACACTCTCCCAACCCCCAACCCCTCTCCCATAAGAATTAAAACAAAACATGCCTAGAGCCCCAAAAATATAAAGGGCTACAATATATATTCAATATTTTCTTTAAAAACAAACAAACAAAGAAAAAACAAGTTTATTTAGTGCATGGAAGAAGAGCAATGGGCATTGCTGTAACTGCCTGCCAGGCATCTATTCATAATACAATTAATAGATGTTCTTTACAAACTCTTACATGGAATAATATTATTAATTGTCATTTTCTCACCATATTTCCTTATTGCAATAAATGCTGGAATCCATTCCTCAAAATTTCCAGCCTACAGAAACAAACAAAAAAACAAACATCAAAAACAGCCTTTCTTATAACATCAGTAATTTTTTTTGTTTGTTTTTTTCGAGACAGAGTTTCTCTATGTTGTTTTGGTGCCTGTCCCGGATCTCATTCTGTACACTAGGGTGGCCTTGAACTCACAGAGATCTGCCTGGCTCTGTCTCCCAAGTGCTGGGACTAAAGACATGCACTACCAACTGCCTGGCACATCAGTAATTTCTATATGTCACTTATAATACCTTAGTGTTTTACTGGTGTCATCCAAATGGACTCTGATATTCTCAATACTAGTGTAACTAAATTAAACCATGAATATAGGGCCTGAAGAGATGGCGTAGTAGTTAAAAGTACTTGCTGTTCTTTCAGAGGGCCCAGCTTTGGTTTCCAGCACACAGCAAGTAGCTCACAACTGCCTGTAACTCCCGCTCCAGGGTGTCCAATGTCCTTTTCGGGCCTCAGTGAGCAACCCCTCACACACAGTTGGCATTGCATGAACACAAATACACAAACATACACATAACTAAAATGAAGTCTGAAGAAAAAGAAATACAAACCCAACATTTATAATACTAAGGACCAAAAACAAACCCCATAGAAATCACAAATTTAAACAGTACTGTGATGGAGGGAACAATTAAAGATGAGCCAGCCTCCTCCAACCTCTCATGGTCCTACCAGCTCTGTTAGAACATGCCTATGCATTTATGAGAAAGGCAGGGCAGAAAGGTGCCAAGAATAAAACTCTAGATAAAGAAACCATGGAAAACGCACTGTGGTTGAAGTTAAATAGTCCTAGCCATTTAAAAAAAAAAAGCCAATCATATTCAAAGAAGAACAGCAGTAAGTAACCGGATGTTCATCACTAATGTTTTCCATTCTCTGGGCAAGCTCTCACAGTTTTGCAAAAGGACTCAGCAGGATTAAAAGATTGGAGAAAAGTCAATTTAAAGGATCAGTATGCTGTGACAACATTAATATTTTCAAAACTCACTACATGACTTTATAGAAGCTATACTACATAGTTAAATGATTTCACCCCTCCTAGCAAGCTGACCCATTTCTTCTTTTAGCCTATTTGTGACATTCTTTGTATTACTGGTATAGTCAACAAATAACTTTTTTGTTTGTTGTAGAAAAGCAAAGCGAGAAATTTTACATCTAAATGTTTGCTTGTGAATGCAGTTGATTTTTAAAAATGGACAAATTCGGCGTCCTCTTCTGCCTCCTTGTTTTGAGTTTCCATGTGTAATCAACAGAAGTGAGTACCTTATTAGGGTTTACTAAACCTTTTCCACATCCCAAGAGTCATTTTACAGTCAGTTGTTTTCATTAAAAGGGCACACACGATCTTTTCAGCGAACTTCCACTTCTTAAGAGCTGGTCATTTTCCATTTAACTCAACTTTCTCCCTCATTTGATTGTAGATTATATAACTACTGCCAAATTAGACACAGTTTTTTAAAAAAAAAAACACCACCACTGCTCCTCAGGATGTTGAATTAGTATTTCAGTGTAACTCCCACTAGAAATATCAATAGCCGTTCACTCAAGTGACGAAATTAAATTTATTTTTTTTCTCCTGACCATGGCATGGGAAGAACAGCTGATTTCACCACTCATTGGCCTGACCTCATATTGATTTTCTATTTCCGTGATAAAGATTTCCAAATCACAGAATGTCCATTGAGCTTCTATGATGCAGAAAGCAGTGCTCTGCCCGGTTCTGAGCATGGGATCCATGAGAGATGGTGCTGGATGCCCACCCAGCAATCATCCCACATGTTCCTTCACACACATGCTTCCTCCTAGTAAACAGCCTCTGCCATCTAACAGAGACAGAAATACCCAGTGAACCCTTTGCCAGACTCACTTACACTTAGAACATGGGTATGTGTTCCAGCTATTTTACCAGATAAAGGTAAATCTGCTGAGACTGGGGTGAGAAGTGGGGAAACAGAGGAAAGAGGAATACGGTTCTTCTGTTTGGTAGAGAGAATTTTGAGAAAGCTGTTCCTCTTTTGGGTGTGTGTGTAGAACTATATAAAAATACTATGCTGACTTTATAATTGGACTTTTCTTAACAGCTGGGTAAAATTCCATTGTGTATCTATGCCATGTGCAGGGAGATGGATGGGAGAGTGTGAGGGAAAGAAGGGAACTGGGGAAGATGTGTGGAGAGAAACAACAAAAACAAAATTTGTTTGGAAAATGTCATGACATCATGATGAAACCCAGTTCTTTGTAAACTAATAATAAATTAATAATAATTGAAAAATAGCTATGTCAAAAGATTTGGTAGTCATTTTTCAATCAAAAAGGAAAAGGCTTCAGAACAAAAACCAATCAACAATGGAGAGCTAGAAAGAACATGATTCTCAAGGACATTTTGAGCCATTGGAATGCCATTTGAGTTTGGAATTTCCCTGCCTTAGTGGAAATATAGTTGTACCTACAGAGTTTGCTTTTGCTTAAGAAGTTTGCACCTCTGCTGTGGAAGGTATCCCATGGGATGGAACTACCCAGTCATCCCTTTCCTTTGTAGTGCAGTTGGGATGTCAATGCCTCACTGTGTCTCTTTCCTAGACCTTTTAATGCATTCCACATCAATCCCATCCCATCAGAACTCAAGAATAACAAAGTATTCTTTTATTTCAAGTTTCCATGGTCCTGTGACTTATAAATGTCCTGTGATCTCCAAAAATCAATACCAACCAAATTCTTGGGTTATCAGACTTCTATCTCCTATCCCTAAAATTCAATGAAAGATCATCTACTTGATGTGACTACTTGTGCCACATGTTGGTGGCTAATGGATTTGTGTGTGTCTTTTGTAAGGATAGGTGAGTACAGGGCCTGGTTCTTATATAGAAACATGATGATAGTAGTTAAAGCAGGGAAGATTTTACTTCATATTACACTGAAGTCATCAAACGTTACTCCTTTTTTTCAACATCTTAAAGTATGTAACTGGATGAATTGTGTTTTTCTTTCTTTATTAAGTTCTTCAACAACCTATAGACAGTTTAGTGACCTATCAGACAACAGCTCTACAATAACTATCCATTAAAGGATTGGTAAGTTTTGTATTTAAGTGTTAAAGCTCAGTACCATCATTGATAACTATAATATGTTTTCCCAATTAAATGGGTAAGTATGCTGAAGATTAGGGAAATTATGTAACCATCAGAATTTATACAATAGGAACAAAGCCAGTTGCATCACTGTGGCCTGCTATCTCCTAGTCTATTGTTCTTTTTAGTTTACTGAAAGCAATCTGTGTGTTGTAATCTAGTCAATATAAAGGATCCCTGCAAGTAAACCAGTAAACTCTTAATGACATATTGCTTTACTCACAGAGCAGAACGTTGCCTAATCCCCACTGGTAGAGAGTGAGAAACTGTGGAGCAGGCATCTCTAAATGGGATGTCTTTATGAAAAACCTTCCCTCAAGACTCAGGGATCCTTGTGGAAGATGTTGTAGAAAAATATAAGGGACCAGAGGTGATGAATGACCCCAAGGAAACAGCTTCTTCCATACACCATAGGACTAATACACATAAGAACTTACTGAGACTATGAGAGTATGCACAAGACCTGCACAGGTTCAAACTAGACAAAATCTCATCACTGAAAAGGTGAATGTACACAGGACTCTACCCTAAACCAGGAAACTATTTGCAATTGATACTTACTGGGAAAGAGAAATCGGTTTTCTCCAATAGAGTGTCATTGGGTATATCAACCACACCACAAGGTGGACCCAGGAGTAATTGACAATGCAAAATGGACTCCATATTTCTTTCATGTGTATTTTCTGTTTTGTTTTGGTATTTTTCCTCAAATTGATTTCCCTTTTTATTATTTTTAGTTTGTTTTTATTTTTCCTATTTTTTTCCTGAAAGAGAGAGACATGAAGTTGGGTGGGTAGAGAGGTAGGGAGGATCTGGAAGGAATTGAGGGAGGTGAAATAATATGATCAAAACATATTGTATGAAAAAATTAAATAAATATTAAAAGATAATTGTATGAGTGTATACAGTTACCAATGTCCTACTTAGATATGAGAGATAATGTTTTGGATTATGATAGTCAGGATTGCCTAGGGTGTGTGCCATGCAGCCTATGGCCAAGATACCTAGATTTATGATCTTTATTTATCTGATGTCAGCTTTGTTATCTCCTTAGAGAGTTCCTCCCTGACTTTTAAATCCAAATTTGGAAAACACTCCAGTTCCATTTATTTTCTCCACATCACTTTCAATATTTTCACTCCTCTCAACTCCCCACAGAAAATTACACATTTGTTGGCTGGAAATGTACTCCAGGGGTAGAACATTGACCCTTTGATTCCAATACCACAAAACAAAATTACATGTTTGCTTTGTGTGTTTCCCTGTTTGCTTGCATCTCTTCCCAAAGGGCAAAACTATGCCTATTCTGTTCCTCTAAACCCAGCCCTTCACAGCACTTTCAATGCACAGTAGGCATACAATACCTATTCAGCCACCAGTTAGTTAGATAATATTTCAAATGACAGCAGATGGAAAGGTGAAAAAAAATCAAGCAAAAATAATGCCATTTGGGGGCTTCTAATCCACTATGAGAAAACAAGAAGTAAATGCATAAATAAAACTATACATATTTGAAGAATATCAGAAGCCACCATTTCAAAGATGCACCATAGACTTTACATTAAATAATGAAAACGGTATCTCAGTTCTGCCCTGATGTTGTTATTGACATTTTGATGCATACTAAATCTAGAGACATGCAAAACACAAGTAAAAGGGCATCTTAAAATTGATGAAATACAACAGAATGCATGTTACATGGTGATGTGGTAATGAGGAATATACAGATAGGCAATATGTAGCAAGAGAGAGTACCATGCATTGATGAATGAATTATATATAGTAGTAAGTCATCAGAAAAAATAGACATATTGACCAGGAACCAACCCTGTATTCATGTGGCACATTGTGACTTTAGTGGCAGATATAGACTAACCCCAGCTATGGCAATCCTTATTCTGTGCACTTGAACAATTTTTTGAGGCTCTGTTTGCTAATTTGAAAACCAGCAATATTTACCAAAGTCACTGAATTTAAGAGAAATTCTGTATATGGATGTTTTAATTATTTCTATGATTTTATTACATAACTTCGGAAATAAACTTCATTTAAATTCTTTAAAAATTAAAAAAATAATTAAAAATATAAATACAATATTTCTTCCTTTCCTTTCCTTTCCTTTCCTTTCCTTTCCTTTCCTTTCCTTTCCTTTCCTTTCCTTTCCTTTCCTTTCCTTTCCTTTCCTTCTTTACCTTCCTTCAATCCCTCCCATGTTCCCCCAACTTTGTCTCAAATGGATAACTTCTTTTTTTTATTACTGTTGTTATAGACACATACACTATATGTATATATGTGTGTGTGAACACACACATATAACCTGTTAAGTCTCCTTAATGTTGTTGTGTGTATATGATTTTAGGGCTGACTACTTGATAGTGAATACCAATTAGTGGGCACACATCTATGAAAAAACTAATTTTCACTCTCTTACTTGTCATTAGTAGCCTAGAATTCTTTGTCTAGAGGAAGGGTTTCACATAAGCATGTGTTTTCAGGTCTTGCTTAGGTAGTCATATTGATGAAGTGCCACGGATGTATATTCCCTGTCATCTCTAAGAGATCTCACAGGAGGATTCGAGGTCCTCTCACTTTTACGTTCTTTCAGCCCCTTCTTCTGAGATGTTCCCAGAGACTGAGGTGTGGGAATTGTGATGTAGATGTATCCATAAGGCTGGGCACACCACAATCAGTTGTCCTCTGCATTTTGACCAGTTGTTTTCTGTAATGGTTTTTGTCTGCTTCAAAGAGATACTTCTTTGATGAGGGGTGAGAGGTGCAACTATTGGTGTGTGTAAGGATAAGTTTTAGAATACAGTCAAGAATTATGTTCATCTAGTAAAGTGGTTTTAGTGGGTTCTTTTCTAAGATTCATGACCTCAGTACCAGGAGTACTTGGCTAGGTTTCTGGTACCAAGCATGTTTTCCCTTCTACTGAACAGACCTTAAATCCAGTTAAATAGGTGCTGGCTACCACCAAAATATGAGTGACACTATGGAACCTTTAGGAACAGCTTGCCATGCTATTCATTGTTGTGGTTCATAAGCATCACATGGGTAAGAGTATTGATTGCTTCCCTCCATTGGTAGCTTGTGGGGTACCTTATGACACCATGAAAGCTAGACCTCAGGGAGGCAGCTTTCAGGTTAAATCCAGTCTAACTTTCCAAGTACTGTGACTGAAGTATGTGCTGTCTTCCACAATAGTAATATACCTTTAACCTCAGCGAAGTAACCTAGGGCAACAGCAATGACTTACACTATTTTAGGAATCTCTGAATCTACCTTGCCCAACAACTTGAAGTTTCTTGTGCCTAGTTTGGTGGTTCAGACTTTAACCCCAGCACTTCAGGAGCAGAGGCAGGTAGATCTCTATTAGCCAGATTACCTTTGTCTACATAGTGAGTCCCAGGCCAGTCAGGGCTATATAGTGAGACCCTGCCTTAAACAACAACAACAGCAACAATAACAGCAGCAACAATAGCAATAGCAACAGCAACAACAACAAAATCCTCTTCATGTCAGGTTGAGATGTCCGCACCACTACATGGACCCCCATAGCACTCTTCTCTATTTATATTTGTAAGGAATCTTTCCCCCACTAAATAATTTTTCCTTTAGCGTATGAACCTCGACTTATTCATAGCCAATGCCTGGCAGCTAGAAGGTCCCTATAGTATTTGTTGATTGAGCAAAAGAATCAATTTGAGTAAGCCAGTCACAGAACAACAACTGATAACCGTTGCAGTCCAACTCATACAATCAGAGGACACGACAGTGTTTTCCAGAGGCCAAAGGGTAAGAGAGTAAACTTTTTCAATTGGTATTCATTGATAGGTGTCAAGTAAGTTCTAGTGTATGGCGACAAAGCATAGTACTTATAATTAATTAGCAGCACTATAAATTGGAGTAAGTTCAAGATCTGTTAAGTAGGGAGAATGCATGCTAAGTTTTTTCTCTCTGTAAAAACAATCTCAGAGGAGCTCTTGAGAGGTGTTGGGTATGTCCATTCCCCTGACGGCACAAACTGCTCAAATGGCACACAACAAGGATTTTCAATTTTTGTGTATTAATTATGCCTCAACAAAGATGCTTTATCAATCTGAATTGTTGGATTTGTTCCTAGTAAATGGAACATTTTCATTACTGCCTTTGAAATGCACGGAGGCATCCATCCATTCACTCAACTGAAGCCTCACTTGAGAGCTAAGTGGCAATAGCTTTAAAGGAGAACATTGTTGTTTTCTGGAATACACAGGAAAATCCTATGGAATACACAGACAAAGACTCATCTTGGGCTTTCCCTATCTTTACCACAGGGCATGCCCCTTCCCGGGTGGGGGGGGGGGGGAGGATTTGCATTTGCTATCTGTCTCAGCAACCCACAATCAGTGGCTAACCTTACAAGGTTCTAAAGAGACTGAGACGATTCTTCACGCTCTTGTGAGAGTGCCAGAATTCACATCCTCCACCCTACTCCAGTGTCTAGTTCTTAGGTAATGCAAAACAACATGGGGATGACTAGTTTTCGAGCCTTATTTAGACGAGCATGGCTTGCAGAGCATGAGCTCAGCCTTAGGCCCACGAATGACATGCCAATTTGCTCAATGCTCCTCTAAAAATGACTTAGCTATTTTTCTATCTTAGGAACTGAGTAGGACATTAAAAAAAAAATTCCAAACTCAAATTCTTGTTGAAATCTTGATGTCTCTCTAAGCAAAAATAACCTTTTTTTCTGGATTCAAAGGTCAAAAACACTATCAGAAAAAAAAAAAAAAAACTTTTCAAGGAGGATTCAAATTCAGCCAACCAGGTGGCAAAATCAACACCACTTTGATGCAGATGTGGTGCTGCCCAAGAAGTAGAGCTCCAGCATAAGACAGCCCTTTTCTTCTGTGACAGGTTGGAGCCTGTCAACCTCTTATTTTATTGAGAAGGTCAGGAGCTTAGGTAATCATATGATACTTATCAATCTATAGGAGCTGTGGAAATGTTATCTTTTACCTTGCAATTTAGATGACAAGCTGATACCATGCATGTAAAGATAGGATTATAAAATAATACTTTATGAATAAGTATATCACTTTTTTATCTTTGTGTGCTTATGAATGTGTATGTGTGTGTGTGTGTGTGTGTGTGTGTGTGTGTGTGTGTGCATGCGTTTGCAGTTATATATGTGCTTAGAAGTTATGGACCACTCCAGTATTAATATTCACCTTCCACCTTGTCTGAGAGTCCTTTGTTTGCATCTGTAGACACCAGGCTAGGTGTCTGCAGATCCTCCCGTCTTCACTTCCCAACTTGTTTTAGGACTGCAGGGATTAGGAACGTGCCTGATGCCATGCCCAACTTCTGCATGATTCTGGGGATCTGACCTCACATCTTGATATTTGCGTGGCAAATATTTTACTCACTGAGCCATTTCTCTAGCTGGGAGATCATTTCTCCCATTCAAGTGCTAACTAGGTCTGACCCTCCTTAGCTCCCTAGATCAGAAGAGACCTGGCACCCTACAGACTAGAAACAGAAGCCCAGTCTAATTCCGAACAAGTAGTTTTGCAGAATGGAAGAAACCTTGTCCACAGTCATCTATATTGTCTGGTGTCACCCATCTCAGGCATCCTCTTGAAAGACACAACCCCTTCGTCTTTATGTTCTAAGAGCAATGGGTTTGACATAAGTAGGTAAAATGAGGTACATTTCTGCTTCTTTAAATATCACACAGCCTTGATACCAGGAAAAACTAATATGAAATATGGAAAAAAAAAGATTAGTTTGCAAATGATATCTTTAGCTGATATCTGTGGTCAAAACCTTTGAACCTCTACTGCCCAAAGAACAATAGCAGCTATTGTTAGCATCATGTGTTCTTTCCCTGAGAGCCTTCTTTCTTACTCCACAGTGTCAAACACTAGTGACTATGATGTCTCTCAGCCTTGTCCATTTCCCCTTCAACGGAACCACATCCCCCACATAACCTGCCCCTTCTTCACCAATGGTTATTCACCCGCCCCATACCCATTGAACTCCTGGACCATGAGTAATCTTTCTTCTGTCTGGGGGTACATTCCCTTCCTGTGTCCCACTCAAAACTCTGCTAGCTCTTCAAAACAAATGTTTCTCATGAAGCCTTAACATATGCCATTCCCATTTAATTTCAAGTATGCCCATCTTATCTTCTAAACTCTTTATATAATAGCTCTGTGTTTATGCTCTCTGACCACGACAGTAAGGGACGGTGTCTCCCACAGAGTCAGTACAGGACTCACCCAGACACCAAATTCCTAGCACAAATGAGATTTAGTACCCTGGAGGGAGAAGGGGGAGGGGAGTGGTGTATAAAGACAAACAGCAAACACCAAGCAGGTGAGCAGGTGGGGTGTTTTTTTGTTTGTTTTTCTGTAGGAGTGGGTTTTTTAGGGGAAAGAAGGGGAGTCTGTGCTGGAGTGAGTTGGTAAATCCTGATTGGACATATTAGGCAAATAATGAATTTTGATTGTCCGTCCTTGGTGTTTTGTCTCAGTAATGAGTCAGTGGCCAAATAAGGGAATGGACCTTGGGGTCTAGCTTTAGGAATGTAACAGTTTTTAGCAAGGGAGAGGGAAAGGGGTAAAAAGGCAAAACCCATCGGCACTATGTTTACCACACTAGGGCCTGTTAGAGAGTCCTTCAACTACATTTATGAATCTTTCTGTAAAGCACGGAACAGGCTAGAGAGAACTCTGAGGAACAGATCAGGTAAGAGGTGAGGAGCATACACAGACATCCAACAGATGCTTGGGGACAAGGGAGAGGACTCTGCATTGCAGGCACCTGAGGACACTTACATCCTCCTAAGTGACTTGACTTTCAGGCTCCTGGAATGAATTGTGTTTTGTGAATCCAGTTGTCTCTGCTAAGCAAGTGGGAACTGTAGGATGGCTAGTCTTTACAATCATAAAATTTTCCTGGGCAACGACCTTGGTAGCTGTTTGGACACAGCACCACTGAGTACAGCCACTCTCTAATAACTCAGCAATACATTTTACTGAAGACAGGGGACCTAAAGTTTTTCAGGCAGTGTTTTCAGTGCTTCATGCATTATTATTATTAATATTAATATTATTATTATTATTATTATTATTATTATTATTATTATTGGCAGAGAAGTTACAAAAGGTGAGCACTGACATTATCTTCTCCATTTTCAAGATAGAGAAATGGAAGCACAAAGAAATAGGACGGAGCTATTGAACGAGTGAGCCAGGATGCAAAAGCAAGCAGTCTAGCTTCACAGCCTGAACTCATGAGCCCTACATCCTATGCTTCTGGGTCTACCAAGTCCCCAGATAGCTGGATTCCATAGGCAGCTGCACTATCAGGTCTCTGTCCCACGTTGTCCAAGCCTTTTCTTACACCTATTGGTTTAAGAACAAAATGTAAGAGGTCACACATATAAAAAAAAAAAAAATCCCCTCTTCCACACTTCCCCCCGGGCTTGCTGTTGGAACTTCTGCTTTTCTGTTCTTTCATCTCCCCTACAGTTAACAGCCACTAGAGCAAGGGCCAAGCTTCCTACAAACACAAGCCGCGGTAAGTACCAAGCTGTTAGGACTCCAAGAAGCTCCTGAATCAGTCACTGTTTGCTGCTTCCTCTAACAAATATCTCTTTGAGATTCTCGAGTGACTCAGTCACACATCCCACACCTGCCGGGTAGAATCAACTGCCCCAATCTCTGAGGCTGCCAGGAAGCACACAATTCCAAAGGGTAAAAACCAGCTCCGGACCAGGCTGGAGTAACGATGCACTGGGGAGTAGAAAACAACCCTCATTTATAAAACGTGGAAAATTCGGTAGCCTGGAGAGGAACCCTGGAAAGATAAATATTGAAGTAGGAGAAAGGATGACGCAACAAGGTCGCTATTAACCGACGTACAAACTTCTCTTTAGAAGTGAATAGCTGGGGGCTGGAGAGGTGGCTCAGTGGTTAAGAGTGCTTCCTGTTCTTCCAGATCGACCCGGGTTCTGTTCCCAGCAATCCTGTCAGGTCCCTCACAACTGTATGCAAAACTCCAGTGCCAAGAAATCTGAAACCCTTAGCCTCCTCCAGAACCCCCACACATGTGGCACACGTTCTTCAGAAACAGTGTCTTCCACGCACAGCAGGATGCTGCTGTTCACATAGAAACTCCCAGAACTATGGGACCACAAAAGACCTGAACAGGTTCAAACCAGACAAATACCAGCCCTGAAAAGCAAAAGCAGACACATAGATATGCCCCTAATCAAGAAGCTATTTGTCATTGATAGCCATGGGGAAAGGGAAAATCAGTTTTCTTCAGTGGAATGTCACTGGGTATATCAGCCACACTCCACAGCAGACCTAATACCTAGGAGTAGCTGCTCAACACAAAACAATCTCCATGGTTTTTTGAGTATTTTTTTTGTCTTATTGATTTTTTTTTGTTTCTTTTCCTTTTTTCTTTTTCTTTTGAGACAGAGAAAGAGAGAACATAATGTTGGGTGGCTAAGGAGGTGGGGAAAATCTGGGGGAAGTTGGGGAGGGGAAGGAATATGATAAAAATATTTTGTATAATTTTTTTAAAAATCTTAAGTGCATTATATAGGTGTATGAATTTCTTAAGTAATTAAAAAATAAAGAAAATTATAAGCCCCCAAACCCTCTAAACAACAAAAATTCTCATCTCATTCCAAATCAATTTCCCCTCTGGATCACAGGCTGTGAACTTTTTGAAACTGAATGAGAAGTTGGTATGAGCCTACATACATTTTTTTTTTTTTTTCTGGGCAGGAGACCTCTCATTTTCAGACTTCATCTTGCTAAGAAAACATTTTTGCCACAAACTGACTGAAGTTGAAACAAATACTTCAGCCTTTGTGAACCCAGTCTTTGGTCCCTCTGTGCAAAATGCTCCCAAGTGGCTGAGAAGGCCAAGTATTCCTTTGTCTTTTTTGGAACCCACCCCAGCAAGAGAATTGACCTGCCTTTTGGGAGAAGAACGCCATGCCCAGATAACACCTACCAGACACCAGGAGGTGACCTTGACTCTTCTCGGGTTCCCCTCTGCTCACAGTCCTAGTCCTCAAGCAGTGCCTTGTGGTGCCCAGAGTAATATGAACCACCACAGGAGATTTCACTGGGTCTGAGGAGGAGTGGTAATGACAGAGATTTGTGTGCTTTTCATCTGTGCATTGCTTATAGTCGTCCAAGCCAACCCCCATCACCCTCTTTTTCCCAGATCCTAGCCTGGGCTATTTTCTGCTCACAGATCGCTTCCTGCTCACTTCTCTGTTGCCCTCCATTCCTCCTTCCGTTCTCTTCCCCAGCCCTCTCCCTGTCGATCCTACGTAGCCCAGGTTGATCTGGAAATTGGAATTGTTCTGCCCGAGCCTCCAGAGCGCTGGAATTACGGGCTTGTTCCACCATGCCCCGCTAGGTTTTTATGACCATCATACATTTTAAAACTCTCGATTACAAGCGCTCTGACCTTGTGTGCACTCTAGTCGGGTTGAACTACTCTCTGCAAGGATGGCATTTGATTTATTTGTGATGTCTACTCCTCCGGGAAGAAACTACATGTCTAAGAGCCAGTCAGTCAGTCTTGCAATACCACATGCTTTGTTTCTTACTGATACTAAGTGGGCCCTTGTTGTGGAAATTATGGTTATTAAATTATACATTTTTAGAAGGGGGAATATTGTCTGCAAGAGACAAAAGTTGATGTTAAAAGTCAAAGAGGGTTAAAAACTAGTCGGAGGCAACCTCCTGACTGCAACGATAAGGTATGAGCGTCTGAACCGGGCAAATCTTGTTCCCTAGTGTTTAAGTGTCTCAAGCTCTACCAACCAAGCTAGCCAGGCAGCCTACTCCTTAGTATTTATTGCATTAAGTTAAATGAACATTTTCTCCTATGTGGGTAATAGCAGCCAAAAATATGGTAAACACTGGCTTAAAGCACTTTCATATCTCCTAAGCCTGTGTCCAAATACAGAATACACTCCCCCCCCCCCGCCATCGCCTCTTTATTTTTTAAAATCACTACTTGAGGCTTGATTTTCAACTGTCCAGGATTCTATTCCAATTCTAGAAATACTGGTTTGTTGAGTGGAGGCACTGTACTTACATTCTTCTACTGGATCTTGTTACATTTGAATCACTTCATCCCTTTTGCATAACTTTCCAGTAGAGGAAAGTTCTAACTTCATCAAAGTTACTAACTCACATGGGGTCACAATTTGGGAACTGATTGCTAATAAGTATATGTGAATCTGCACATCTATCTAATAAGAGAAGCTAATCTTTACTTACTTCTAACTCTTGGGTGCTCCGAAGATATCCCAAACACTTTGAGGTTCTGCATAATGAAATTAATTGAATTTCAGCTTCAAAAAAAATCTTTCCATCTAGTAAAGGCAGCAGAGATAATGAGAAACACAGACTCTGAAATTAGACTGTGCGGCCCCAAATCTAGCTGCTGACAGTCTGTAAGTTAGCTAACTGCTCTAGACATACTCTTATCATCACAGAAAATCAAACAACAGTATTCATGTCAGTGTGTTACATGTGAAATACTCGTGCAGCATTTACAGACTGTGAGCATTCAAGATGCTATTGTTGTTAGGAAAAACAATAAATACAATGTATATAGAAAATATATAGATACTTTAAAAAGGTCCCAGATCTTCACCTCTTTGTATATCTTCCTATTATTTTGCTTTGTTTATTCTTACTTGGTTTGTTTGTTGTGTTGGGAGCAGAACTCAAAGCCACATGAATGCTAAGCAAATGCTTTACTGTTGAGCTGTATCCCCAACCTGTCTTAGTGTTTTTGTTGTTGTTATTGTTGTTGTTTTTTAAATTGACAAGTAAAAATTATATGCATTTATATTATACCATGTAATGTCTTAATACATATTTGCGCTGTATAATAGCCAAATCAAACTAAGCTTGTCTAGCTCTTCAAACATCTATTAGTTCTTGGGGAAGAAAACACTCAAAGTACTTTTTGGTAAGGCAGTGTATCAGCTGCTCACTTTTGTATTTAGTTTTTAAAGGCCCTTCTGTCCATTTTGAGTGTTAATTAAAAGTAGGATCAAGGAAGTTCACTGTCATTGACAGCTAGAGAAACTTTAGAGTGCTTTAGGACTCATAAACTGTTACAAGATTTGGTACTGTTAGAATCCTGATGCAGTCTGTACAGATTTATTTAATGACTAGAATATCCATTTTCAAAAACAAAAACTCAGAGGCTGGAGACACTGAGAGACTCATAGTGACTTCACCGAAGACATTTTGGTTATAAATGATGGAACTGGAACTCATTTTTCCAACTCTCAGGACCTGAGGGTTTAATGAGGTTAGTCCTGGTGTTGGCTACCCAGTGGTCCTTCTGCTTCATGTTTTACATTTCTATCACAGGAAGTAAGTAATCTTTGTGCCTGTGCATTGAACTAGTTCACCCATGAATAGGATGTATCAGTAGCTTGCCACTGTCTGTGGAAGAAGTGGTCAAAGTTTGAGTTGAGAGACAGGCTTTGAATATCCAGTAGATACTAAGTAAGCATTTTCTGAATAAATTAGCAGTGTTTTTATGCTTAGATAGACTTTATCTTCTGTTTTGCTTAGAGCGTTTATTCATTGAACATTAGATGCCTTTGTTCCCTTCTTGTACTAGTTTCTCTTCTCGTTCTTATGACAAAAAACTTGATACAAAGCAATTTAAGAGAGGAGAGATTTGTTGTGGCTCATAGTTTGAAGACACAGTTGGTCATGGGCAGCAAGTCATGACAGCAGGAATGAGCAAGCTGGTCACCATGTGCTCATAATCAGGGAGCAAAGAGAGATCAATGCTCAGCTCAATTTCTCCTTTGTATCCAGTCAGAAATCTCAGTCTATAGGACGCTGTACTCACCTGCAAGGTAGGCTTCCCTCCTCAGGCAAACCTTTCTGGAAATATCTTCATAGAGACATTCAGAGGTATGCTTCCATGGTAATTCTGAATCTAGTCAGAATGACAAGGAAGATTATCCACCATACCTCTTTAACTCAATATTTACATATAAGAATTCCTTTAGGTTCAAGTTTTTATAGACAAATCCTTGTTTGGAGAAGTAATTCAGCCTTGTAGATTAATTTCTCTAAGAACTATCTCATTCAAGCCTCTGTTTCACGAGGTTAGATTTAGTTAAGGAAGGTTCTTTCCCAGACAGAAGCAGCCAATTGCCCATTAACAAAATAGTTCTAAGGGTTCCCACCTACCTTATCTCCATTAGGTAGGCACAGACAAATTTCACAGACAATAAGAATTGTTAAATTAATATGAGCTATGACCAGATCTCTGCAAGGATGTTGGGCAGGAACCCTGGATAAACATGTTTCTTTAACA
Source organism: Peromyscus eremicus (assembly GCF_949786415.1). Classification (NCBI taxonomy): domain Eukaryota; kingdom Metazoa; phylum Chordata; class Mammalia; order Rodentia; family Cricetidae; genus Peromyscus; species Peromyscus eremicus. The sequence goes on from NC_081436.1 coordinate 46,683,248, forward strand.
TGCTGTTCTTACAAATATTTGTTTGTTCAGAAGCCTTGGGGTGAATGTTTGTTTGAAAAACACACCACTGTTTAATTAAGGAACCAATTCTTGGGACTGTGTCGCTACTACAATGGATATGTGGATTTCAAGAAACTCTAGTTGAAGTAATTGCAGTGATTAGCAGTAAAGGTCACACATTTTGTCAGCAAGAAGTCATACCTCTTTAGCTGATTGGAACAGAGCTCTGCATTATGGACTGCTGACATTTTTGGTCCTGATTCCATAATGTGCATCTACAGAGACACTATAAATTTGGCAATGATTTGTAGCTTGATAGCACTTCCTCTTATGTGTCTGCGCTAGGCTGGATGGTCCTCAGAGTTTGGCAGGGTGAGAAACAGAAAAGTATGACCCACAGAAACTATAATGATCCTGTCTGCTCTTCTAGGCTCAATGTCATACCCTCTTTCCAAATTCTTATTTTGAATCTAACCACCCCCAGTGGAATGGTATTAGAAAAAGGAGTACTGGCCAAGGTGAGGATGGCAAATCATGAGATGGAATTCACATAGGTAGGATTTGGGTCCTGATAAAAGAGAAACAAAGAGCAAGCCCTCTAACCCTCTTCTGCTATGTGAGGCTAAAAAGGACAAGCCAGAAGTTTGAAGCCCAGGACCCTTACCAGCCTCAAACCTGGATAACATATTCTTCAGATTTGCAGCCTCCAGAATGATGAAAAACATATTTCCATTGCTATGAACCACTCACTTTGTGCTATGCTGTTGTGGACACCTGAGTTAAGTAAGATACACTTCTAAGCTTTAAACCCTGTGAAGCTCCTTGTGGCTCTTTAGAGAAAGACTAAACTCAATTAAATTTTCTGCCCTATGCCACTCACCTCTTTAGCCTTCCATTCCGTTTAATGTCTTGCTCTCCATGCATCAGCCACACTTGCGTTTCAGTTCCTTGAAGTCACAGTTCACATCCTCCTACCTAGAGGCTACTGCCCTGTTTCCCCACCATGCAGTGTTCTTTCTCCAAGACCTTCACTGCCTTCTCTCCACCTGATAGCAGGCTCGGTTTTCAGAGCTCGACTTTAAAGTCGCTCAAGGTCAAAGGTCCCCTTTGCAATGTATTTCTTCCCACTTGGCACATAGCCTTAATTATATCTTTCTGGGATTAACTGGATTAAATTTAATATCCATAAAAAGCATTATTTTGATGTACAAGTCACACAAACTTTGAACCACCCCAGGGTAGTAGCTACTTATCTGTAACCCAACACTTAAGAGCAGAGCCTAGATCAACTAGAGACCAACTCCATCAAAAAGGACCTCAGTTGAAGTTTCCTTGTCATATAATACTTTGTATATAAATGAATAACAAAACTACAAAAAAAACCCCACAAAGTTCCCATCCAATTCTTAACCTGCTATACAATACCTTTAAAGTCGAGAAAATTGAAGTTTAAAATATTGTTAGTGAAGACACTAGCAAACATGAATGAAATGATCAGATCAGTAACCTGTCAGCACTATGATTTTCTTTCTGTCCCCATTTCAGAATGAAGGGTTTTCTTCATAACAGGGAAATAACAAGGAATACATTCTTACTCTTCAAGCGAATGCCCTTTTATACACATACATTCAAAATGATTATTTTTGATTTTCAGTGTAGGAGGCTTAAGCACACAATGACAACTGATCAGTCCCTCAGAGTTCTTGTCACCTCAGAGCGTGACTTCTCTCTCAGATGACTGAAATCAATCATTGCCTGGGTTTCAGCTATTCTGATTATGGTGATGGTTATAAATGACCTTTTGTATCAGGTGCTGAGCTGCTGTGTTGAAAAGATGAATTGCTTCCCTATGGGAAGCACCCAGTATTCAGGCATCATTTTTCTAAGTGTTAGAAGTGACTGGTATGGAGGGACAATGTTACTGGGGATAATCAGCAACATGGGCAGTGAAAATGTTTTCATATAGGACTTGATTTAAAGATCTCAGGAGAGAGAATTTATGATATGTGCAAAGAGGTCTTGCCTAGAACGCTTGCATCATGCATACCTGGTGCCCAGAAACAGAGGCTAAATTTACAGGACTCTGATTACTATACCAATGGCCTCTGCCTGTGAGGGACCTCTCTGTCACAGGAAGATGAATGTAGTCTTCCAGGTTACTGTTCAAATCTGTCCCCTTGGGATTAGTGCATACCTCCAGGTCCATTCCAATTAATTCTTGAGATGAACTGTAGTTTCCAGTGTTCAGGACCTGCTATCCACAGTGGAAGATCACTTGGGAATATCCTAGGGGGTCAGTCAGATTGGTCTAAGAACATAACAAATGAAATGACCAATAACTCACAGTCTCTGTCCATTTCCTGCTGGCAAGTGATTAATGAACAGCCCACAGTCAAAGTCTGAGATACATAGTCAATACCTGGTCTATTTTGTGATTCAAGATAAATGATGCTCCAATTTGTATCAAGTGACAAATGATAACCAAATTAGCATCACCATTTCAGCTAATTACCTTATTCCCATAGCCACCACTATCATGCCTTTTTTTACTGAATAGTTACAGGGAGCCAGAGGCTGAGCTGTAAATTTCAGGGAATACTACAGAAAATATGGGATTCTTGGCCTCAGGAGTATAAATTCACCTTGCACTCCTATAAGTTTCCCAAGGACCTCAAATAATAGTAATTAATAACACTTAAAACTTAATGCAAACCAGAAGTAATGACACAAGCCTGTAAGGATGTAGAGGCAGTAGAATCCAGAGTTAAAGGCTATCTATGCCTATGTAGGAAGTGCAAGACAATTTGGATTACAGAAAACTGTCTAAAATTAAATAAGTAACACACACACACACATATGCAAGTGTGTAGACATATAAAACTTGATGAAAACTGTGTGATAATCTTCTGAGTGTTTTTTTCTGCTTTATCCATTCCCCATAAATCCCTAAGTAGTACCAATTTGCAGACTGATTGTTGCTCTATGTAGATAAAGAAATACAAATGTCTTAGGTCATTTGTCTGAGGTTGCTGAAGTAGGAAGGTGTGGAACTAAGGCTTAAAGCTAGGGATCTGGACTATAGGATTTATATCTGTTTTTCCATAGACCAATCACAACTGGAGTTGAAGCCAGGCATGGTGGTGAAGACCACAGGCCTCGCACTCAGTAGGTTGAGGTGTGGAGTAAGGGATGGTTATGACTTCCAGGCCAACTGGGCCACACTACCTAGACGATGATGATGATGATGATGATGATGATGATCCAGAACTCATAGGCTGGGGAGATAGCCCAGTCAGTAAAGTGCTGGCAATACAAGCCCAAGGACATGAATTTCATCTCACAGAACCCAAGTTAAAATAGAGATGTGGTGGTGCATGCTCAGGATTCTAGCACTGCGGTGGTAGAGACTCTCATGATACCCCAAACTCAACACTTGGCTAAATTTGATGTTGGTTAGCCTGAGGGATTCTTTTGTCTCTACCACCCAAGTGCTGGGAAAATAGCACTTTGATCCCACGCTTGGCAGATAGAGGCAGAGGCAGATCTCTGTGAATTCAAGGCCAGCCTGGTATACAGAGTGAGTTCCAGGACAGGCAGGGCTATATAGAGAGAATATGTCTCAAAAAAAAAATCTCTGGTTTTCACACACACACACACACACACACACACACACACACACACCACAAACCCCGACTTTTGCAAATATTTCCTATGGGCACTAATTTACTTTGCACCCATTCTTTTATTTAATGATCACAACTAAGTGAAAGTGGGCTATATTTAATGTGACTTAAAATGTTTCTCTTTGCTGTCTTCTACAATACCAGGGTTTTGTTGTTGTTGTTGTTGTTGTTATTGATGATGATGATGTTGATGTGAAAGTAGAAACAAGCTTAGAAAGACATGAATCTTTTTATAATTGACATTTCAGAATGAAATTCTTTTTTGGAGAGTAAGGGGGGAACAAGGGTGTTTACTTCAATTTATAATTCCAGGTTAAAATACATCATTGTGGAAAAGTCAGGGCAGGAACTTCAAACTAGTCACATCATATCCATAGTCAGGAACTGAGAGAAAAGAATGCATACATACACACTTGTTTGCTTGTACTCATCTTTATTTCTCTACTTTTATACAGTTCGGGACACCCTAACTAGGGAATGGTTCTGCCCACAGTGGACTGACTCTTCCCACATCCATTTATCAAGATGGTGTCCTACAGTCAGGCTGACAAGCCAATTCAATGAAGCTAATCAATCCCTCATTGAGACTCTTTTTCCAAGTGATTGTAGTTTATTTCACTCCTACATATTGACATTATGTTACATTTTGAGAAACATGCTTTCAGCTCATATCCCAGACTACTATCTCCTAATCAGAAATAATAGTCCTGACATTAAACATGGGGCTTGAAACTTAACATTTGGATTTACTTGGATCTTACCGTAAGTTTTAAGTGTTGGTATCTCCCGTTTCAGAAGCAGAAACTAAAGCAACAAGCGGCTGGTATAGAATCATGCAACTTTTGCCTTCCTGCATGGTGTGTTCATGGAGTGAACTCCTTCACATAAGAAACCAGCAACGTGTATGTTTCTACCAAGAATTATTTGTTTGGTCTGTGGATCTGCTTTTAACTCATGGTAGCATAAGATCCATCCTGCTGTGAAGAGGTGGACGCCCTGATTGCTGTTGACAGAAGAATTTGCCCTACTTACTAACCCTGCCCCTGATAAGGAAGCCAGTTCTTCAGGGACTTTGCCCATTGTGCTGTAACCAGCGTGGTGTACCCACCTACAATTGACTTGCGAGCTGCCTAGGTCACCTTGGAATGAGAATTCAATTTGGAAACAATCATACCCAACTTCCAAACAGGCAGTAGGAGGACTGGTGGGCGGGACAAGAACCTGGTATGCAAATCTTTAAAAGTGCCAACAGCAGAGGGCAGTGAAGAGGCGACTTAATCTTTGAGGAGGCACTTAGAGAAGCCTAGTGGTTAGGACTCTCAGGAGCCAATGTCCCTTTGGGAAGGAGGGTGCTGGGAAGGGAAGAGTTGCTTTAAGGTTTTTCTACTTCACGGACTAAGAATTTATTTTTCTGGTTCTCCCTAGCTCTTGATAACTTCGGGCAAATATGAGCTTTTTGTTTTGTTTTGTTTTGTTTTTTTTGTTTTTTGTTTGTTTGTTTGTTTTTAAATGCCTTCTTCCGCGGGTCCAGGACAGTTTGCACGAACTCTCCCAACAGTGCTGAAGACAATGTCACGCCTTTAAAAGAGGGGTTGTTTGGGGGGCTCCAGAATCTCTGGGAAAGGGTTCAAACAATAGGTCAAACGATAATTCCAGACTTCTCCCACAAAGGGAATATTATCTGCGACATTCGGCAGACGTCTGTTGTAGTTGAAACCTTGGGTGGAGGAGCCAGCGCCCGGAGGCTGCCCAGAGGCTCCCAGAGGCTCCCCTGCGTGTGCCCAGCCTCTCACAGCAGGTCCCAGCTGCCCCGAGGCTGCCGCTGGCGGGAAGCCTAGGACGCAGCGGGACAGCTGCAGCCTGATTCACAGCTCGGTGGGGGCTTTTCCCTTCTTTGCTTCTTTCTTCCCCCCCCTACAGAAGTCAGTCCACCCCCTCCCTTTGCCCCACGCCTCCACAGCAGGATCCTCCCACTCCGGCGCCTAAAGCGTTAACCCTGGAGCGTCCGGCACCCCTACCACTCGCGCCCCAGGGTTCCTAAAAAGGAAAGGTACAAGGTTGGTCCACATGAGAGACTTGACAGATCAAAGGCAGGGCATACTTCCTGTTGCCCAGACCTTATATAAAACGTCATGATCGCCTGGGCTGCAGAGGCGCACCTAAGCACTGACCCAGCGGCTGCAGCCTGAGGTTTCCCGAGGACCACAATGAACAAGTGGCTGTGCTGCTCACTCCTGGTGGTAAGTCGTGGGCAGAAAGCTGCTGGCCACCTGGGTTCGGGAACTCCTCCGGCTGTTGGGGACCAAGCCGGGCTCTCTCCAAACCCCTTTTTCTAGCTACACAAGGCTGCTCTGGAGGATGAGTGGCTTTGCCATGAAAAGTTTCTGCTGAGTTTATGTGGAGGGGAGAGAGAGACAGCAGGAGGAGACTAAGACTTTTTGTTTGGTTTTACCCATCTTATTTCACTTATTTATTTGCTGACTTATATTTTGTATGGTGCATCACGCCTTTTCTTGACCTGACTTTTCTATGACTGCAGGTGAAGCGGATGGTATGTTAGAAAGAAAGGGCAGACTTTTTGAAACTTGTGTAGAACAGTTTGGATGGGGGTGGGGGTATAGTCTGGTGCATCACTAGGCTGACTTACATAGGCATTTTGGGCATAGAGAAAATATTCTCTCATTTAATTGTGCAATTTAATATTTTAAAAAAGTTTTATTATTCTAGTTCTCAATGTCAATATAGTATGAAAAATATTAATAGGCTGATGATAATTGTGTTCTAGAACATACTTAAATAACCAGATCAAGTTCAACCCTAAATAGGGCTCAAACCTATTTTGAAATGCTATTTGGAAAATAAAGGAATCTCTTTAATATAGTATATGTCCTTCCTTCCTCCTTTTCTTCTTTAAAAAACCTTTCAACTTAGGCTTTTGGAAAATTGTTGTTAAACTTTGTGTAGAAGTTTTTCTGTGCTAAAAATCTTTTCCCTTTATATCAGTAGAATGTGAAACGCAGGCAGTTACAATTCAGACAGAGAAGTCTGTCTTTAAGGACTGTTTGTGTCTGGGATGCACTAGGGTCAGTGTTTGAATTTCAACCCCTAACTCACACAGTGTGAGTGGAAAGCTGTATTATCTTCACCTTAGCTCCAGGGACACAGAGACATGCCTATATAATAGCAAAGTCACTCAGGAAAAGGTGGGCAGGGGACTATACACGAGTATGTTAACTACATGTGTACATATGCAGATATGTATGTGTATGTAATGCATATAGCCACTAGTTTGGACACATGGAGAACTTTTGAAAATTTTATTTATTTTTAGGTATATATATATATAGTTTGCTTGTATGTATGTCTGCGCACCATTTGTGTGTCTGGGGCTGGCTGAGGCCAGAAGAGGGCATCAAGTCCTCTAGAACTGGAGTTCCAGACATTTGTGAGCTGCCACATGGGTGCTGGGAATAGAACCCAGGTCTTCTGGAGGAGCACCCAGTTCTCTTACCTGCTGAGCCATCTCTCCAGTTACACTTGGGAGAACTTTTTAAGAAGTGAAACTTTTTGGGAACAGTGAGATGGGTCAGTGGGTAAAGGCACTGACAACCTAAAAACACAAGTTCAGTCCTTGGATCCCTGTGTGGGAGGAAAGAACTGGCTCCTGAAAGATGTCCTCTGATCTCCTCTCACACTCCCTGGTACACGTGCACCTGCACTAACACACAGAATAAGTAAACCGAAGTATCAAAAGAGGAAAGAACACCTGAGAACTTGTACAACTGGTAGTGCCTACATACATTTGCCAAACTGAGCACTAGTGAGTTGGCAGAAAGATCCACAAATACATTATCAGCACCACCACCCCCAAAGGTCCTGGTGTCCCTCCCTTTTACTGCTATGTTCAGACCCAGACTAATCAACACCAGAAACTGGTTTTGCTTGTACTTAAAGTTTATATATGGATTTTATGTATTTTTCACGTTGGCTCCCTTCAAAATTCTGCTCAGAGATTCATCACTGTTCCAATAATTCTTTCCAAATAGTAAAAAGGTAATTATTTTATAGATGGTTTATATGAGGAGATATGTGCATAGATGATACTAATTTTAGATAATATAACATCAGAAGAGAAAACCTGGAATAAATAAATACATAAATGAATAGGAAAGGCCTTGCTCTTTCTTTAATTGCTGAGATTGATTGTATTTTATGAATGGTGGGAAATGGACATATTGTACTTGCATGCAAAATGGCTAAATTCCCCTTAGTATAAAGAGAGGCCTGGCTGTAGGAACCAGAAGCGCTACAGATATTTAGTTCTTTGTGTGACGCATCCCACTAGATAGATACTGGGAACAAAGTGAGTAGCCAGGTAGACATCCTTCCTGCCTTCTGGACCTAATAGCCTATTGGAAGAGGCAGATGTGGGTCGTGTATTACATATGTAATAACAATTACAAAACAGGAAGCCCCAGATGATTGGGGAATTTAAAAAACAAAAACAAAATCAAAAACAAAATAACCTCCTATGAGCTCATAAGGGAAGCTGCAGCACGGTGGTTCTCCACTAGACCCAGTTCAAATGCCCACACACCATTTGCCTGAGAACAACAGTGGCTGTGTTTCTTCCCTCTGGAGTTCCTCTCTTCTACAGCCTGGGATAAGCATCCATTAAGACAATCACTCTGAAGTCTCCACTTGTCATTAGCACTCCCTGTGTGGTAACAGATAGCTAAAGGGTGCTCCAGAACCATCTATGTATAAGACGTATACTCTGACGATACACAGAGGAGGAAGGGACAGCCTCTTAATCTCACCTTGAGGGATTAATGGGGTATACTGTCGCTGGAGATGAAATCAAGACATCCGAGCGAGAGATGGAAAACCACGTAACAAAGTATATTCCACATTCTTCCGTGAGAGCAGAAGATAGGCTGGTAGTCAGGATAGGTCCATGGTCGAGGGCGTTCCTAGAATGCTCACGAGCACAGACAAGCAGTGAGCTAGCTGTTCTGCAAGGAGAGATTATTCATCATAGCAAGTCACTTCCTTCTTGGTTGCCATGAGTTGCTAGGAAAGCAGAGAACATCAAGCCTGGCTTAGGTCTAGGCTTTAGCTGTGGTTAGAACTTCCCATCATCCATCATGCAATGTCAGAACCCGCCCTGAACTTCTCAAAGCCAAGCTCTGAATTCATCCTTTCATGACAGACGGGAGTGGAAGGGGAGAGGAGAGGCAGCTGTTCCTTGCTCAGGAAAACTGCCTGATGTTTCTGTTCTTCCTTTGGGGTAACGCTCTTGGAGTTTCTCACTTTTAGTTTCTATTTTGTCTTTCCTCCCCTTTCCCCAGTGGCTAAGTCCATAAACTTGCCTACCTTTTTTTTTTTTCTTTTCTTTTGAGAATGTGGATGGTCCGAAGGTTTCTAGAAGCATCTGATAAACCCAACTCCACCCAGGCAGCCCTGCCCAGCATCCTGTCCCGTGTCCATAGCAACCTTCCTGGCCTCTGTCACCTAGCAATCTTCAGCGCAGTTCCTAATTTCAATCTAGGTTTAACTTTTACTTAGGTTAAAAACCACAGTTGCTGAGTACCACTGGTGGAAGAAGAAGGCAGTCTGTGCCAGACGTTTTGTTCAGAAAGTTCTAGAAGCTATGGTCATGTTTTCCAAAGGGACACTAAGCTCACAGTCTGCTTTCTTGCTTTCCTGTTCACTAACTTGCCTTCCGGGTTTTGCTCTCTACAGCTCCCAGCCCACATGCTCCCTCTGCATAAAGGCTTTCTGTGAAAAACACTATTTTCCTTAGCATGGCATTGGCCAAGAGAATTTCCTTCAGCCTTAATTTGTACTTTGCAGCCAGGGGGTGGAGGAGGTGGGGGAAGTGGAGTGGGGCACAGGGGGGTGGGGGTGCTTAAGGTACATAAAAACAAAACAAAACAAAAAATATATGTCTTTCAAAGCCTAGACTAACAGTGTTTGGCTGCCCCTTACGTTGCTCTGATGGAGCAAAGTTGCCAAAACTATCAGTGTTTTACTGAAAATTATTTGTGTTTTACTCCATAGGGCAGAGCTCTCAATTATATTCGATTTTCTCTTCCCGGCACTTTTACAGTAAATCCTTTGAAACAACCTCCACGTCTCTTGAAATGAAATCTGGTGTACATATATTTTGCCTAAACATATAACGTTTATAAAATCAACATCCTGGCGTAACTATACTGTAAAATAGTAATAGAAGGAAAGTGATTTATAATAAAACAAGCTTCAGTAGAAGGCATAATAAAGTCATGATATGTTGGCATTTTTATGTGGTATTGTTACCGCAGTCACGCAGCTAGGAATGAAGCGGGGGCAGGGCAGGTATGTCTCAGTGGTGACCCAGAAGCCTGATCAGGCTTGGCTTTGGCACTCTGGATTTCTAAAATGGTGAGCCAATCTTGCTGAACATTTTAATTTCATTTCATTTCTTACCAAAGTGTGCGTTACTGAATTCCTGGAAAATCCACTATGGACAACAACGATGAAAAAAGTTATTTCCTGTATAAACAATATGGAATTCCGATATAGTTCCGGATGACGGCCATCATTTGACTTCTGTGGCTGTGATAAAATGCCTTAACAAAAAGCAACACAAGGGGAAGGGCTCATTTGGCTTACAATCCCAGGGTGCAGTCTATCATAGCAGGGAATTCAGCTAATCACATCCACAGTCAGGAGTAGAGAGAAATGGATGCATGCACACCGGCTTGCTTGCTCATGCTCAGCTCTGTTTCCAGACTTACATATAGTTCAGGAACCCCTGCCTGGGGGTGGTGACATCCACATTCAGAATGAGTCTTCTTACTTCAGTTAGACCAAACAAGGATATTCCTCACAGTCATGCCCACAATCAATCATCCACAGTCCAGTCAGACCTAGGCAGTCCTCCATTGAGACACCTTTCCCAGGTGATTCTACATGGTGTCAAGTGGACAATTAAAGGTAAATGTTACAGTGATGTGACATATATATATATATATATATATATATATATATATATATATATATATATATATGATTTTTACTTAGTTTGTTATTCATTAGCTGCCAACAGGACATTTGAAGACTCGTGGGGCACATAATTGTTCTTGATTCTTCTGGATACCTAATGTCAACTGTCATGACATCCTTAGAAACATTCCCATCAATTTCCAGCCCTCCTCCAAGGAAAGAATGCTAAACAAAACATAGGCTCCCTGCAAGCACAGATTTTCATCTTCCTCATTTGTACCCACAAGGTTTCCACCATCATGATGCACGTGTTCGCTGAGTCAAATGGACTATGGTGAAATTTTCTAGAGCACTGGGTAATCTATCAGAAATCTCCATGGATGTTCCAAGAGAGTTTACCCACCTAATGTGTGATTGTGGTTTAACCTCCTACGGTTGGCTTGACTAGCTTTCAAAATATTAATCTAACCCTCTACTTATCTGGCCAACATTTTAACTATCACTGTGTACATTTCTACTATGGAAACTCAGAACCTTCATGAAAGCTCTTTCTTAGGGAAGCAACACAATTAACTGGATTTATAAACCATTGGAGTTGCAGTGTGAGCAGAGCTGGATAGCTTTCTGAGCTCCCCATACTGCTGGAGGGCTGCTGTCTACTGGCCAGAGAACACAGGGCTCGTGGTATTAAACTGAACCATTAGACAGTTGGTTTTTCCCTGATACATTTAAAATGTTATTTAAAAAGATTCAAAAACAGTTCCTGAGGATTAGACTCAAGGAATTTCAGCCCTTGGAAGGAGCCTAGACTTGAGATAAAAATAATATTAACAACCCAGGTCGTTACCCCAGAGAACCAAAGAGAAAGCTGATTTCACATGGCCAAGAGAGGAAAGGGTAAGGCACCATTCAGACTCATTTCTAATAAGGAGAGTCTTGCAAACAAGAGCAGCAGTAGCAACCATGTTTAGAAAAGAAAACAAAGATCAAAATAAAATTTAGCAACCCACAATAGCCGGAACTAGTGAATCGGAAATCCTAGCAACAGCTCTAAACTATCTGTGCAAGAAGAAAAGAGTGAGGTTCGGCCAACTTGAAATAGATACAAGGACGGTATTTTTATGTGACATATAATTAGTTTTTGGAACTCATTACCACAGAATATTTTGGAATAACTAGCACAGAAAGTCTAAAAAAGGAATACTTTTAGACAGTTGTAAGGGATAAGAATAGTGTTACAACACATTAGGTAAGAAGCTGTGTGGTACCCCCCCCCAACACTCATGTGACCTCTGTAAGTGATGTGCGCTCTATAGGCACAGTAGAATAGTTTACCCTACTGTAAGGTGACACAATAGCCCAAGGGCTTGGGTAGGTGTGTTGTTCATGTGATTTTTCACAAGCATCTGAGCCTGCAGACAGTACATTGATAGGGAATGTACAAGGAGGGCAAGATCTCAGTGAGGAAAGTCCTCAACACGAAAGCACAAGGACCAGAGTTTGAATCCCCAGAACCTAGTGACAAGTGGGTGTGGTGCCCACACGTAATTTCTGTGCTCGCAAGGTGAGATGGGAGCCTCAGAACAAGTTGGCTAGCCAGATAAACCAAGACACCAAGCTGTGAATTAAGCTGAGAGACTCTGCATCAATGGATAACAAGGAGAGCTACCAAAGGAACATCCAACTTCAACCTCAGGCCTCTGCATACATGTATACATACATATGCACACGCACATAGGTCTATATACATACAAGTACATATACATACATGCGCATACTATACATACATACACATGAAAAAGAAGAAAGAAAACATACATATAAAAGAGAGAGTGCAGACAGTTTCTAAACTAAAGCTAGTTATATGTCCACCTGCTCTCCTAAGCACATCTGTGTTGGAGAACACGGAAGATCTACAGTCTGAACAAATTTCAAAAGCACAGTGCAGCAATTGTTATTTGTTGCATCGTAGAGGTCTCTAGATTGTTCTCACCTGACTGAAACTTGAGGTCCCTGGATTAGAACCCCACTGTGTTCTGCCCCTGGTAATTAACATTCTCCTCACAGTGGGAGTGCACCATCTTGGAAAATAAAATTCCTAACTACCAGGCCTTCGCTTCACCTCATTCTGTGCCTTGGCAACACTCTCTGCAAATGTTTCTTAACTAACCATAAAATAGAGCAGAGGAATCCGTGAGAAGACTAAGTCAGATGTAAAACAAGGCAGCTCCTCTGAGCATACCCGCTGCCTTTGGTCATTAACTTTCCTGTTGGGGTTTTTGATTAAAAATAAAAAAAAATCTTAGTTGCCTTGCCATACTTCTTGTTAGGTAGCTGCTCTGTTGTCCCGTGTCCTTGTTCATTCTCTGCTTCCTGTTTTTCTCTTACCTTTGTTCTTGCTTGTGGCTTTGTTTCGTCCGTATTCTTTTCTGGGTCTCTGTCTTCTTCTTCATAGTCTCCACTTCATCGTGCTCCCAATCCTGACTTGGCCCTTGTCCTCTCCTGATTTCAATCTTCCCACCATCTTGGGCTTCTACTCAGTTTTGTTATTTTCTGGTTCAAATGTGTCTTTTTTTTAAAAATTCTTTTCTTGTTCAAAACTTAGGTATTTTACCCGTAGACAATGTTAGGATCAAGAGTCTGTTCCTTACAATATCTCCTTCCCATCAATTTGCATAACACTGCCAAAACCAGCAGTATAACCTGGGCACTCAGACGCAGAGTGATGTGACAGCACTCTTCAATAGTAAGGCTGGCAGGACGAAAGGGCCCTTACTTCTGCCCTTATCTTTAAGGTTTAGCCAGGGACCCCATTTATGCCTCTGTGAGATCACGGCGCTGAGCCAGGTGATACACGGAATGTTTGCTATAATTCTCAAGTTTTGTCATCTGAGATTTGGTTTTAAAGAATTGATTATATATTGTTGTCTAGCCCAAATATCAAAAACCAAGTAGACTTGTCTATCTATGAAACATTACAGGGAGATTTTGCAATAATCTCATTTGTTGTGATGGTTAAAAGTTTCTCTTTGCTCCATGGGTCATACATAAGAAATCAAGAAATTCTGCTGAAGTCAAGGAAATCATCCAAGAAGCAGCTTTTGAAATGCTATCTAACTTTAGAAAGCATAACATGTACTGGAGGGTCATAAATTATTCTTGAAACCAAAACCATTCACATTTTCTCATTCTTGTCATCAGCTGGTATACATAGAAAATGGCAATGTGGGTTTTTTTTTTCATTCTCTATTTAGTTAAAAGCCAAGTTCAAGACATTCCCCCAGGACTTACTGAAGAGGTGTAATTATGGTCACAAGCAATCTCCTTAGAGTCATTGAGTAAAATTTTCTTTGAATCTATATTCACAAAGAAGTACTTGACAACTGCACACTGCTCTTTGGAATAAATGTCAAACCTTCAGGCATTCTAAGCATGGTAATAGGCAGCCCAGCAAGACCATTAAATCTACACTTGAATAATACACCAGCTGACAGACAGCAGATCTCTATCCCCACACTCGGCTTCTTGTATCTTCTTTTAACGTCCAGTAAAAAGGAAGAAATAAAAAATAACTGGTCTGTAAAGATGTGAGTGATGTTTACTGTGTTTACTGTGTGATGGTGTAGTCATTAGTGTTCTTTTTTTTCCCCCCTAAGGATTCTCAGTTTTTCTCGCTTCTAAAATTTGATAGGAAGTTCCAGTCTAATGAAGATGGAATGGGAGGGGAATATGGGCACTTCAGGTAGAGGACTGGTGAATTAAAATGATCCTTTCACTTCCAAGCCAAGCATCTTATTGCTAATGGTGCACACTAAATTTTCTGTAGTTTTTGATTTTTCTCCTCATACTTCCACGCATAGAAACAACTTCCAAACATTACTTACTAGACAAGAATCTTTGCTTGACTGTTGACAGACCAATTGGGCATGATAGCACAAATGAAAACTGTCCCTTTGGTGTTGATTACAGTCCTTGAGATTTTCAAGTTGCTTATTTGCACAGAATAAAACCCAACTGGTCCTGACTGACTCAGCAGCTAACATCCCACTATATTTGATGCCTAAGACACAGTCACGGTGAAGGGCATCACCAACCATAGCTATAGTTAGGATTCACACATAAGGAGATCTCTATTTGGCTGATATTTAAAAAAAAATTCTAGGCAGCAAACATTGTAGAAAGCCTTAGCTTGGCTGTAAAGTAAAGCAGCCATCTGATGGTTAGCAGTTGACTGAATTAAATACCCGACTCTGTGGACATCACCAAGAAGACAATCCATGTTTTCCTTCATTATTTCCAGCTGACATTTCCTCTGTAGAGGTTCATTCATCTGCAATGTCAACCCACTTAAGGTCTGCAAAGAGGGCAAATATAAATTAGAAAGACACTGCACTGTTTACAACTATCACATCTACATGTCACATGTAACATTCCACATATTTTTTTTTTAATAAAAAGCCAGGGATTCAGAGATTCAGACTAGAAACTGAGAATGCAGAGAAGTTGGGTAGTTTTCACTAAATTCAATTTTCCCTAAGGTTACCCAGATGAGAATTTTTTTTCTTTTACGGTTTCTGTTACAGAACATCCTACTACCTAGCCACTAAGTCCAGGGGAAAATACTAGCAAATCAGAAAAAGGCTTTTGTGTACCTTCATCCCAGAACATTCAGCTGGTATGAAGGATGAACAGAATAAGACCCGCCACATCCTTAGAAAAAGTGATTCCATATACTTTTTTTTCCTTCCTGGACCCATTTAGCCTTTTAGCTCAAGGGGGACACTATTTTATTTTGCAATGATCTTTTTACTGGATGTGAATCTAAGCTGAAATTTCCTAAGTAACAGAGTATAAGGCAAGAAGCTTACGGCTTATCAGACAGTGAAAGCATGGAGAAGAAAGATCAAGCATGTAATGGGAAGGATGGGAAAGAAAGGAGGGTCAATGGAAGGAGATGCACTACTGAGCATCTACTGCTTGGCATAACATGTAGTTAATTTTCCAGTCTTACAGGTCTTTCTACCAAAGTGTCATGTCAGCTACTTCAGGAGAATTTCTTCATCAACTTGAGTGAATGCCTCAATGGGTGCTTGAGAGAGAATTAGTTTAATAGATGAGTACAGAAACAAGCCACAGATTATATTTTCCACAGTGTTACAGTTACTTTCATGTCTGTCTGTTTCATATGACTGGGACGCTTACTCCTAAGACTTTAGCAAGAACACTCAGGTGTTAAAGGGTGAGTTTCAAGCAGGTTTGGGTTTGAACTCTGGAAGGTATGAAATTTTTCTCATTTCTGATTAGTCACCCAACTCTCTAAGACTCAGTTTCTTCATCTTTAAAATAGGGATAATCATATCCCCTTGTAGGTGGCTGCGGGGGATGAAGGGTAGTAGCATGTGAAGAAAGGGCTTAGGCTACAGCCTGCTATATAGTAATATTATAAAATGAAATGCTGTTACTCTCCATACCATATAGGATGTATAGTGTGATTATTTAGACATGATTGGTAGACAGCAAATACTGCATAGTTAACACAGATGTTATTTGATTCTTCCTTTCCTTCTAACTTCTATTTGATGTTGTTGCTAACATAACTTTTCTAACGTTTCTAATAACAGTGGCCCATGGCCTTATGTTAATTAAACAACAATAGGTTTTATTAGTCATCAAAAGGATCTACAGAGTGTTGTGAGCAATATGTTACCTTCCCAGGAAAGGACCATAATTATAGAAATAAAATGTAATCTTAAATTTGTGTTCAGAAGTATCAACATACCAAAATACACCACCAATTTGCAGTCTCTGAAGCGAGGGACGGTAGCCAGAGAGCCATCAAGGTCTGATGCTGCTTGCTGATGATCAAGGTAGGCTGAGTTTTGAGAACCCAGGAAAAGTGCAGCCAGTACTGTGGGTAGAGTTGTTTTCCAGAACTGATATTGTGTCTCCAATAAGGTGATTATCGTATAAGACTAAGAGAAGAAATATTAGGATCTAGGAACCCAAATATGTGAGATTTCTATGCATCTTTTGTATTAACCTGCAACTCCTGCTCTTTTTTTCTTGAATGTTAACTTTTTATTTCGTTTTTTTTTTTCTTTTATAAGTTGTTTAAGCAGTCAAATGTTAACCACTTTTCCATCATAGCAGAAGTCCAATAAGCAAATCTGTTTTGTCCATTCTGACTTGGTCTAAGCACAAACAAAATCCTGCTAATTAATGTAAATGCCTTCAGGAAACTAACAGAAACTTCTGAAATGAAGAAAAAAAATCACATTGAAAGTTAAATTTTACCTGGATACTGTTCTTCAGCCTCAAGGGACGCAAGCTCACGTCAAATTTGGCCCAGTGATTCATCTAATAAATCACAGTTGCTTGTGTTTCCTTTCCCCCATTTGCCTGGGAAAGCAGTTGGCAGCAGAGCACAGATGTAGAGATGAACAGATTCAATTCATTTGCTTTTACTTCCTTACCTGGAGACATAACCCTGAGCCAAATCACTGGGTAGTGTGGAAATTACTAAGCAGGCTACTCCTCAGGAGGGGACCTGGCAGAGCAGATAAGCCTCTCCAATGAATTGCCTTTGTTCACAGAGGCTAAGTACAAATGAAACAGTGCTTGCAAAACTCCACGCAAATGAAAGATGCATTAAAAAACATCCCCTAAGCAAAGCTTTCATCCCTGTCATTTTACAGACAAGAAAATGCAGGTTGTGTGCATGTCCTTGCCAATGTATCCTTTACACGTTACCTATGCTGTGTAATCTCCAGTTATCTGAGTTTTACATAGAAGGCATTCAACCTATCTACTGCATTGAGGAAATATCTAGATATGTTGAAGACTTGCTGTATAAACTCATACCAAGCATTCAAAGAATATGGAGACAAACTCTTTACTATCTGAATCTTCCAGGAAAAAAACATTGACCAGCCTTAAGTCCCTTAGCACAACCAAGAAAGTAACCATTGGGAAGATACTGAAACCAATTATTTTATTATATGATGTATGTATGTATATGTATATATATACATATATATGTATGTATGTATATGATTATGTACACATCTGTTTAGAAACAGTCCATGAACTCCAAACTGGTCTTGAACTTCTGATATTCCTGCCTCGCCTACCAACTGCTTGGATTACAAGACATACCACAACACCTAGGTTGATGCTTTCCTATGAATAGAACACAGGGATTTGTTCATGCATGCCAGACATTCTACCAAGTGATCTATAATCTCAATATGAAACTAATTTTACTAACAAGTCAAAGGAACATTTTGGAGATCATTAAGAACAGGATAGACAATTAATTTGAAGGCACATGTTAGGTGTGCAACTCCCTGTTGACCAAGAAATACAAAATATCTCCAGAAATGAATTTGATTCACAATGTTTCATTTCCTACTGCCTGTACAATCAACATACATGGCTATGCCACATGGTTATTTGAGTCTTATGTTCTTTATATTGTATGAGAAAAGAATGTATTTTTAATAAAAGGAAAAGGAAATAAACATAAAAAATACATTTTGAGAGGAGACTACCCCAAAATTGTTCTAAGGTTCATTTACCTAAAATGTAAGACAGAAAGTTAATAACAAGTCATGGTGTGAAGACACAAAGTGATTTTGATGAATTGGCCCATAATTCCTGCCACATAACTTGAGAGTTTGTGCAAGAATGGAGATGAAGTTGAGGGTCCTAGCCTATGGGCAGAAGCAAATAAAAACTGATATTGATCATTAGAAGAAAAGAAGTTTCTATATCCCTATTGATTTGAAAATAATTATTTGGGGAACATAAAAACTAGAATCATTCTCATTTTAGGAACTGGTGGCCCAGGGTCACCATATTCCTATTGATTTGAAAACAATTATTTGGGGAACATAAAAACCAGAATCATTCTCATTTTAGGAACTGGTGGCCCAGGGTCACCGAGGCAGTGGTAGAATTAAGTTTGCAACCCGGTCAACATAATCGAAATGCAACTTCTCCAGCTCCCCAGCAGAAAGTGCACGTTAGTCCACATTGAGTTGCCAGGCTGTATGCTTTTCACAGCTTCATTCATGACACATTTTGTATGCTTCTCAAAACTGTCCACGATATCCATACATTTTTACTTTCTCTTCTTCATCTCATCTCACAAGTATTTGCAAATACTAAAAGTTAGTGTGTATTTTTCCCATCTTCTGCTTGTATACAATACCCTTGGATAATGCATTTCCTCGGCTCCTAGAGACATTTGTGTGCTTAGAACCTTCAAAGTTGGCTCCTTCATTGCATTTCTGCCCTGAATTCTCAGTATGTATTTCCCAGCTATTTGCTTAGCATCATTGCTTGTATCTCATATGAAAAAAAATGTTCCTACCTAGAGTACTTCTCTTTATTCCTGCACACTCACACTTCTCTTTTCAGCTATTAATGGAGACCTTACCTTGGGAGATTCAAAATTCAGCTGCTCCTTTGGTTACCAGCTCTTCCCTCCCAAATCAGCCAACATTCATCTATCCTTCCCTCCCTTATTATCAACTGTTTCTTATAATCTCTGATCTGATTGTCTGTTCAGTCTTTTCCTTCATCTCTAGTTCCTTTTATACCTCCATTTTTTTTAAATCAATGAGTAGCTTATTCATATCTCACGTCTAGCTGAATTTACAGAGAACAGTGATTGTTTTAATCAATGTTTGGTAAATGAGCTAATTAATTAAGGAATGGAGGGAAAATGGGGGACTCCAAAAGACTAAAATGACAAAAAAATTAATAAATGGAACTTAATGTGAAAAGTTTATTTTTTTAAAACACGTTTTGTAATTTATACAACAGGCAATCTTCATGAAACTCTCAACTTTATGTATCCTGGATGTTTCCTTTAACCACTGAGATGAACTTGAGAATGGCATGGTTTACAAACTGACCAGATGTTTAGCTAACTCTGGACAGTCCTCAAATAGTTTTCTGTGGCAAAGATCATGACGGGGGATTACAAAAGGAACTCCCAAACCAACTGACTATTTTCAGGCTCTGCGTGGGATGCTCTTAATGAATCTTCCATAAATGGAAACCCACTGGGTCGGTCATTCATGGTTCTGCAGACCAGAGAGCAAGCTCAGTAGTATGGGGCTGTCTGTATTGCATAATGCAAAAATAAACCTGCCAGAGGAAGTGTATTCTTTTGTCCTTTAGGAAGTCATGAAGTCAAATAAACCGAGAGAAGACTCGAGTCAAATCTCTTGTCATTTAAGAGGGGGGTGGAACACATAGGTGAACCTGAACCTGAAAAGTGGGGATTGGTATGCAAAGGCTCCATGCCCAGAAGTTGGTAAATAGAGGAGAGCAAAGGGGGTGAGACAAGGAGACTTGCTTCTTAGTTCATTACTCACCAAACTGCCAAACCCAAGAACACAGCAATGATAAAGCTAGAAAAGACCCCAGAGAGCCAGTTAAATCTCCTCACCATCTTCGCTCAGTTCC
This sequence comes from Peromyscus eremicus, assembly GCF_949786415.1. Lineage (NCBI taxonomy): Eukaryota > Metazoa > Chordata > Mammalia > Rodentia > Cricetidae > Peromyscus > Peromyscus eremicus. Next base: position 46,703,398 of record NC_081436.1, read on the forward strand.
ATCCTCTCTAAACACTTGGTAGATAAGAAAGGATGTAAGGCTTGGAACAGAAGATTCTTTAATGGTGTAACATTAGACATGGAAGTGGGTAACAAGCCTTTAGAGATAGAACTTTAACTATGCTTTCAAGAAAAATAGTATGGAAGCTTCCAAAGGAAATCCCAGACTGGCGAGAAATGCTAGGCTGTAGGACTTACAGATGACTTTCTAGTACAGGCGATTGGACCAGATAATAGTTAGATGCGGAATGGAAAGAGGCCAAAAGAGGAAATACTAAGAAAAAGGAAAGTTGCATTTAATTTCATTTACAAATCAAACATAAAAAAGAAAAGATGTCCCATCTATAAAAAACACTTTAAGGCTCAGCAGACATGTGTATATATTGTCTCAGCCTCTATAGATGTTCAGGGAGATGGCATTACACAGGAATCTATTTGTAAAGCCTTATTAGGTTTTAAATCTTATCAGTAGGCAAAGGAGTAACAACTAATGTTAGGACCACGTATCTTTCATTGCTCCAGGAAATGCAAAAGGAAGTAAGAAAAGACTATTCATCTTGCCCATCCTCTGTGCAGCCACTGAGTCCAGAAATTCTGTGTGGGAATTGGGGCTAACCAAAGATTGAGACCTAACTATCTGATTTTGACCACACAGAGTTCTGTTCTTTTACTAAAGTGGATTTTTTTCCAAGTAAAGCACAGAGGTCCAATTCAACTTGCTGAAAACAAGTTCATCATTCTTCAAAGCCTTCTGGGTTTTAATTCCACACAGTAGTCTTGAGGAAATTGTCCCTACTAATTACTCCCTAATTTTTAAATCCACACCTTGTGTATTCATTTTTCTCAATTACTCCCACCATAATTTCCCTATATCTTAAAGAAATGATTATTTTCCACAGTATCAGTGCAGGGAAACAACACCGTGTCTACTTCCTAGAAAAATACCAATTGTACTAGTGTTCTTGTTGATAAGAGTCTGAACCACTTCAGATTCTGACTATTAAAAATGATTTAAGAATATATGCATATGCTTTGACAGCTTTTATTGCAAAATTCTAAACCCCAAATTCTACAAAATCTGAAAGTTCTTGAGCACTTACATGAGAGTTGAGAAGGTTTGGATTTTGGAGCATTTCCGATTTTGCATTTCCACATTAGAAGTACTAAGTTGGTGGTGTTTGTGTGGCTCTGTAGGGTAAAGCATATGAGTGGTTACTGTTTTCCTTCCCCATCCCATCTTCATCACATTGGAGTAATGGAGTAATCATCGTCACAATGTTGATGAACGAATGAGCATCTTGACCTCTGTGGAAACGGGCACAGGACAAGGATGAGAAGCATGGCTGGATGTAGCACTCGAGATAAACAGCCTCTCTGGACCTCTGAGCCAGACCTCCTAAAGGCAGACAGAACCCTCAAATGTGGCTTTCCAGGAAACTTAAAATGAACAGCAATAGAAAAAAATAAAAGTGTGTCTCATTGTTTTCATATGGGTTTGCGTGTTGTGTTAGGAAAACCTCATGCCATAGCGCTGGCGATTGGAGAAATAGTTGAACCAGATCCTTAAAACATGTCTCATAGCGTATTCAATTGAACAATCAGCCAGGCAGTCATTTCATCTTCGCTTCCTTCAAACTAATGGATTGCCTCAGGGAAATGAAATAACGTGCTTTCATCTGAACCCCTCAAGTTATGGGGTGCCCTGGTGAACCAGCAGGCCGGACTTTGCACTCCTCTGCTCTCAGCTTCTTGATTGGAGTGTCTCACATCAAAGCACTCTGAAAAATTCTCTCTGCTAAAAAACAAAAACAAAAAAACAAAAACAAAAACAAAAAAAAAAAAACAAAAAAACATCATCTTGGTGGAGGTATTTGGGTTTTTTCCTTTCATTTTATCAGCTCATATGGTCTAAGATACTGGCTATGTTCCACTGGGAAGTGAATGGAGTCACTTAGATTTAAATAATGTGTGCTTATGAAAGGGTCTAGTCTTCACCTTGGCAACTACAGATTTAATAGGGAATGCTGTTTCTCTAGCTGGGCATGCTTTTCCCTGGTGTGTGTGGTGGTGAGCGGGGGGACATTTCCTGAGCTCTACAAGCAACAGAGTTTGGGGAAAAAAGGTGTTTGTTTTGACACTGTCCCCCAAACTGTAAACAGTCAGTGTTGATCCCTGTCCCAAAAACAAACTTTAAAAACCAAGCAAGCCACTCTCCACACACAGATGACACTGCTTCTTCTGAGAACATGTTTCCAGTAATTAGCATGGAGTTGTTCTTCAGTGTTCTGTGAAGACCTTTGGGGACACAGAACAAGAGTCAGAGTTCATGTGCAGGTGATCCTCCAAAAAGCATCCTTGCCATGATGTTTCTCCCAGTTAGCCCTGGCAGAGGCAGTCCTTTCCCCTTCTGCATGTGTTTTACCTATGCAAGACAAGATTGTCAGCCTACAGGCTTGCTGGAGAAAGTTTTAATCTTAAAATTCTAGGACTCTTCCTAGTGGATTGCAAGCTTAAAGAGACTGTACTCATGTGTGACTCTACAGGATATTCCTAGTTCCTGACACCTAGTAGACATTTCCCATGGCTCTGTTGCATTAATAAATCAATGAATGAATGAATGATTCATGCTATGAATGGCCACTGATAATCATGTACTTTCCCACATCATCAACTCTTTATTCTATTGCTTTTCATCATTAAGTCATAATTAAGGAAACTAAAAGAACCATTATCTAGTTGTGAGTCCAGCCACTGTGACCACATTAGCAATCATACTCTCCGCATCTTCCACTCCATGTTTTCCATCTCCTTAACCTGCTTTCCCATGTATATTTAAAATGACGCTTAGTTTCTAATATTCCATTTAATTTTACTCTATGTATTTTCTTCTCTAACTGAACTGTAAATGTCATGACACAGAATTTCTGAACTGTTTAACTTAGACCTGTATCTGGAATACTTTGAACAAGAGTCTGGCCCACAGTAAAGGCTCAGTAACTATTTGTCAAGTCAGTAAGAAAACAGTTCTTAGTTGGTTTTTTCCATACATCAGAATCAACACATGACTTTGGTTCATTAATGTTGTTAACTCCCAAGACCAACTCCCCACCAATAGAACCATACTGCTTCCAGGCATGAGTATTGGAGGTCTTCAATTTTAACAAGGAGTCTAGGTGACTATGGTGTAGCCAAAGTGAGAGTGACCAGTTCATCCACTCACTAATCCAGAGATGATCCTCAGACCTGGAATGATGATGTCTCAAATGGTTACTCAGTGGTACCCAAGTATCATTAGTTCTATTCTGTTTTTTTTTTTAATTATAGTTGTCTATGAGTGTGCATCACTTTGTCTGTTTCTGTTTATCCTCTTGACTATTGGCAGAAACCACGGGAAGCAAAGCTGAGGCTTTGAAACCTTCTTTGTGTTGGGTCTCCTTGGAATAGCATTAAGGTTAGGTAGTGAGTGATTTTTGACTCAGATGTTGCCTTTGCACAGAACTACCACCACATTTCCACTCTATTTAACAATTGTGTCTCTTCTAGCTCCTGGACATCATTGAATGGACCACCCAGGAATCCTTTCCTCCAAAGTACCATCATTATGACGCAGAAACCCGTCGTCAGATCCTGTGTGACAAGTGTTCTCCCGGCACCTACCTAAAACAGCACTGTACAGCGAGAAGGAAGACACTGTGTGTCCCTTGCCCTGACCACTCTTACACAGACAGCTGGCACACCAGTGATGAGTGTGTGTACTGCAGCCCAGTGTGCAAGGAGCTGCAGTCCGTGAAGCAGGAGTGCAACCGTACCCACAACCGCGTGTGTGAATGTGAGGAAGGGCGCTACCTGGAGCTAGAATTCTGCTTGAAGCACAGAAGCTGTCCGCCAGGCTTCGGAGTGGTGCAGGCTGGTAGGTACCTGTTAACAATGTGCAGCAAAACCAATTAGGTCCGTGCAAACCAGACAGTAGCTAGTTAAGAGTAGGCTTGTCCTGATAAAAGATAACAGTACCTGCTAACTGTGTGCTGTATATCTGGATTGTTTCCAAAGGACTTTTCTCAAAGGAATATTTTGCCACTACAGTGTGATTTAGTGAGGAATCTCGAATGTAGCAAATTGCTCCCTAATGAGATGCATGATAGATTGCTCTGTTTTCAAGGCCTGCCGTCTGAGTTGCACCACGAGTAGCTGATATACATACACCACCACGTCTCACTTCGGCATGGACAGCTTCAGATTACAGGGCATTTTGACAAACATCAGAAATGTTAATCGATACCAGGAGAGTAATTATGCTGATATTAATGAGACTCTGGAGCACTAACAATGAGCAGTTATAATTAATTATGTAAAAATGGGAATGGCTTGGGGAAATACATTTCATTATTAAAAATGAAGCTGGTTCTCCTTTGGGCATGGGAGTTGAATGTTTGGGAGGATAAAGACAGTAGCAAACCTTCTAACCAGCTTATTCTTTATCTTAGACAAAACAGATTGTCAAGCCAACGGGAAGTCCTTGTGTAGAAACAAGTACTTTCTCTTCTTGTGTTCCCAGCAGCATGGGCTGGGGCTAGTGAGAAACTTTGAAAGCTGAAACACATTTTCCTTTTCTAGCACATGTGTGAAGCTGCCCTGAAGACTACAACTGTTTGTGGCTTAGGAAAACGAAGAGCATTCACTTAGCAGGAAGGAAGAGTAATCCCTGTATATTCTGATTACTCACTTTAAAGCAGGATCCCTCAACCCAGCACTCTTGACTTAAGCTGGATCATTTTCCCTGTGGGAGGCTTTCCTGTGCCTCTCTCTCTAAGCCCCGTGAGGGCTTATCAGCAACCCTGGTGTCTAGCAACTAGCTACCAGCTGCAGGCCTCCCTCCATTGTGAGAGCCAATTTGCTCCTGGTTGAGAGGTCATAGTACATGTTTGCCTAGTACATGTTCATTACTTGTAACAAGTTTAAGTTTAGATGACAAATATTTTAAGTTTGAAGGCATGCACAGAAAGAGCAAAGTCAGGTGTAGCAGCCAAGGCCTGGGGAGTCCCATCTCTAAAGATGCACCAGGGATGACGACAAGGTTGAGGCCAACAAGGGTGTAGCCTAGGCTATGGCATGAGACCATGCTTCAAGCAAGGCAACAAACAAAACCCCAAACAAAAGCTTGAGTCTATTTAGCGTCTTCTGTAGCAAATCTTTAAAAGAATGAACACTGCAGGAGAGCCCATAGCAACATTGCTAGATGGAGCATTTGAAGGAGAAAGAACTGCTATTTCCCACTTACTGTGTGACACTTTGGGACTCAATACTATACCAACCAATAGGGAGAAAAACTCAAGCAAGTCTACTTACTCCAGTTCTATGAGCTATGTCGAACAGATACAGAAATTAAGCATGGACAGTACAGCTCCAAAAGTTGAAAATTGTGGAAATACCAGAAATAATAAGGTGGTTGTCCTCACAAGCATGGAAATATTTCTATGGGGTGAACTAAGAGGTAGCCAGAAGACTTAGAACAAAGGCACATGGTAGAGTTTATTCAGCTTTTTCAAAAACCTGGAAGGTGGTTCTGCATGGAAAATAAGAGGTTTCCAGGCCAAAGGGAAGGAGGGATCGTGTGATGTTATTCTACAAAATATTTGCTAACTCTTTTTGTTGTTGTTTTGAAGCCAAGATTGTTTCATCTTCTCTTCATATCCACCAGCTGGCCAGCCCTCTACTTCCTGACAAGTTACTTAGGGCTGTCATAGTGAATTGCAATTCATCTTATCATTGTAGTGTTTCACATCTTGCCTGCCAGAATAGACCTTCATTGTTTCTACTGATACCAACGAGGCAAAATCATTGCTCAGATTGCTACATCTTTTTTAGGCACAAAAGTGTTTCAAAAGAAGGCTTACTCAGAGAGGTTATTAGATGAAGCCTCCACACAAATATAAACTTTATATCTGTCATTCTTGAATCTTCTTGTTAAAGAATTGGAAAGGCAAGTTTATCTAAGAAACTATTTTATACAGATGACCTTCTTAATAGGTGACATCAGAAAACTCAAGTCACAAACATGTAGCTGAATAATGACAAATTCCCTTTCTGTGTCGATAATGTAGCAAATGGCAAATGGATTCTTACATCCACACACTCAAGTCATTTATTCTCAATAAGCTGGCAGAAACTGGGCGCCTAAATATTTCTACTTACAACACTGTAGAACTTAGTGTGGAGTGGGGTTCCACTTAATAGGAGGAATGTAGTAAGAGAGTACACTGAAAACCAAACCAAAACCAATTCCTCTTTGTTTGGTGAGGGTGGTTCTTAAGACAATGTCATGACAGTGTTGAAAATAGCATTTATGGGAGACATGGGGCCTGTGGTTTCTCCTCCTCCTTGTCTCCGCTAGCCCTTTGTCATTTTTACAGGTCAATGAATCATCAATCTTTTTATAAAGGAGGAGAAAGGAGATGAGACTAGAACCAATCCGTTTTACTGCTTTCTTTCCAGGAAGGGTAGAAGACACAATGAAATAGGAGGTGGAACTTCTTAATAAATGAAATTTAATAACTTTCTGTAGCTTTCATTTGTCTCCTTTGTGTTTGTTATCTTGCATGAGCCAGAGTTGGACTGTGCAATCTACATTTGAATACTGAAGTTTAAATCTGTTCAGCCAACTTACACTAGATGGAGGTATTTTCATATGCAAATACACTGTAATGTGTGTTGCGTCCATGCGTAATAGAGTCCAGGGTTTGAATATGTTTATTTTCGGTGGCAACTCTATCGAAAGTCTCTTGGTTTTGAGTTTTCATAACCAATGATGTCTTCAAAGGTATTAAATGCCTTAAAAACATGAAGTAGAATACCCTTGTAGTTACCCATCCTAAAGATTTAGCCACGCTCTTTACTCAACACTGTAAAGGAATGTTGTAACATCGTCTGTTTATTATGTAGTTCAACATTGGGCTTACGTTTGTGAGTCAGCAGTCAACTTTAACACCACCTTCAAGAGTTTGCTATAACGTGCTGTTCTCAAGGTTAGCAAGTTTCACAATTAAGAGCTCGGAGAGAAAGAACTTCTGCAAGAAATGATTGGAATTTAACGGTGCAACATTCAATGGGTGCTGATTTCAAAGAGTGAAAGTAAAGCAGACACAGAGCAGTTATCTTGATGATTTTCCCAGGAACAATTATGCGAAGAATACGGTTGACAAATCTTACTGGCACTTCATCAGAGACAGGACTGATGAGTACCCCACTCCCCCTCTCTTTTCATCTCCCACTTCGGGAGCATTTTGTAGGTAACAGCACTAAAAACCTTGCGTGGGTATTACAAGAAGGGGAAAGAGCCGGAGGGGCTGGCTGTTGATGTTTTGTTATTTCTGTCTAATGAAGTGAAAAATGGAAATTCTGAAACTTTCCTGCACTATGTGGTAGCAGTAAAAGCTAAGTGAAAATTCAGTTCAGAACTGTGCCTAGACGTTATCTACAGCGAAAAGCGTTGGGGAAGAAGGCGCTAAATTGCAGGGTATTTTCCACAGGAACCCCGGAGCGAAACACCGTTTGCAAAAGATGTCCAGATGGGTTCTTCTCAAATGAGACGTCGTCGAAAGCCCCCTGTAGGAAACACACGAACTGCAGCGCACTTGGCCTCTTGCTAATTCAGAGAGGAAATGGATCTCATGACAATGTATGTTCTGGAAACAGAGAAGCAACACAAAAATGCGGAATAGGTAATTATACCCCAAACCACACTGCCTTCTTACCATCTCGGCATATCTTCCTCCTCTGAGAGGAACACAAACTCACATTTTGCCTTTCTTGACTCTTAACCTGCCTAATAGTTTCTGTAAGCTCATACTAACAATCTAGCCTCCTCCCTGATCACAGGGGCAGCTCAAGCCCCCAACTCTCCCTACTGCTTCCACACTTTCACACTAAAATCCAGCAGAGCCCATTGGTGGTAGCAAGCTGATTGCTTGCGCCCAAATTAGCAGACTTCAAATTATCGAATTAACTTACACATTTTTATCATTTCTAAGAATGTCTACTACCTAAGGTATACACTGGCAACTAATAAGCAAAATGACATAAACTGATGAGAAATTAGAAATGAAAACTTGGCTTCACGACCAATCGTATCCATAGCTTCATCGCACGGAAGCTCCAGGATGCTTTGGTTGTACTCTGTTCTTCGCAGGTAGTCCCCACATACAGACCAAACCACTCCCTGTGGGTGATGGGATTGGTGTGTTCTCTCTCCAGTCCTTCTGCTACCACACTGATCTCAACAAGTCATGGTGGGACTTACACACCAGTACTATGTGCTTTCTGGCATCAGGGCAAGCAATGACACAAACCAGCGTGACCCTCTCAAAATGTCTCTCTCTGCTACACAGAAACATGAAGTACAGGAATGGACATAGGCATTGTTTATAGTTCCTAATACTTCCACTATTTTTCACTGTGGTACCAGATAAATATCTTAGTTAATTTATCTTTTATCTTTTCTTATCTGACAAATAAACTGAGTGAAAAGGGTAATGAAAAGAGTTAATTAGCATTAGCCTTAGCATTGTTTTTATTTCAGCTTACATTTTATGTTTGCAACTGAGTATTTAGTATATGCCAAGTCCTTTACTTTCTAAAGTTTGATATTTATGAAAAACATTGTGAAATTTGCTTAGGATAAATGTAGATGGTTAATGACTTAACACTCAGCTCTAAGTTCCCTGCCTCATTTCTACTGCTAAGCAACATGTTTGCTAAATATACACAAAACAATACCCTATCATGATTGCACATAAAATAATAACACTATTTTGATTATAGTTTAAGTTCCTTCTAGGCAGTGATTTTGTGTTTTGGTTTTTCTTTGACATTGACCTTGTGGTACCCAGTAGTCACTAAGTAAACTTTTAGTAAAGTATTAATATTTATATTGAGTTATAGAATTTTTGCCTATTATTTGTGTGTATCCATATTAATATTCTCATTACACATATATTAACTTACCCCTTCCCAAAAAATGACAAAGGAAGACAAAAGAACATTAGACAACACATTAAGTCCAGTTAGTCTTTACTACTAAGAGCTACCAAAAGAAAGTTGTTTATTTAAACTTCCCATTTTAGCATGTTGTCTCACAGAAAACTCAACCCCCATACTCATTTTGTGGTTGGATTTGCTTTGTCTTTTTCTTTTGCTGGAAAGACTGCAGGAAATTGATGTGTTCAGTGAATCTTTTTATTTTTCACTTTTCTACAGATGTCACCCTGTGCGAAGAGGCATTCTTCAGGTTTGCTGTTCCTACCAAGTTTACACCGAATTGGCTCAGTGTTCTCGTAGACAATTTGCCTGGGACAAAAGTGAACGCAGAGAGTGTAGAGAGGATAATGCGGAGACATAGCTCGCAAGAACAAACTTTCCAGCTGCTGAAGATATGGAAGCATCAAAACAAAGACCAAGAGATGGTGAAGAAGATCATCCAAGGTACCATCTCCTGAAATAATGAGTCAACCAACAATCAGAGACACCTATTTGTCATAAAAGTTGTCTAAGTAGTGGGGTGGGTGCTCTCCTCCTGGAATCATCATGGAACTGACAATTTCTTACCAAGTGATAGTGTAGACAGGATTCCTGTCACAGCTAAGGAAGGCTCCGTTCTCACCTCTGCACTGATTGAAAGAAGAGGTGTGAACTTTTACATTTAGGACTAAGCTGGGGATGGTGGGACTCTGCCCCCAGATTCCTCAGCTGTTTCCTCAGCCTCCAGCCATGTCTGCCTAGAAGAAAGTCCTTGGTCTCTTGGCTCTTGCTTCACGTTTTTTCACACTCTGCTGTCATTGGTAATTCTCTGCCAAGGGGCATTAAATGTCTTGCAGATGACCTCTCATTAATCCTAACTATATATACATCCAAATTACTATTTTAGGAACACCTGTGGTGAGGATTAGTGAAGTCCAATCAGCATTTGAGCTTCTCAGAAGAAAGGGCTAGCTAAAAGCAATGTGCTAGAGATTCCTAAAGGATCTCTTTTAGAAATAGTGTGGAGAGTAGAAAGCAAGGCATGGAGGGAAGGAGAGAAGAGACCCAAAGAGGAGAGAAAGAGCTGGAGTCCACATAAACTGTACACTTGATGACATACAGTGGAAAGAGTTTGACTTCAGTTACCATTAGGGAAGACATGCCGCAGAGATGAAGAAAGGTTTTCCTAATGCAGACAGCATGGAGCAGAAATTACCCTGCTCCACCCTAGTATCTGACAGAGTCTCCTTACATTCCCCGTAAAGCTTCAGACATGGGAAGTCAGGGCAATAGATTTTAGGAGAATTACTTCCCCTTTGACAGGCCAGTGCTTTCACTTATGCAGAGTTATCTTTTCTTGTGTTTTTGGCAAAAACAAAATTATTCTTTGAACCTATAATTAGCCCTGAAGCAAAAATAAAAAGAAATGGAAAGTCAGGGACTGTCAGTATGTGAAGGGACCCAATTCCCTGCTTTATAAATGAGAACATTGCAGCCCGGAAAGATGAACAGAGTTGCCTTAAGGCTCACAGATAGTAAATGACTCATGTCGTTAATAGAGACATTAGTTACTCCTTCTTATGTTTATGCCCAAGCTCATTGCCGAAATGCCCTCCAGGCTATGTGTTTGCTGTTCTTGGACTCCTGTTCCGGGCTTGCCATGTCTGCCACACTCTGGTGCTTCTCCAGCACGATGTATATTTATTAAAGGCTAGTTAAAATGTCTCTTGCCAAATAGGGCCAAGGTTAGATACCGACCCATGAAATTTCCATTATAATATAAAGAACCTGAATACTTCATTTCTGGTTTCTTTTTTTCCTTCCCTGAAATGCTGTGATTTTAAAGTTGCAGTTCTTGCTTTGAAAACTGAAGGTGATGAGTCTGTAATTTTCCATTGTTCACTGTCAAAACCACAAGCTTCTCACATGACTGTTGTTGGGTGCTTCAAAGAGATTGTAGTTTATCCTATTATAACATAAAACAAAATCATCTTAGCAATCAGAAAGAACTAGAGTCACTTCAGTCACCTAAGGAAGAGCAGGAAAGGATTACCCTTAAAATGAAGTTTCAGATGGTGTGAGGGCCTGTCTGGGGCCTTAGATGACTAAGAATGACATAAGCATCTCTTTCGTTCGTGCAGACATTGACCTCTGTGAAAGCAGTGTTCAGCGGCACATTGGCCACGCAAACCTCACAGCAGAGCAGCTTTATGTCTTGATGGAGAGCTTGCCTGGGAAGAAAGTTGGCTCAGAGGACATCGAAAGAACGAGGAAGACATGCAAACCGAGTGAGCAGCTCCTAAAGCTGCTCAGCTTGTGGAGGATCAAAAATGGAGACCAAGACACCTTGAAGGGCCTGATGTATGCACTCAAGCACTTGAAACCATACCACTTCCCCAAAACCGTCACCCACAGTCTGAAGAAGACCATCAGGTTCTTGCACAGCTTCACTATGTACAGGTTGTATCAGAAGCTGTTTTTGGAAATGATAGGGAACCGGGTGCAGGCAGTGAAGATAAGCTGTTTATAACTAGAAATGGTCACTGCTCTGTTTCTTTGGGATGGGCCAACTCTGATGGAGGAGAAGACTGTTTCTCAGGCACCTGAAAAGGCACAGTGATCCCTTTCCCCTCAACGGTGGGAATGAAGATTCCTGCCCCCACAGTCCATATTAAGAACACTGAGGACTCTGAGTAGTGAAAGTGAGGCAGACTATTTTATAGCTTTGCAAAGCCAAGTGTCAGCACAGAATGGCAGGCATGCTGATTGACAGCAGAGGGTATTTTTTACAACTCTAAACATAGGTCCCTTCCTCGATTTCCTCATGGCTGAGTAATCAGGAGGCTTCTGCTCTCTTACTTGTCACCAATGTCTTTTTCTTCATTCTGAAGCTGTTTGTCTATTACATTCTCTTTATCGTAATGCTTATCAGGTGCACGAGCCTTATCACATAGGCAGGGTCTTAGGCAAGCTTGACTGTTAGTTATTTTTCCCTCTGAAGATTTACTTTGGGTTAGGGGCTTGGCTAGACAAGCAGGGGTGGGCTTCAGTAGTTTATTTAGCAGACTGCCACCAAGAGCCCACCAATGTTTCTTGTTCATCTGTAGTTGGACCTAAGCTGATTCAAAATACTTTTATTTTGAAAATGATCACCCAGTTTTATTCCTTATACCAACAATAACTGGCTTTGTTGCAGGACACTAAAAGAAACTATGATATGGAGAAAGAATTGATATGTCCTCCCACATTCAACAAATCCCCAATAGTTTATCCAGCTGTCGTATCTGGCCCAGTATCTACTGACTATGTGTTCTCTTATTACTGCTTGCAGTAATTCAACTGGAAATAATAATAATAGTCATAAAATCTAGACTCCATTGAATCTCTCTAAATATGGGAATCTCTAACTTAAATAGGTTTGAGATTTCAGTTGTGTTAGAGGCTTTTATTAGAAAGCCGATGTTCTTCTGTAAAAGTTACTAATATAGCTGTAAGACTATTACAGTATTGCTATTTATATTCACTCAGATATAAGATTTGTACATATTATCATCCTAGAGAGAAATGGTATAAGACAATTTTAGAAAGAAAAAATATTCTGTTTATTGTTATGACAAAAGAGATAAAATATATTTTTAATAGAAACTTTGTAGGGTTTTCTAATAGATACTGCCAGTTTTCCAGTGTGGAATGTTTTTATAATATAATTTTATCTGTGTAAGATGTAATATCATTTTATAGAAAAATGAATTATATAGTCAGTTGTTTAATGTCAGAAAGTGTATGAACTATAAATTATCTGAATATTAGATGCTCTGAGAAATTGAATGTACCTTATTTAAAAGATTTTATGATCATACTATATAAATAACATCATTAAAGTTTTCAAATTATTTTTCATTTCTTTTCCTCTTGTTTTTATTTGAACGAGACGTTAAGGGGCTTACACAGTCACAACTTTCCTGTGCATCTTTGATCATCACAAGCATCTAGGAGTTGTTTAAAATGCAGATTCCTGGACCACACTGCTAAAAACTTTAGGGACGAACAAGTGTGGTCCAGGACAAGCTCCAAAGTGATGATTCCCATACAAAAAACTGGAGAATTTCTGAAGTCAGGATTGGTGTACACGTGGAACAAGTCACAAGTGACACCACTATCATCAGAAGGTCAAACTAAGTATTTCTGCCTGCAAACAAATTAAAAATGGCACTCCCTAGCTCTTTAAAAGAAAGAAGACCTTAATTGGAAGGGTGGCATAGTGATTGGGTTGCAGGTGGTCCTCAAATCCATTCCTTTATATGGTAATCCTGAGAACATATGAACGCTACCTTATTCAGAAAAAAAAAAATACTGATATGATCAGATTAAGGATTTTGAGATGAGAAGATCACCTGAATTATCCCACTGACCCATTTCCAGTGATGAGGATTTTTATAAGAAATACACAAAGGGAGGAAAAAGAGAAGGTGGTATGAAAAAAGAAACAGAAGAGGTGTGGCCCAAAGTCAAAGAAGCCCGGAGTGGTGCCACACAGACAGCTTCTCCCAGAGCCCTGGGTGGGCTGGTGGGCTAACCTCTGTCCTCTCTATCTGTGAGGAAATACTTCTGCTATTTTCAACCATCCTATCGTTGGCAATTTGTTAGAGCAGCTGGAATAAAGAGGTGGCATCTGAACTTCAGAAAGGATGGAAGTAAACTAATCTGTTTCCATTTGAGTGGAAGTTCCTACTTTCTCCACTCTTACAGGTCTATCTTTTAATTTAGTGTCATATTCCCAAAAGAGATCCCAATTGTCTCACTCTGGGATTGATTGAAAGACAAACCCAAATGATGCTCTGCGCTTGTTCATCAATTTCCTTTCCCAAGAAGTGACTTTGTGAATAGGGTCCACCTACCCTTCCTCCTTTCTCTCATTTTCTAATACTTAGAATGTAACACTGACAGAAATCCCATGTATTAATGGCTACCTTCATAGAAAAGAAGAACAGAGCTGGGTAAGCATACACAGATACATAGAACTGAAGAAATTAAACAAACAAACAAACAAACAAGGTAAAGTCAGGTGACTTTGAGGTGGGGGATTCCACTGTTTCCATACTAAGGCAGAGTTGTGAAAGTCATATATTGAAGGATCAGGTAAAAGCCCAGCGATTAACTTGGAGTCTGCACCTCCTCCTTGGGAGCTCCAGTTCATCTACTGAAGATCATGCTGCCGGAGAATGAAATGGTCCACACCAGTCAGCTAAGCTTTAGTTTGAAAGATAAAGGCATCGAGGCAAATTTACTCAGGTTCTTATTGTTTCTGTCTTCGCATCACTTTCTCCCATTCCTCTCTTTGTGTATTTCTTATAAATATCCTCATCACTGAAAACGGGTCAGTGGGATAATCCAGGAGATCTTATCATCTCAAAATCCTTAATCTGATTACATCAATAAATTCTTTTTTTTTTTTCTAAATAAGGTAGGATTCACAGGTTCTTATTTACTCAACCACTCTTTGGGGGTTGGTTTATTCCAAGTTTTGTATTTTCCAAGAGAAAAATTCCCATCATTAATTTTCTCTCCCTTTTATACTTATAATTCAGAAATAAAATTTCCCTTTTTTCAGACCTATAATTAGGTAATTTTTTCCTTTCATTAAAAATGACATTTGGAGCCTGGGCAGTGGTGATGGTGCACACCTTCAGTCCCAGCACTCGGGAGGCAGAGCCAGAGGATCTCTGTGAGTCAAGGCCAGCCTGGTCTACAGAGTGAGATCCAGGACAGGCACCAAAAGTACACAGAGAAACCCTGTCTCAAAAAACCAAAAAAAAAAAAAAAAGACATTTAGAAAAGAAGTCAAGGTAATAGTAATGTGGACTATTGATTTTGGAGCACCATGTGGCTGTGGAAGTCATAAATTTATAGCAATTATAATTACCTGAACTAGATTTTACCAGTAGTGGGCATACAGATCAACTCATGGGGCTCAACCCTCCCTTAAAGTTTTATAAGCAGGCAATTTATTATGGGAAAGAGAGAGACATTTCTTCAATGATGTAGCCACTATTTAAGTGTCCACACACTGTCATCATCAAAAGTGCCTCACCTTTGCTCCTCTAAGCAAAACGTATAAAACTCATTGGGTCATAGAAAAAGAAAAATGTATAGCGGTAATTTATTGACAAGTTCAACAAGACAAGAAAAGAGGACAGAACAAGAAAAGTGAACAACCACTGAATACAATCAAACTCTATTATACATATGTATAAAAACATAATGAAACCAATTATATATAATTAATATATGTTAATAAAAGCATTTCCAAAGGTGAAAAAAAAAAAGAAAAGAAATTTTCTGTAGGGGCCAGTGAGACTTCTCAGTGGGCAGAAGTGCTTGTCACGCAAGCCTGGTGACTGGTTTAATCCCTGGCACCCAAGTATAGGTGGGAACAGAGGACCCACTTCACAAAGTTGTCTTCTTAACTCTACATGTGTGCAGTGGTATATGCATCCCGTCCATCCTGCACACACTCAATAATAATGAATAACAATTTTAAAACAGTGTTTAAAAACCAAGATCTTGATGTTATGTGCATCACTATTTCTAGGTCTTTCTCAATGGAGACAGTACTGGGGTCCTTTGGAAGAGCAACAAGTTCCCTTGACCACTAAGCCATCTTGCTACCCTCTTTCCATGTATTTACTGCCATCTATAAATCTTTAGCAATGTTTTTGTCCAGATATTTCTCCCATTTTAAATTATATTGTATCTTTTCCAATGGTTGTCTAAGAGTTCTTTATATATTCTTGGTTTTGGCCTGTATGTGGTTTACAAGTATCATTTCTCAGTCTGTGTCTTAGCTTTAATATTCTTGTTGTGAATTTACAAAAGCAAAAATTTGAGCTGTTATTAAAAAAACACAAAATATCTTCTTTTTCTGTGGGATGAGGTCTCACTGTATATCCTTGGAACTCACTACACAGGTCATGGTGGCTTTGAAATTGTAGCAATCCTCCTGCCTCTACTTCAGGAGTGTTGGGTTGCAGGTTTGGGTCACACCCATGTCTTGCTGTCTCTGTCTGTCTGTCTGTCTGTCTGTCTGTGTTCTCTCTCTCTCTGTCTCTCTGTCTCTGCCTCTGTCTGTCTCTGTCTGTCTGTCTCTCTCTCTCTCTCTCTCTCTCTCTCTCTCTTTCTCTCTCTCTCTCTCTCTCTGTGTATGTTTGTGCCCATGCAATATAAAGTGTGCCCATGTACACTTTATATCCAAATACCCACACTTCCACAGTTTTATACTTCAAATTTATCAACTACTTTAAGTTTTGTAGAATGTGTGTTGAACTTTATTTGCTCTAGCAGAATGCTTTGTGAAAGCATTTGTCCACTGAGTTACATTAGCCTGTTTCTAAAAAAAATGTAACTGATAATATGTCTATGCTCCTGACTCTGGGTCTCTGTTTTAGTCCGTTCATTTGTGTTTCTTTTGTTTTGATTTGCTTGTTGATTGATTGGTTGTCTCTATGTCCCATCTTACATTACGAGTGTTGAGACAGTAAATGTGTGCCAACAAATCTGGCTTAACGTGAGTTTGGCTCATAAATCAGCTTTGTGCTCCAAACATTTTCACCAGCTGAGTCATATACTACTTCCTGAGATAAGGTTTTATATAGCCCAGGATGGCCTTGAATTTGTTATGTATCCAAGGCTGGTCTTAACCCTCAGATCCCCCTTTCTGTGCCTCCAGATTACTGGGATTATAGGCATCCACCACCATGTCTAGCTCCATTAATTTGTTAGCTCTGCCCTTTCACTGATACCATAGTCTATTAATGGTTGTCACCTTTTAGTAAGTCTTGAAATTATTTTTTGATGATTATTCTGTTACCTGGGAATGTGTTAGGGTTTGTTTGTGTTTGTTTACCCTTCTCTACATATACTTCAAGGTTTTGTTAAAACCTACATTGGCTAGGACAGTAACTGAGCAGGAGCATGAATGGTTTGTAGACCTGGCCTTTAGATTTCCTTTCTTCCCTCTTGCTGGAACTTGAATGGAGGACTTCATATTAATCTATTTAATAACAGGGCTTACTTGGTGATTTTTTTCTTGTTGCTACAGTTACACTCAGTGCAGCACAGATTTCCCTACCTTGTGCATGGTGTTGCTTGGGTGGTGGCTGGCTGTACTCAAGAGCAATGTCTGTTACACTGAGATTTTGGACTTTCCCTGGAGCTCTGCCTCAAAGAGGCTCCTCAGCACACTCATGTGCTCAGTTCTGTCTTGCTTTTGCTACTAGTTATGCAAAGCTTCTTGGCATCATTGGGGGAGTGGGAGGTACATACAGTCTCTGATGTTCTCATTAGGGCTCTGTGTTAGGTATGCGTGTGGCCTTTTTAGGTCTTAAAGCTGTGGGCTCAGCACTGAATCCTGCCTCTCTTCCCAGGAAGACTTTTTCCTCTGCCTTGCTCTCTGCTCTCAGCTTTGATGAGTGATTACTGAAATCATAAAGCCTGCAGTTTTTGCCCGTTTCCCTGATGGCTTAACAGTTTTGTTTTTCTAAGTAGGTATTTTATTCTCCACTTAGGGCTACTGTTCTTCCTCTTTCTTCTAAGATGGTATGGCTCTCTGAGCTCTCTGAAGACCTTCCGTTAGTACCTGGAGGAGTTCACAGAAGTAGAACCTGTGGAAGAAGCCTCCATTTCTTGTAGCCTTCAGAGATTTTTACTAAGACCCATTAACCTATCCTTGCTGTCTTTAATTTTTCATCCAGCTGCATTGTTCTTCCTAGCATCCAGTCACCTGTGCTCCAGGAAAGCTAGCATTTAGATGTCTTCTATCCCTAAGATCACTGTCTCCTCTTTGATTTGGGGCCACTTATTTATGTTATAATCTCAGGTCTCCAGTGGATTTTTTTTAACTCATGAGTTTGAACTTGCATACTCTCTACATCTACCAGTTCTGTGTCTACCACAGTGGAAGCTAAATGTATCAAGTCAGTTTTTTTTTTTTTCATTTAAATGTTGATGTAGAAGAAACAATTGGAGTTAAAAAGTATCCCCATGAGTCTAGATCTGTTATCTTCTCTTGCCCAATGTAGGAACACAGATATACTACAACATATTCTTAATAGAATCATCTTATGGACTATAATGTTAATATAAAGGAATAACTTTTGAAGTCTTTATTCCATGTGTCAGCAAAACATTCTATGAAGTTTTTATTAACATAACCTATTCTCTATTCTACCTATGTTAAGCTATATTTACTATATCATCTTAATTTTTTTTTGCTATATTAGAAAATGTTCTGAGTGACCAAGTGGGTTACTTAAGAGGATGCACTTTCTACTCAGCTCTAAGAAAAGACACAGTTACAAACTATCACTGACTTTAAACCTACCTTGTCTTCCATTGTTTTGCTCTATATACCCATGCCTCTGCCTCTTTCTCTAAAACAACATGTCACTATATCAATCTTGTTGCACTCAAACTTTCACCAAGCCTGCTGCCTCTGCCTCCAAGTGCTGTGGTTATACTTTTGTGCCATCACAGTGGAAATATAGTCCATTGATTTAATCTGGCATTGGGAAATGGTCACTGTCAAACATAATTTATTCATCTGTGAGGGTAGAGAGGAGTGTGAAGAAAAAGGAAAACCCATAGAACTCAGAAATGTAACTCTTTGCTATGAATACAGAGGTCTCTAGCCCCAGAAGCATCTCCGTTCTAATATATTTAATTTATTTGAATCTGTTTCTTGAGTTGAATTTAATCTAAGAGATGAATTTCTATTATTTTCTTCCTGTAACCCAGGGTCTGCTCTGTGTCTAATCAGTGTAGTTATGATTGCTGATGTTGACTACCACTAGCTCCAAACTCTTTACGGCTTTCTTGCTTGGCTTTCCACACCCCTGCCCCCAAACTAGAAAACTGAAAAACAGATATTTAACCATCATAATAATCAGCAGCAATAATGCCGGAAACTGAGATAAATGCACCTATCCTGAAAATAGTTTAGTGTCTGAGGAAATGGGATATACCATACAGCATGTACAAGTGCCTCTGAGTTTCAGAAGCCCAGCAAAGGCATCAAGTGTCACGTCTGAACCTCAGTGCAGCCCAAAAGAGGTCATGTTGGTTAGATCTGCTAGGACACCACAGGCAGAGAGCTATACGTGGCATGTGTGAGACATGAGAAATTGCACAGGACAAGTTCTAAAGCCCAAAGTAAAGGACACATTACCTGAACCCATGTGGCTTCTATACAAATTTAATGAGTGGTATAAAATAAGTTTGTAGGAGCTGATTACTAAGACACTGCATTGCAATGGCTAAATCAATTTGTTTTGCTAATCCAGAAGGTTTTTTTTTTTTTCTTCCCGTGAACTCCTTTTCCTAGCCTTACTCCCGACTAAATCCTGTGGTTCCAACTGAGTCTGATAACCCTGAAACCTTCCACACCCCTCATTCAAGAGATTTGAAATTGTCCTTAGGATCCAAACATTTGAAATCGCTTACAGTGGACGTTTTGTGTTCAGTGAAATTACAAAGGTGTTAATGGAAAACAAGGCTACAGAGAAAACAGATGTAGCAGAGGCTCTAGGGAGAAAAGACAGGCAGAGGTAGACAATCCTGATGAGAACGAAGGTCTGGCTTCCTCTATGCTTAGTTTTGTGAATCATTAGATTTTCCTTCTCAATCAAAGCCAGTTTCTGTCCTTTCTAAACAAGAACCAAGACTACTATGCAGAGTACATAGGTGTTTTTGAAAACAAGACAAAGATATTTGGGCCTGAGATGCTTCCTGTCTGAGGTCATATCCCCCCTGGAATGTGAATGCTGTAGTAGGAGCCACTGTGATCATGTGCTGAAACCATTGTGGGAGCCACTGTGATCTTAAGAATCACATCGATTATTTGCGAAATATAGCATTTTGGAAAGAATATTCTGGCATGGGAAAATAGGATAAATTGGAAGAGATGACCTAGAAACTCAGACAAAATGTGGGAGTCCAGAATGGAATGGGGAGATGTGTCAGATGAAAAGGACAGTTCATCTTTCTGGAAGAGTCATAACAGGAGGAGCACCATCCCTTGGCATTTGGTTATGACTAATGGATTGAGACTTCTGTCTTTTTCCAAGTATTTAATGCAAAATAAATCTTCCATTTCCTGGGCTTTTATGAGTCCTTTTCCCCAGGGAAATCCAGCTCATCTTTTGAGACACAAAGGCTTAAGCCATATTTCCACAAAATTGTTATAACTAAAACAAAAATGGCTTCCAATTTGACATTTCTATTGCAACTTTGATTTTTCATGTTTCACAGGCTTCTGACAAGTGAAAGTTTAAAAATGGTGTTGTGGGGGAATAATGTATAAAATCTGCATCATTATCATAGAATCACAGATCTTTAAGAGATAATATGAGGTCATCTGTCCATCCCTCCTCCTTTGGTCCATCCATTCTAATACTGTCCTTCAGCATTATGAGTTTTATCAGAGAGCATAACTGTCATGTCTCCCTCCTTTACAAACACATGCACACTCTCACCCAGAATCAGGAGAGCCACCTGGAAGTCCTACGAGCTCTCATTCCAAAACAAACTAGGCAAAAATGATTCCTTTACTTGTAAAAGCACCCACCCTTTAGGAATTTTAGAGCAGATATTAGGGGTAGTGAGGTTGTACAGGTCGCTCTGGCCACAAGCATACACCTTATAATAATCTCAGTAGCTCCTAAGAATCACTTCGGACGCTTGTTAAAAATTCACAGTCCTAGGATTCCTCCAAGCTCATTTTGATTATATGGATCAGAGAGTGAGATACTGGATTCATATCCGGCAACCTAAGAAAACAGTTTCCTTCTTTATCTTCAGTAATATTAATATTCTTTTTTTAACCCTGGGCATCTGCAAATAAAGATAGAAATAAAGAGTCGTCCCTGTCTGGATGAATGCATCAATCTACACTTGAATATCTGACTAGTCATGGTCACTTACTGACCACTCCTGTTTCTTAACTCTGGACCTATTCGCATTTCTGGAAAGCAACATTATATAAAGCTAAAAACCTGGATATCACTTGCTCATCTTCTTCTTATTTGCTTTGCTTCTACACTGACCTTGGTACTTACAGTAAATGTCATTTATTGAGCCCTAACAAGGAGCACAGCCCTACACTTAAGACCATTACAGACATCATCTCATTAAATCTCAATGTTCCAATTATCTTACTCTCCTGACCTCCACTACTCATTTATTTTATCATCATCATTTTACTAAATCTTAACAGCTTTAGCAGTGCACTGCTGTGACATTCAACGCCGTTTGTTCGACTCTCTACTACTATCCATAGCTTGCACAGGGCACATAATGCATCTGATCTCACACCTCCAAATAGCTCAGGCATTGTGTAACATATCAATGATCACTTTTAATTTTGCCTTTAGATTTAAGCCAGGGAAATCAGACACCACCATCCTGAAGTAGGGCAGCGTCAGTAATCAGGAAAGAAAAAGTTACAAATCTGAGAATCAGAAACCCACTATCCAGGAGCCCAAGCTTTAAGCAGAAAACTCTTTGTGGGGTGTTGGGGGAGTTCTGAATGAAATTTTCCCCTCCAAGTAGGAGAATATGTCACCTTGAATGACATAGAGAAGCATTTTGTCATATGCTCTTACGTCATGGGAAAGAGACAGGATTTGTTTACCACTAAAGGGAGATAGTAAAAGAAAAAAACCTTGCCAATGCTTCCAGAATAAATAAATTTCTGTAAAACTCAAACCATTGAAGATGGTACTAGGAAAAAAACAAAATTTAAGACCAGTAGACAGCCACTTTGGGTGTGGCTGGCACTGTATTATTTTCAAAGAAATTGTAAATAAACTCTATTGACTAAGCCACATTTTAAAAATAGAGAATGTCATAATAAAGTGTCTCAAAAATAAAGTCTAGCAAGGACCGAGAATACCAAGAAAATAAGTGAAAGGAAATGACTTGGAATGAGACACAGCCGCTTTTCTCCAGAATAATTGTATCTTTGAATCACTTGCTTTGGGGATTAGTTTGCCTATCTGCATGACAGAGAGACAAAACCACAGAAGCTCAGTTGGACAGTCTCTGTGAGTTTATATATAAATGTATTTTGTATAGTAAAAAGTGTTTATAAATTTTCTTCCTTTTCAAGAGACGAATGCATGCAAGGAAGGTGGCTGGCCACTTCATGGGATAAATTTGAGGTCATGGTTAAAGGACATTCTGGTAGCTGACTTGGTTCCAAGTTGCAGCCACGTCTCCATAAAGGGAAGCAAGGCAAGACCAGAGAGGAGGTTGAGGATGCAGGGAAGTATCCACAGGTGTGGGTTGCTTCCTGGGCTCCAAACTTGCTTAGTTTCCCTAGAAAAGTCACATAAGCTTGTGTAGCCATATTAGCTGCCCAGAGCTCCTAAGTGTAGCTTAGACACACAGCTTGGAGAGTCTGTAGTAAATATGGCACCAAGCAGTATCAGGCACAACAAAGGAGTTGCCTCTTTTCATGCACAGCAAAGGTGGTAAATATTTCTGGTACAGAAAGTCTCCTCACGTCAAATCTTAACTATTGGTGTTTGAGGGAACATGTTAATGCATCCTGAAGAGATTTCACTGAGTACTCAGTGACTCAGCATCACCCACATTAACTTTTGATAAATCTAAAAAAAAAAAAAAAAAAAAAAAAAAACTTAGTAAGAATCATTCCAACAGGAAGCAATTGAAGTGCAGTGGAAAGTACCATTCACAGAGCATCTTTCCAGTATCACACTTTCTGCTCTATGTTCATCTACACAGCTTTACAAAATGGGTATTGATACCATTGGTGCTCCCATTTTTGGACAATTAGTTAAAGCTCAAAGAATGTAATATCCCTACTAGTTCATAGTAAGTAAGAATACTGTCTTTCAACACCTAATAATAGCCAGACCTAATGCACACACCTGGAATTCTAACTACTCTGGAGCCTGAGGTAGGAAGACTAGAACTTTAAGGCCAGCCTGGACTACAAAGTGGGAAAACTAATGAGTCCACGTCTGAAAATGAAAAATAAAAAAGAAGCCCAGGATATAGTTTAGTGGTAGAGAATAGCATACTCTAGGCTCTGACTCCAGTTCCAAAATCCAAACAAAACAAACCCCTGATAGTTAATTCCATCATGATGGCCCCCAAATCACAAGTCATTCCCCAATCAAGAAATAGGCATTTAAAATATTATTTAATGTCTTTTTGCTCCAGTGTTGAAATGAAACTTTAGTTTTGTCCATAGATAAATTCTCTATTGTATGAAACCACCCAACCTAAGTACACCTCTCAAAATATCCCCAGATATTAAGCAACTTTTCTTTCATCATGTCATACCCTAAAGCCCAGGATTAGCTTTGATTTTCTTCTTAAGGCTTCCTGTATTTTATCCTCTTCACTCCCATGGTCACTGCCAAGCAGACTCTAAGTCAGGCTCTATCCTCAGGAGTCTTAGTTAGTCCAATTTCCTGACTGTCTGTCTCCCATCTCCAGATTTACCGCCTTCAATTTTTCATGTACACAACTATGTCACTGAACATTTAAAAACATTCCAGTTATTATCATGGATTTGTTCATCCAACCAGCTAGTACATGAATCCTTTTTCTCTATATGCTAAGGTCTCCCATGACATCATACTTTCTTTCCTTACATTCAAGGAAGCTAGAAAACCTGCTTCAATTTCAAATGGTCTTAAGACAAGAATATGATATATTTTACAAAAGGCAGATAGGTAAGATAGTACATAGATAACCCATAATATAGCTTGGTTTATTTTTATTAATTGTAACATATTTGTTTCAAGAGTTACAGCCACTTCTCCTGTCCTGATAGGCAAGGACCACATGCCCCTCTCCAAACTATTATATTATGTACATCAACAGAAAATCTATCTTTGGCTAACTGTTCATTTTCTTTCTTACCACACCTTTCTTAAATTATTTCTGGGAAGACACTGCATTAATTTCCTGCTGAAACAAATTATCATGGTTGGTGGCTCAGAAAATGGAAGTCAGTTTTCTTACAGTACTAAAGATCAGAATCTTCAGGTGGGCCTCAGCGGGTTCTGATAAAGATATTGGCAAGGCCGTGTTCATTGGAGATGCTTTGGGGGAGCAGGCAGTTCCTAACTTTCTTCCTGACCACCAGAGTCACTTTTGTACCTTCAAAGCCTAAAACATTAGCCCAAGTCCTCCTCATGCTTCCATGTCTCCAATTCTCCTATTTATGCCTCCTTTTTCCAGGGGTAAGGATCCATGTCACTATCCTTGGGGTGACTTGAAGCTGTGATAATCTAACAGCCTCACTCCATCTGTAATGTTATTTTGCATTTGCCACAATAAGGCAACATATCTGGAGTCCCAGAAACTAGGATGCGGTCATGTTGGATTTGAACTGAGTACTGTTCTGTTACTGCAGGTGAAACTCTTCTAAGTTACCACACATTACTTAATAATTAACCAGAATTTTACTGATGATGCTTTTCTCAATAACTTTCACCTGAATTGTCTTGAGTCTTCTTATTTAGTCATTTCACATCTATATTAATTATATAGTACAATCATCTGAAGTAGTTAGTAAATGTCTGAATCATATTCTTAAGATGTAAGTTAAATTGATCTGAAATATATAACTTGAACAAAGGATATTTTTCAAAGACTTCTCTCAATGATTCTCTTATGCAGCCAAGACTGTAAGAATCATATATCTCAATATATATTGCTCTAATATATTTTTATAATATAATCTGTCACTTTAGGAGTAGGTGCACCACAATGATTAAAAGAGAGAGTCTGCTTTCTCACCTATCCCAGTTTCATATCTGAGGACTAGCTAGATCTTACACTGGAATAAACAATCACTTGATACTTCTGTTTTCTCATTGGTTAAGTTACATGAGAGTGTTTAGCATCACATATGGCTTAGAGTATGTTTCAACAAGCATGAGCTCTAAAAGTATTTTGTGGCTATTCATCCTGTCTTCAAAGGCACCTAGACATAACCAACTCTTTTATTTCTGTGGTTGTCAGAACACACTTGTTATTTGATGAATAGAACACAAGCAAAGTGTAGCCAAGCCACAAAATTGCAGCCCTTTGAGCCAGATATCACATTTGTTTTATTTTTAGGGTAGTTTTCTTCTTTTCTTCCCAAATATATTCAGCATGAATGCATAATAGAATCACTTGATGCTTTAGAAAAATCAGGTGTAGGATCCACCTGCCATAAAGATAACAACTCAGTTGGCACACAGACATATATATTTAGGCTCTTCAGGTAATTACAATACACAGGGAGGTAAAAGTTCAGATCAGGACCAAACAGGGACAACTGTTCATATTTTGAACACTTCTAATGAAGCTAATGACTTCTGTTTGAGGAAGCTGGTGCATATGATGCTATAGGTGGAGAGAAAGAGAAGTGAAGGGAACGTGAGGAAAGGAAAGGATGCCAGAGGAGAAACCAGAGACAGAGAAAGGGGCAGAAAGATGACGAGGCATGAATACATGCTACATCTTGACTACACTTGGCATTCACGTCACGTGTGAACTATGAATCTCCATCCTAACCAGGTCTTTCAGGAGGATGGTGATTATTGAGTAGAATCACATTAGAGAAATGTAATTATGTACTCATCTCGGGGTATATACTCAAAATACATTCCAGACGATCAGAAACCAATAGCTACAAATATTTGTTCGGTGACGACTCAGGAAGGTGACTCCAGACAAAGACTCAGGGTTATTCCTTAAACATTGTTGTTGCTCATTCTGGGTAGCCATGGGTACCAAGGAGCACCACAAGAAACATGGGTCAGAACAGCCAGTTACTAGGGGAAGTTGTACACTCTCCTTCCATCAAGTGTTGGAAAGAGGTACTTAGTAGCCTGAAGGTTACTTTTAGACTATTAAAAGCAGCATTAACAGAATTTGGTTGACGGTCCCAGCATAACAAATTCTCTCTCTACTGCACAGGGATTACAAAAGTCATCATAACTTGCATTTGTGTTTCTTTCTAACTCATGAAGTATTTTCCATTGACGTTCTTGCCTGATTTTTTTTTTTTTTTGTGATACTCCAGCAGTACTTAAAACTGAATCCAGGTTCTCACACATGCCAGGCAAGTAATCCACGACTTCTGCATTTCAAGCCCTGATTTTTTTTTCTGAGAAAAGAAAATGAAACATGTGTAAAATTCAAAGGTTACATATTTTCCCAAATATGTGACATGAAAAAAAAATAAGTTCATACTCGAAGCTGAACACCAAGTGGGGATGGGAGCATAACATAGAAAAAGGAATATGAGGGAGATAACTAACACTAAAGGCCTTTTGAAAAAGCCATACTGAAATATATATATTTCATATCACATATAAACTATAGAAACACATAAAATACATACATTTATAAAAAAAGAGGTTTAATGGAGTTACCATATAATGGGGGAACAATAGTCCAAATAAACACCCCATGCCAGCAAATAAAAATCCCCGTACTAGGAATATGCTACTTCTTTTTGAGTTATCGGCCAATGGGAACATATGGAACCCTAAGCATTATAGGCTATTGCCAATACGCCTGGCTACTTTCTATAATTTAAAGACAAGACTCTGTTGCTAAAGACACTGCATGCTTAAATCAAAATATGGAGACATCAAGCTGGTACTCATTTGTAAGCTTCATCTCTACTGGCTAGCATTCTGCTGGAAGGTTCTCTGCATGCTGCTGGAGGAGAAAAACAAGCCTCAATTTCACCCCTCTGTGAACCCTGTAAGCTACAACAATGACTGGCTTGACAACACAGGCCCGTTGGTGCAATAGTGGGATCAACACTATGGTGGTAACCAACCACTTTCTGAGTGGATCATTAAGTCTGCTTCATGAGATGGAAGCCATTTTTGACACTGTTAATGAAACCCAGAACCTGTGACTGGGCAGGTCATAGACCCTAGGGGAGAACCCTATAGCATTATTCTGCTAAATGGACATAGTATTAAAGTGACTCCTAATGACTTATTGTTATACCAATACTTCAGAGCATCCCTGAACCTTCAAACCTTATCAGAGAAGCTTCTCCTTGCAGTAGTTAGGCAGTTAATACGGAGACCCTTAACTTCATAAAAGACCATGGAGTGGTCAGCTCTCAATAGGATATTCATACCACGCCCCTTCTCGGAGGCTTAGAGATCTTTGAGGAAGAGGGGAAGGAAAGACTGCAAAAGCCAGACGTGGTGGATAACTTCAAGGAAATAGTGTTTTCCAGGGACAAAAGAGAAGATATACAAACTCTCACAGCAGTTGTGAAAGTATGCATAAGATGTATGCAAGCTCTATCCAGACAAAATCTCAGCATAGAGAGCGATGGGGTGAATACATAATCAAGCCACCGGTTTAGGAACTATTCATATTCAATAGTTGCGGGAAAAATGAGAGTCAGGTTGTTTTTTTTTTTGTTTTATTTTTATTATTATTATTTTTTAATGTTATGTGACTCCTGGTAGACTGATCAAACACAGGAACAGAATCCAATCCTAAGACTAGCTAGGCAACACAAACTGGACTCAACAAGGAAAAGTAATCTCCAAGTCAAATTCCACTTATCAAATGTCACCAAGTTCAAAGTCAGGTACTTTATAATTACTAGTGGTAATTAAAACATCTAACTATCAAAACCATTCAAGATTCTTGACATACATTAATCATCTAGCCCTAATAACTCACCTACCACACAGCTCAGTTTACCGTAAGGAAACTGAGGCCAGTGTCACTACCTACAGCTGGTGGATGGCAGAGCCATGAATCAGACCTAGCATTCTCTGACTCCAAAGCCCATGCTTTTTCCACTACTTTCTTCCATCCCCTCCAAGCCCATAATTGAGAAAAATAGTATGCTTTTCACAAATGAAAGTTCCCCTGCACTAAAGCTATGAGATGACTTGCAGCAAACGGCTTCCAAATAGGAGGCAAGATTCTTTTTCGGGAAACCACATTTGGCATGAAGGCACCACAGTTCAGACAGCTTCGATGACGCAACTCAAGGTCTCCCGGATGTTGTCCCTGATTCTGAAATAGCTCTGAGTCCTCCTGCCCCAACAGCTCTCTTGTCCTGCCTTAGCTAAGCTCAGTGTATCCACAGGACTTGCAAATGGGTGAGGTGACATTGCTCATGGGGCTAGAAACAAGGTACACTGTCATCTTCTCCATCCCGGTGACTATTTCGACTTCCCTCATGCTCTTCAGAGCTTTTCTCAGCTCTGTGGGACTTGGTGCTTGTTTTGCTTTCAGCTCTGAAAAGAAATCTTAACACTCCGAAACGTTCTATAAAATTATTTGCTGGCACTCACAGCATCTCAGAGGGCTGCTAAAAAGAATGGCCTTCTGAGTGGTGATGCTTGGCACTAGGTTTTGAGAATAATCTGGGTTTTCCTAACAATCAATTTTGTGGTAGTTCTCCCTGAATGCCTCCGTTCCCACACCCATGTTTTATTCTTCTCCTTTGTCAGTTAACAATACACCCAGGGCATAGCACACCCAAACCACCTTGCTTGTACAACTAAGGAGCTCCATGGCTGTGATTTCCCTAACTCCTTCTTGTCTCCATGTTTTGTCTTTCATGAGATTTCACCCTTTAGTTTCTGTCAAAAGGAAAAAAGACAAAGTGTCAAAAAAGAACATTGACATGGAGATTCAAGGAACTATGTCAAAACTTATTTCCCCCTTTCTTTATCTGACAGTGTCTGCAGATCAATCATGCCACTCTCCTAACTGTCCCATTTTACATACAAAGTGGGAATCTCACTAAAGTTTGCCTTATTTATTTGGTTTACCTATATTAGGATCAGAGTAACTGAATGCACATGTCATAAAATGTCAAATAATAATACATATTCATTCATTTACTGGACACTTCTATGATTAGATACTGTTTTAGACATTGAACATTATGATTAATAACATAAACTATCCTTTCTCATATAGCTCTCACATCTTAACAGGAGGGGAAGATCACAATATTACAAGGCTAACAGAATAATGGCCAAAGTGCCATGTAAAGCCTTGAGAAAGGATAGTGGCTAGGATCTAGGGATACAGGGTATCACTCAGGTTACAGGGAAATATCCACAGAGCAAATTCAGATTAGAGGGAGATACAAAGGTTCGTGGGCATTGTCAAAGGAAATAACAAAGGGAAGTCCGTCTCAAAACAGAGGAATAACACATACACGAAAGCTTTTTAAGCTAATTGGAATTTGTCTAATAAATGCCAGAGACCAACAGTTAGTATGAAATAGGAAATACGTCTGTAGTGGTTTGAATGAGAATGGCTCTCATAGGCTCACATGTTTGAATACTTAATGACCAGTTAGCTAAACTTCTGGAAAGGATTTGGGAGTGAGGCCTTGTTGGAGGAAGTGTGTCACTGGGGATGGTCTTTGAGATTTTTTTTTTTTTTGGTTTTTCGAGACAGGGTTTCTCTGTGTAGCTGTGCGCCTTTCCTGGGACTCACTTGGTAGTCCAGGCTGGCCTCGAACTCACAGAGATCCGCCTGGCTCTGCCTCCCGAGTGCTGGGATTAAAGGCGTGCGCCACCACCGCCCGGCGGGTCTTTGAGATTTTAAAAGCCACCAGACCACTATGCCTATCTCCATGATGATAATGGAATAAACCTCCAAAACTGTAAGGAACCCCTCAATTAAATGTGTTCTAAGAGTTGCCTTAGTCGTGTTTCTTCACAGCAATAGAATAGCAACTAAAACAGTACTCACGCAGTTTGACTTGAGAGGCCATGGGATAATGAACAGAATGAATACATTAGTTAATATTATTGTACCAATTGATTTGGTGGGCAACTGAAGACTGGACTGATAGGGACAGTTCAACTGTAATGTCCTCTGCACAAAGGAAACAACGGCTTCTTGGGAGATGTGAAGCCAGTGACTGGCCCTTTGACCCAGGGAGTAGATCAACAGGAAGTTTGTTCACAGCAGCAGAGAACCTGGTATCAGCATCCCGGAGAAAGAGCTGGTACCATAGAAGGAAACAAGCCCCAAATGGCAGTCTCATCTTTGAGTCTTGACTCAGAGAAATCTATATAAGTTCAAGGGCACTTGACTTGTGAGAAAGAAGTCTCCTGACAGAGTCCTATAGAGAGGTTAAAAGCCCTTTAAAAGGGACCCCAGCGACACATTTGAGGCAATTATGTCTTAAAGTATCCATGCTAAGCAGCAGTTGTACTTCTGAATTCAATTCCTTCTTATTATCCCTGAGCTGCCTGCCATGTCATGTTTCACTCAGCTGTGCTGCAGTGAAATTCAAGGGGAATTTGCTCATGGTTACACAGAAAGGCAGTATAGAGTCGTTAGCATTCACGGAACATTTTCTGTGTGCCACAAACTTAAATGAATTGCTTGATTTTCTCACCAGCTTTGCAATTACAGAACACTACTGATTCTCAATTTACAGGTAAGATGTAAAGGGTGGCTGGTCACACCATCCACGTGGGAAGTGGATATGTAGAGAATGGCACAGTTGTTGGGAGCTTTATGAGGATGGAGCAGCCATGTGGTTCCATGGGTGAGTGATGGAGAAGTCTGAGCTGCAACCCACACCAGCACCATGGATGAAGACAAACCTCCCTGAGATCTGCTGCAGAGATCATCAGGAAGCCTCACAATGAAGACCAAACACTGTTCAAAGTAATGAATAGTATTAATCCACAAACGTGAGCACAAACAATGTGGCTATCTGTTTCCCCAAGCTGGTGTTGCCAAGAAATATTTAAACCATCATTATATGACAAGGGTATGAAAGGGAACAAAGAAAAAAGGAAAAATACAAAGATTTTAAAAACTGTCTCATAATCAAATTTCAAACTTGAATATTCCTGAAAAAAGGACTATTCAAAATAAGCCAAAACAAATCATACTCTGACAGCATGCTGTGTTTGGAACCTTTGACTTGATCTGGTATTCTATTAGCTACTGTGCTGTTACTAATGGATTTTCTGGTAGTGCTCAATACACAGGAGTTCAAGGAAAAATGGGAAATAGTTTCAGAACTTCCCTTAAAGGCAAATAATACGTCTATCCAAGGGGCATTAAAAATGTGCTTTTGCATTCAAAACCATTCTCGAAGGAGCTGTATGTACTCAGCCAAGGAGACGTGTCTTCCAGTGAAGCTTGTCCACTTCTGAAATCTCTCAAGACAGCTTCACAGTTCATAAACAACCCCAGGATTGGAACTTTTCTGAAGTAGGCAGAAAAGTTTAAGGATTCCTGCTCCCTGGAAAAGGAAATCCAAGTCGGCAGCAGGAGCCCCAGCAGCCAGAACCTCCTTAAATTCCAGAATCTCAGGCTCTGCCTAAGATCTGACAGACTAGAAGGTCCACTGTCACGTGCATGTTAGAATTAAGAAACATAGTTTAGGATTGTTTAGCCACAACATAAGCTACAGCATCCATATGAAATGGCATAAATATGGTCAATCATCTAAGAAAATTTATGTTGGAATCATGAGATATTAAGGGACAAGACCAGATGGGAATGTGAAAAAATGATCAGGGCTCTACTTTTATGAAAGGATTGACTATTTGATCCATTAATAGGTTAATTTGTTCTCTGGAAAGAGGATCTCTAATAAAAGTCCATTCAGTAAGGCATCTCATGCTCCCTGTCTCTTGCTGTGTGATCTCTGTACCACCTTAGGGATATTGCCAGCAAGACCTTCATCACATGCAGCCTTTCACCCTTGGTCACTAACTGTGAGTCAAAGTAACTCTCTTTTAATTGTACCTCTCTCATTCTGTAGTCTTATTAGTAACAGAGAACAGACTAAGGGTATTACATTAATTCAGGTATGGGTTTGCCTTTCTCAATCAATTAATGAATCCATTATCTATTGACTTCTTAGTATGGTTCCCTGCTCTGCCAAGCTTGTTGGTGAAAATTAACAGACAAAATAAGCAAAAGAATCAAAACATGATCCCCTGCAGAGAATTGTATTTCTTTTTAAAATTATCTATTGTTATCATCATCATCATCATCATCATCATCATCATCATCATCATTATTTATTGTATGTATGGGTGTTTTGCCTGCATGTATATCTATGCATCATGTGTAATCCCAGTGCCCATGGAGTCCAGAAGAGGGTGTCATATCCCCTGGAACTGGAGCAGAGTTATAGGGAGTTGTAAGCTGCTATATGAGTGCTGGGAAATGAACTCAAGACATTTGGAAGAGCAACTAGTGCTCTTAACTATTGAGTCATCTCACCAGCCCTACATGCTTATAATTATATTGAAGAAAGTAAACGAATATGGACTCAGAATGACAAAGAAAACCACGAACTATCCATACTGTACATAAAACCATTAGGGTTTGTTCATGACTACTTCTCTCCCTAAATTCAGTGCTGAAATTACCTGAACCCCCTCCCACCCCATATTGTCAGAATTCCTCCTTATTTCCATGCCTTGCACTTGCAGAGCAACTCAACTTTTAGCTGTCTTCCTTTTGTCCCCTACATTTTTCTCCCAGAAACCTATTTCATTCTTTTCATCGACCTCAGCATCTTGCTTTTTAGGAAGCTTTTTTGGGGCTTAAATTTCAAGAAAATTGTTGTCTGATTCCTTACATGTTCTTCATGAAAATTCTGTTTGGGAATACCACTTAGGTATCCAGCAAATATTTGATTAAATATGATAAAAACTGGTAGATGAAAGAGGTGTAAGTTCATGACATCACTTCCCTTTGACACTCTTGTGAGCCTCACCCAATCTGTGAGAGCCTTATTCTTCCTCACTTAAACCTGTTGGCTGAGATCCATGGCAGCCAGAGGTTCTGTTCTATACTTGGATTGTCCTTCCTTACTCTCTTCTCTTGGGAGACACTGGGGAGTTCTTAGTGTCTCATCTCAAACACAATGGCTGATGACAGTGGTTCTCAATGTTCCTGATGCTGCTACCCTCTAGTAGAGTTCCTCATGGTTGTGACCCCCAACCATAAAATTATTTTTATTTCTACTTCATAACTTTAATTTTGCTACTGTTATGAATTGTAATGTAAATATCTGATGTGCAGGAATTCTTGATATGGAACCCCCTGTGAAAGGAATGTTGGACCCACAAAGGGGTCAGGACCAACAGGTTGAGGACCACTAGACTGTAAGAAGTTTCTTCCATTCTCCAAAATGAGTGAATTTGTTTTGCCTCTTCTTTGTTTTCCAACACACTTTTTTACTCATCTCTACCTAAGATACCGGGATGTATATTTTTGCTTGACTGCCTCTGTCTCCTGAAGAGACAGAGCAGTGTCATAAGCCATCAGGAAGTTTCACCATATATTATTCATGTTATATATTTTCAGTATTCTACAAATGTCTGCACTTTGTTGCCATATTTTATATATATATATATATATATATATATATATATATATATATATATATACTGTTCTGTTCCAGTCCTCCACAAACTCTGGCTCTTACAATCTTTTCTCCCATTTTCCCGTGATAATCCCCAAATCTTGAAAAGTGTGTGATATAAATGTCCAATTTGTGGCTGAGCACTCAACAGATATCTATTCTATGCGTTTTATCCAGTTGTAAGTCTTTGTATTGACAAAAATGCACTTCAAATAGAAACTTCTTTTATGAAGTCTGAGAACTGCACTAGTCCAAGGATAGAGATACACAAATTTAGAGGGCAGTTTGATATTAAGTCTATTTAGTAGAATAATAATAGTACATTCACCTCTGGAGCCGTGAGTTCTCTAATCATGAGTTCTTGGCCAGATTTGAAGTGCCAGGTATTTGTTCCCTCTGGAAAGTGGGCTTTTAAACCTAGCAGAAAGCAGTTACTTACCTGGTAACATCTGTGCCACTACAGCACCTGTGAGCATAGGTCACATGCCTACTTTAGAAGTGCAATAAAAAAAATAAACATTCTAGCATTTTGTGGGATGGGGTTCATGGTCTCCAACCCATGATTGAGAGGTTGTTGATGCTTGTCTTCTGCAGGAGGGAGACTCCATTTTCTTTGGAGTGTGGATTCTACTAAACCACATTCCAATGGATGGCTTGAAACCCAGAAATATATGGAAAGCAGAAATTCAAGTTGATGGATTACTAAATTTAAAAATAGAACATGAAGTTGGAGTAGAGAGGTAGGGTTGGATCTTGGAGGAGTTAAGAGGAAGAGTTGGGATATGATGAAATATATTGAATGAAATTCTAGAAAACATTAATAAAATGCTTTTATAAAAAGAAACACTTCATTTAAGCTTGTCCTGAAGGAGTTATGTCCTTGAACTTGCCTGACCTATTCCTTTCCTAAATAAAATCTGGCAGCTTTTTGACATATTTACCTTGTTTGGACCACCCATGTTTTGACTAGATGAATACAACTTATTTCTTGTAGCATCCTAGCACTGAGTTCAGTGATAGGTAGCATCTCTGTTTATCAGAGACAGAAATAGAGTAGTGGGTGTCACAGCTGAGGTAAAGGGAGAGACAACTTATGCAGTCAAGTTTGCCCTCATCCCAACTCCATATTTCCTACACACTATGCCCACATCTCCATGTTATCCTTTACCTTTCCTGGAGAAACATAAGGAGACTATAATTAGACTCGGGTAGAGTCCTCAAAATCAGGGCTAGTCTCTCAGTTCTGTGACTTCAGACTCTTGCTGATTCCTAGCTCACCCAATTTAGACCCATTGTCTGTAGGAGTAAATGAGTGACTGAGAAGATTCTGGTAGATGGAAATAAGGAAAACCACATTCTACAATAGTGGAGTTACTAAGAAGGTGTCCATAGATCTTAAGAAAAAGAGGTTGGTTTGTGAACAGGTAGAGATAAGCAAAGCATTTGGAGAATGGTGGGTACCTTTGATGTCAGTGCTGATGAGATTTCTAACAGTGGGCCTGTGTACTGTGTAGAAGTAAGTTCTTGTGGTGGCTAGTCAAGGTAATACATTCTTACTTCTTTTTTTTTTTTTCTAATTTATTCTTCTCTCATATATTCCATCCTGACCACAGTTTCCCCTGTCTCCACTCCTCCCAGTCCCCCCTCCCTTTTTCCCTAGATCCATTCCTCCTCGGATTGTCCTCAGAAAAGAGCAGGCCTCCTAGGGACATCAACCAAACATGGCATAACAAGTTACAATAAGACTAGGCACAAACCCTCAGGGATGGACAAGGCAACCCAGTAGGAAGAAGAGGGCACCAAAAGCAGACAAAAGAGTCAGAGAGACAACCCCCACTCCCACTGTTAGGAGTCCCACAAGAATACCAATCTGCACACCATAACATATAATACAGAAGATGTATCTTAGACCCATACAGGCCCCCTGATTGTCACTTCAGTCTCTGTGAGCCCCTATGAGCCTGCTTAGTTGATTCTGTGGGTTGTGCCCTTGTGGTGGCCTCAACCCCATTGGCTCCTACAATGCTTCCTCCCCCTATTTAGCAGGATTCCCGGAACTCAGCTTCAAGTTAGGCTGTGGTTCTCCACATCAGCTCCTATAAGTTGCTGGATGAAGCCTCTCTGACGATGGTCATGCTAGGTTCTAGTCTACAAGTAGAGCAGACATTCTTACCTCTAACTTTACCACAGAATTACTAATTTGTTGTTGACAAAGGAAAGAGAGACCACGAAAAACAAATTTATTGAGTAGCAATTATGTGTCTGGAGCTTCCCATATGTAATTTCCTGGTATCCCACCTACAGCTTCTCCTATTAATACTGCCACTTTGGTGGAGATGGGTTTTCAAGTACAGAGATTTAAATGACTCTCATAACCTGTGCTTTTCCCTGCACCTACTGCTAACTTCCTTTGCTTAAGTGTACCAGCTTCAGCTGCTGCTCTTGAAAATGGATGCATTGTGTTAGAATATTTGTTAGAAACTCTTACTTCTAAAATCAATGGGTTTATCTTTGCAGTAGGACTTCTCAATCTAAAGGAAGTTCTTTTGAAGACTGTCTATTCCTTTGCGCATTGCTAGACACCATTCAATAATTGCTTGCTGAATGTAAGAATTGAATTTAACCACTAAGGCAGTCCTGGGAGATAAAAACAGTACAATATTTTGCTGTAGTTAAAAAAATATTTGCTCAGTGTCCCTGAATAAACTTTGTATGTTCTTGTTTCTTCATTTTTAAATCCTGTGATTGTCTCTGCAGTTATCAAAATTCTCTTCTCCAATGCTCAGCTCAATTTTCATCCTCTAAGCAATGCTCTTTGGCTGCCAATAGACTAATAGCTATGAAAAGCAGTATTGGATTAATCCAGTTGGGTAAAGAATGGAGTCAGCCCACCTACCTTTGATGGATGTCTAAGGAGGAAAGAGTATGGATATGGGAGGCATCATCAATGTTCAATATATGTCTGGATGTGAGGATTAAAGAAAGAACAGTTGCAGAATTACTCTTCTCTTCTCTGAAAGCATTGACCTTCAAAAGACCCTATCAGTGTCTTAAAAATACGACTACATCTACCTTTAAACTCCACATTGCCTCTAGCTTTTCAGATTCTTCATAGATTTTTCATAACCAGCCTCTGCTTTGCTGTTACATATCATTAAACCCAAATGTCCACAGCCTCATCTTTGTGGAATCTCTTCTTCTTCCTGAGATAATAGTGGAAGATTACTGAACTGAACTGAAGTATTCATTATACTTTGCCCTGAAGAAATCTTGTAAAAAAGAGTGCCACTGTCCATCACAGTCTCAGCAAGCAGACCTATCTACTTGATGTTTAATACACCTTATTTTTAATGTACGTCTGTTATTTTCTTAGAAAAACCAGGTGGAATCAACATTATGAAACTACCACAGCAAAATCAAACTGTTTATACCTATGTACACATACATATTATGACACCCACTATTCAATGGAGGTGGGTGAGAAACTCGTGAAACCTTCTAGATTACCAAAGGCTGATATGGTCGTGGTAAACTACAAACTAGATAATGACTTTTTGTCCTCTGAAAGCTATAATTCATTTCTAACATTTGACCCAAGGACAAGATGAGCCATTCAGTAAATATTTTGTTGACTGAATCCAACAACCAATGATTTGCTCTCAATTTCTGTTTTTCTTCCCTAATATGACTGAAAATGTGTCATCAATATAATAAGGACATTAATTTTAACATGAGAAAGTCTGAGTCATAAGCTGGACTAGATCTCTGTCCCCCATGCTTTGCTAATGTTTCTGGAGGAATTCTGGTAATTTATTTTTAGCGACTGTCTCCCACTAGCCATGTGTGTTCAAAGGAGGTGACTGAGTCTTACGTCTGTGTGTCACCAATATGGTGACTAATGAACGGCACTAATGCATAATGGATTGTGTATTGAATGAGTGAGTACACATTTTTAAAGTGACGGCAGAGCCTTCACTGACTTCTTATCCCTTCTCAATTACCTTAAGGTCTTAGTCACTTCAGGCTGCTGTAACAGTGTCCCACTGACCAGATGGCTCATAAACTGACTTTTCCAAGTTCTACAGGATGGAAGGGCAAGACCAGGGCACCAGCAAAGCTAAGATGGTGAGAGGCCTTTCAGGACTGTACAGTATCAACTTTCCATTGTATTTTCAGTGGCAGAGAGAAAGGGGCCTTAGTCGAGTCTGCGTTATGAGGCCCTAACTGCAAAAGGAAGGCTCCTTCCTCAAGAGCTAATTTCCCTAGCCAAGTGTCTGTTACATCCTGTGCCATTACATTACCTGGCTGGGATTGTAACACATGGATTTTAAGGGTACATAAATACTTGGTCCATAATATCTAAAAGTCTTACTTAGTTCTATGCTGTATTTCAACAGATAATTTTTGGGAAAAATCAAGGCAAATCCCTCTTATAACAACTCAGAATATACTAATGTAATCTTTAAAAATGGTTTTAGTACAAAATTTCAATGTATGAAAGAACTAGACTCAGCACTCAAATATAAATAAAACATTGAAAAATCCTACTTGGAAGTAGTGTAAAAATTTATGTACAATGTGTGTCACACCATTGGAAAAAGTAAAACCATAAGAAAGTGATGTGAATGATCATTACACAGGATAAATTAAAATGGAATGAGTCAGCATATATGAAGGTTTTCATTGAAATATCAGAAGAGATTGAGGAAGCAGGAAGGCTTTCCTTCTCTGTTGACAGAGTGCACACTGATTATGTCGTTTGGGGCAGGTAAACTGTGTACATATTTATTCATGTTCCCAGTGATTATGTCACTTGTACAGTTTCACACTATTACTCAGTTAGACAGCCATATTGCCAGCTCATATTATTGTGCCTACAAAATAATGCTTCCAAAAAGCAATAATGGTTTCAGTTGAATTGAACTATTGGCATTAGCCAGTTCTAGCTGGACAAACAAATTGTCTTGGGAAGACAAACAACAATAATATACCACTAACCATTACTACCCCAGAGCAATGGCGGTAAAACCTTAGGGACTTTCATTGATTAATTTTTATGCTTTTCATTTTATTGGTTTGGGTTTTATTTTTCTAAGCTGATTTTGATTCATAGTGACAATTGAAAACCAATACAATTATTGATCCAGTAAATTACATTCAAGCACAGAAATTCTGTTCAGGTATAAGTAGATTTTCCCTCTATCTTCTCTAAGAAAAACCATCTTTTCTTAGTTCTAGTTGAATCTAAACAAGTAGCTTTTAAAGTAAAAATTTACATTTGTCTAAGACTGTTGGTTTTCCTATTGGAATTTGGTCCATGTTATCTCATATGACATTACCAGAAGTGAAATTCTAAAAGTAACTGCTTGCCTATAAGTAAAACAATTACAGTATATTTATTGTATATTAATAGCTAAGCATCAATGATGTTAAATAATAATAGTACTGTTCAGTCATAGGAAGAATATCCATCAGGTGTTGGTGTGGAATAAAGTAAATATATTGCTTGATTAAAAAACAAAGTACAGGATAGGAGGCATCGGGTGTTATCACTTAGGCATTAAAATAAAATCTCTGGAAGGACTTAAAATAATTTACACTTAGGATTGTTTGGAGTGGAAAAGTGTATAACAGAGCATAAAACTGAAAGAAAATTATTTTTAGCCTGTTTTTCATTTGAATTTTGGAATAGGTTATATATTACCTGCTCAAAACAATGGGTAATACTACACTACACATATGAGTATGTTCATCACTGCAGTATTCATAATACTAAACACAAGGCAACCAAATGGTCACCTTATAAGGAAAGGTTCATTGTAACAGGACAAGTGACTGTGCATTCTGTAGTGATGTTAAAGCAAACATACAAGCCATATTGAAACACAGAGGCACTGTGTCCTATTACGTCATCACAAATCACCCTAAATGGCACAGTTGAATGCATTATTTATTTTCTTCAGTTCCACTGTTTACAATTATCTGATGGATTTTCTGCCCAGGGTCTGACTAGCCCTGAAATAAGCTGGGACCAGTTCTCATCCTAGAACACTGCCTACTTCAGTGAAAAACGTATGTGATTAAAGAAAGAAAGTAATAATGGCCAGTAAACACATACAAATGACTCAATCCTTCTAGTAGGAGAAACCACATGGATAACCAATTTTCATTTGTCAGACAGAAAAAATGAATTTTGGTAACAATGAATTGTCAATAGGATAGACAGCCTTTCCTTGATGTTAGTCAACCTCACATCAACATGCCACATACTTCAAAGTGTACAGATCATGATAAGAACTAGATAAAAATGTGTGTGCTGAGATTATAATGGAATGTGCAAAATTTATTACAGGATTTTGAGAGAATCTGTGGTTAAATTTTTCCTTAATTTTAAGGTTTTGTGAGTTACTATTTTCTTATATCGTAATGTATTTTAATAAGATGAAGCGTTACATTCTACATTTCTTTTAACTATTAAGCAAAGATATGAGCATTTATTTTAAGGTCTTCATATCAATATTATTTGCTAGTATTGTTGAGATTAGGATATAATTTCCCCAAACCTTGGTCCTTTGTATCATGTTATCTAGTATCTAGTATCTTGCTGGAAAACTTCAAGTGCACAAGAATTATATGTTCATGAAATGCTTCTTACTAAATGTGAACTGCTTTTTCAACTAATTTAAGATGAAGTTAACCTCATAACAATTCATATTCTCACAAGGCTTTAGTCCTAACTCTGTTCAAGATAATCTTTGACATTTGTTAAGGATTCAAGTCCTCTTTCTCTCTCTTTCTTCCTTTACAAAATGTGACAACAGTAGTGTCTACACATTGCAATGGATGCTGTTGATAGCTGCCTGCAGCTGTTTAATGCTTAGCCACATCTGTAGGTGCTTTGTCCAGGTCAAAATGCTAGTACCTTTGACCATGTGATTAAAGCCTTTCTCCAATCACGAAACTCCCTTTCATGATAAACTGGAAGTCGTATGGGGGATGAACAGCATACCCCTTCCTCTTAACATCTCACTCAATAACTAACAGGGGAGTGGATCGGTAACTGTCAGTTATACCTAGTCCTTGTGGTCAAAACAACAAAGGTTCATGTTCTATATAAACACTTCTTTTCTCAGCATGAGTAAATTCCATGTACTATCAAGAGTAATTCACCTGATAATACATTATTAGAAACCTATCAAAAGGACTAACATAGATCTGATTTCTAACAGTTAAGATTTTAAGACTGCAACACGCTATTGTTGACTACAGCTTCAGTGTTATATAAGAGAACTCTAGCAGCAACCTGTCTTGCCCAGGTGAAACTATATACCCTGTATAGCATCTCTTCTCCTGTCCCCCCCTCCTAGCTCCCATCTTCTGGGAACCACTGACCTATGCTCTGCTTCCAGGGTGGCTATTTAAATACTTTGCACAAGTTGAATACTACAAAATTTGTTCTTCCATGATCTTTATATTTCACACTCAGGGGTTATCCAAACTGTTGTATGTGGAAAGATTTCTGTCTTCTATAAAGCTGAATACTACCTCAGTACATCTTTCTAGTAATTTCTTTATGGTATTTAGGATATATATATATATATATATATCAGCTATTATGGATAGTAATTCAATGAAAATACAGTGCAGTGCTAATATCAGGTCAAGATCCTGTTTCAATTCTGTGTAAATGCCCAGAGGTAGACTTGTTGGATTACATGGTAGTTCTACTTTTAAATTTTTTGAGGACCATTTACAATCTATCTCTCTCAGTATTTAATTAAATTAATTAATTTGTGTGTGTGTGATGGAAATTTTTCAAGTAGACCAGTCTGGCCTTAATCTCATAACGTAGCTGAGAATGACCTTGAACTTCTGATCCTCTTGTCTTCACCTTCCAGATTCTGGGATTATAACTTATATGTTATCCTCATCTGGAGGATGAGGTGATGAGGATCCAAGCCAGGGCTTTGTACATGCCAGGCAAGCTCTCTATCAACTGAACTACATCCCCAGTCTGCAGGGCTTTTTATGTAATTAACTTTCCTAATAAGTGCAAAGTGATATGTCATTGTGATTTTTAATTTGCATTAACTGATTATTTGTGGTTTGAATCTCAAATGCTCCCTGAAGGTCATATGTTGAAGGCTTGGCTAGCTACTAGCCTGTGGTACTGCTTCCTTCCAGGAGAAGCACCAGGAGTTAAGACTCAGGGGGAGATATATCACTGGAGGTGTACCTTTAAACCAATCCTCCCTCCATTCTTCCCTGCCTCCCTCCCTCCTTCCCCTCTCCTTTCCTTCCCTTCACCTCCTTTCTCTCCCCATCTTATTGCCTGTCATGAGGTGAACAGAACTCTTCAGTCCTCAACTATATACTAGCCACCATGATATACTCAGATAGCCCAAGGACATGGTCACAAGGACAAGCCACTATGGCTGGGAAACCTCTGAAATGGAGGCAGAATAAGTCTTCCTTCCTTCCAAAGCATTTCAGGTATTCTCACATAGGAATGAAAAATCTACCAATACAACTACTTTTTTCCACAGGTGTTTTGTCCATTTGCATTTCTTCTTTGGAGAAATACCTATTCAAGTTTTTAGACAAATTTTAATTGGATATAAGACCCTTTTACTTTGCTCCATACA
Organism: Peromyscus eremicus; assembly: GCF_949786415.1. NCBI lineage: Eukaryota > Metazoa > Chordata > Mammalia > Rodentia > Cricetidae > Peromyscus > Peromyscus eremicus. Next base: position 46,745,502 of record NC_081436.1, read on the forward strand.
TGTAAAAGTTTCTTATATATTATGCAAAATAACCCTGTATCCTGTTCATGGTTGGAAATGTTTTGGCTATTCTTTTCCTGCCTTACTGTGGCTAGTTTTATGCTGACCTGGGACATGAAAACCTCTCCATTGGTTTCTAAATTTCTCCCAAAGAAAACTGTTTCATTGATGAGTGTTCTGCTGATATTGATTGGAAAATATATTCTGGTTTTTAAAAGAAATAATATTCTTTATTATCACTCATATAATATACTTTTTTATTTCTTTAAATTTTGAAATTAAAATATAATTACATCATTTTCCCTCTTTCTTTTTCTCCTTCTAACCCCTTCTATGTACCTGCCTTGCTCTATCTCAAATTCATGGCCTTTTTTCTTTAATTACATATATATATATAATATTATTATGATGTTAATATTAATAGCAAAGAGAAAATATTCAACGCAATACAATATCCATAGAGGCTAGCTACTTTTACTATTCTCACATTACACATTTTAAAAAATCTAAATGTCAAAGGGGTTAAGTATAAAATAAACAACAAAATCTTCCTCCTAATCTGTTGTTTGACCACCATGCTGTCCAGTGTTTGGCCTGGGCCAATGACATTATCAATCCGGGTCTAGTCTTTATGATTCCTTATTCTAGCCATAATTTTAGTATGTCTTGGTGATCTATTGATGCACTGCAAATGACCAAACACTAAGCAGGTTAACGACCTGCATTTGGTCTCTTGTGGTTTCCATGGGCCAGGAATACAAACACAGCTTATATACACTTTCTGCATCCAAGTCTATCACAGGCTACATTTGTAGACTTGACCAGCCCTTAATCTCCTCTGAAGCTTTGATTGGGTGAAAGATCTGCTTCCAATCTCATGGTCTTGTGGTCAAATTCCATTTGTCAAAGGCTATTTCCTAGTTGTCTATTGATAAGGACTGTGCCTCAATTCTTTGCCACATGGAACTTTCTGGCATGACAGTTGGTTCACCAGTGTCTAAAGAGAGAAAGCCATAGAGAGAATCAGACACAATGGAAGTTGTGTCCTTGTATATCCTAATCTCCAAAGAGGCACCCCATTATCTTTCTTAATTTTAGTGATTGGAAGCAAGTCACCAGACAATCCTACACACAGTGGCAAAGAATTATAAGAGAGGGTGAATACCACAGGTCAGGAGTCATGCAAAGATGAATGGAAATCTAGCCACCTTGGAATCAATTTTCAATCAGCTTTGTAGGAAAAAGAGCCTGACTAAACTGCAAGTATCATTCTTTAGTCTCTTTGATTTTGTTTTGCAAACTCAACAGGAGATTTCCAATATGAAATTAGCTTTGATTTAAGCAAATATATTTTTAAAAATGTAAAGCTTTAAAACTTCATGGCTAACAATAGGACAAGAAGGAAATTGACATTATCCATGACTAGCTGAATTGTGTAGCTGCATAAAATTGAGATTACACTAAATGTAAATAGACCAATCTAAATAGCAGATCTTGACACACTTAATTCAACATATATGCATCAGTATAGTGTTTTTCATATAGTTCATTTTCATACCTCTTTGAAAATGAACCAAATAGAATTAGATTTAAATGTGTAGATTTCAATTATCCTTGCTAGCTCTGTTCATGCTCTAACTTTTACCAAAGGCCATTCTGCTGCTGCTTACAAATGTAATGAAGAATTTATTCCTCAAAGTAGAAATGAAATTGACTATAAAAAGTCAGAACCCATGCTGTTATTACTCACTATGAACAGCATTGTGCTTATAAGTGGCCAAAGCTGCCTTCTTTCTAATCTGAGAGGATGTTCTGAACCAACAAATGGAAAATAAAGCCATATTCAGCTGCAGCCAAGAAGTTAGGGCACTTGGAATAAAATTGTGCCTCACCAGTTGCCTGACATGCATGGCAGAGGTCGTTGGAAGTAATGCCTGGAAGTCCACTGCTAAAACAATCACAGGGTGAGTTAGAAAGCTTATGCCTTTTGACCATGACCACAACCCTCATCTCTTACAGTGAATTGCAATTGGATATTATTCAAGAGGTAAGTACATTTGCCAGTATAGAAGGAAAAAAAGAAAAAAAAATAATTGAACACTGCATTATTCATTATTCCAGGATAAATGAAAATAGAAGGGACTTAGAGTAGAAAATGATTTTTCAGCAAAACTTGGGTTTCTATATGACCAGGCTGTCAACTACAAAGCATGGGCCTAACACAACAAAAATCCATGTTGCAAATGAGTAAATATTTGATTTCCAAATCATTTTTTTCCACAGCAGAAATAAAACAACTTCTTTTTCCTTGTTATGTTTGTCATTCTGTGCATTGTAGAGAGCCGTGCACAGCCGTGCCGCAAGGATGGCACCGGCATCCGGCTTCTGCCTTCCCGATGGCAGGTGCTCCTTATTTGGCTAAGGCTAGGATCTGGATTGCTTCTGCGCACCTGGACCTAATCTGGCTTGCTTGCGTATGTCTGACCCTATCGGCATTGTCCACGTGGATGGGGTTGATTGCCTAGTGGCTATAAAGGGCGTGGGCTGGCTTTCCCGAGAGAGTGAGTATGAGTGAGAGAGAGAGAGAGAGAGAGAGAGAGAGAGAGAGAGAGAGAGAGAGAGAGTGAGAGTGAGAGTGAGAGTGAGAGAGTGAGAGTGAGAGTGAGAGTGAGAGTGAGAGTGAGAGTGAGAGTGAGAGTGAGAATGAGAGTGTGAGAGTGAGAGTGAGGGAGAAGAAGAAGATGGCTTTCCCCGGGGTCAGAGGATTGTTCAAGGTTCCTGAATAAACTGCTTGGAGAAGAGCCTGGGATTGCATCTTCCTTGCTGGTCGAGGCGGACTTGACAGTGCATTATTTTTAAAGTATTGGGAATAATATTGACCAAAACATTGGGGGTATACAATTATGCTGTCCTATCTCTAAGTTTTGATTGGTTTCATTTTCATTATATAGCACATGGCATTGTGTTGTACTTCCTGGTTTGTTTTATTTGTGTTTGAGAATTTCATACATACATTCAATTAAAAATGAAAATGCCTCCCCCTATTACCCCCTCCATATCCCTCCTAACACATCCCCTTCCAAATTCATATTTTGATAGCCTAGTAAGTTCAGTTATTGCTGCTCATTTGTTCATAGGTATGGGGACATCCACTGGAATATGTAACACCCATCCGTGGCAACATTCTAAAACAATAATTCCACCCTCCAGCAGCTGCTGTCTTAGTTAGGCTTTCTATTGCTGTGAAGAGACACCACAGCAATGGCAACTCTTATAAAAGAAAGTGTTTTATTAGGACTGACTTAGAGTTCGGAGGTCTAGTCCATTATCATTATGGTACGAAGCATGGTGACATGCAGGCAGACATGGTGCTAGAGAGGTAGATGAGAGTTCTACATCTGATTGACAGGCAGCAGTGAGAGAGAGTGACATTGGGCCTGGTTTGAGCATCTGAGACCTTGAAGTCCACCCCAGTGACACACTTCCGCCAACAAGGCCACACTTCCTAATAGTGGCCACTCCCTATGGGCCTATGGGGGCCATTTTCATTTAAACTATGATACCTGACTACAATAGCTCTTCAGTAAAGGGTAGGGCCTGGAGAGTACCACTCTTGTTTGTGCTAGAATTTTGGCTGGCTTGATCTTACAGGTCATATACAAGTAAGCACATCTTGGTGAGTTAATGAGTGTAACAGGCATATCATGTCTAGAAGACAGCATTTTATGGCACCACTCCCCTTTCCCCTGCTCATACGTTAGTTATATCTGCTTCCTCTTCCTCCATGTTTATTGATCCTTGGCAGGGAGAAAAGAGGTTGGCAAAGATGTTTGATATGGGCCTGAGAGCTCAATTTCTTATTCTCAATACTTTGACCTCTCCATCAACTGTTTACCACTGGAAAAATAAGCTTTTCTGATCAAAGTCGAGCAGTCCAGATCTCTGAGTGTGTACTTAAACATTTAGAGGGCAATTTGATATCATGAGCATTTAGCACAGCTATCTTAACAATAGCAGGCTATACTCTAAGGCTTATATTTTCTCCAGCCATGTTGACCAAGACTATAGTAACAGTCATGAAATTCCCTCCCATTTAAAAGGCCTCAAATCCAATCAGAAAGTGATTACTTCTGTGCTACTATTGCACCAGTGAGCACATCTTACCTGGCATAGCACTATGGAAACTTGCCAGCAAGAAGGAGGTCTCCTGGTTGCTTTAAGGTCGGTTTTTCTATATCCTGCAGCCAAAGTGTGTGGCATCGTCAGCAAAATACCATATACCTATGATTATGTCTTTCCTGGCAAAGTGGGGAGTCATGATTGAATCTGAGACAAAAGTATAATTATTCACATATGTAATATGTTTTCTAATAAACAATATAACAATATACACATGTATCAGTGAATCTCTCAACCTTTATCAGAGAAATTTCTTTTTACAGTATATGGTTATTAATATAAATGCCAACATCAGAGAAATTTCTTTTTACAGTATATGGTTATTAATATAAATGCCAACAACTGGTCAACGAACAGAGAGTAAAAAAAGTGGAGTGCTAAGCTCCAAATGGGACATCAATCTCATATTCTCTCCCCTCGCAGCTCAGGTATCATCATAGGAGAGGGGATAGAAAGAATGGAAGAGTCAGATGTAGAGGATGCCTATAACTAAACAGTATTTTCCAGACATGACAGGGATATTATACATGTGAACACACAATGGCTGTGACTGCATGTATAAGAGCATCACAAGATCAAGCCAATCCAAGTCACAACGTGAATGGGGAAGGGACCATGAAGTTCCAAGGTGCTATTGACAATTGATGGCTGCTGGGTGAGGGAGACTCAATTTTCTTCAGGGATGTGGAAGCTATCCGGGCTGTAGTAAACAATGATACACCCATTTGCATACAGTTCACTCAGTGAGCTAAGAAACAGAGCATAGCACGTGAAATAGGGACTGAAGAGTGGTGAGTAGGGAGCTAGGGGAAGAATTGAAGAGGAAGGTGGGTTTCGATCATAGAAAATTGTATGTATCTATATAAGAACATTTTAAACAATAAAAATGGAAAAATACTTCTCTAGTGAAGCTACAAAGTCATTTGTAGTTTTCAGAATCAAAGTGAAAAGCAAAGGACTTTGGCACTTATTGAGGATCTATATGTGCCAACCAGATGTTCACATATTTTCCCTCAATGAACAATCTGTCTTGAAAAGAAATATAATCTCAATTTAACAAATGAGAAAATTATAGTTAAGAAATAGGACAAGATTACCTTACATATGTTGAGCAGTTGAATAATTGGGTGCACTTCATATGTACAAAGTCATTTGAATTTCACAGTACCCATTCCAATATGATAGTTAAAGAAACTTCACTTCAGAGAGTTAAAGAATTTGCAAGGCATCACACATCAAGTGAGAAGTTGAGTTGGAATCCATGTGCCTGTGAGTCTTACATTTTCCCCAATGATAGACTAAAATCCTTTAAATGTGGCTTCTCTTAAAAGCACTGCAGAATTCTCAAGCTTCCTGTCAGGGGAAGAGAGAAGGTTGTTATTTTTAAAGCTGTTGTATTCCCCAGGAAGTCATCTAAAAACTCTTAAGAATTAAATATCTCTGTAATTTAATATCAGAGACACTTCCCTTGGTTCAGCTGTGTTATATTACAGGTCAATAACCAAATCAACTATATTATGAATCATTTTTTTAATTAAAATAGCTCACAATTTGTTGCTTTATCATAGTAAAATAGAAAGAGGAATGAATGATTGCATGAACATATCAAACAAGAGGGTACCAAGCAAGGCTTCTGTCTTACTTAAGGTTTCTATTGCTGTGAAGAGACACCATGACCACAGCAACTCTTATAAAGGAAACATTTAATTGTGGTGTCTCTCTTACTGTTTCAGAGGTTCAATCCATTATCATCATGGCAGGGAGCATGACAGTGTATAAGCTGACATGGTGCTGGAGAAGTAGCTGAGAGTTCTAATCTTGCAGGCAACAGAAAGTCGACTGAGACACTGGGCAGTATTCTGAGCATAGGAAACCTCAAAGTCTGCCCCCACAGTAATACACTTCTTCCAACAAGGCCATACCCACTCCAACAAAGCTACACCTCCTAATAGTGCCCCTCCCTATGAAATTCTGAAGGCCATTATAAAGGTGATGTATCTCTGATTTCCTTCTCAGCCTGTTTGTCAATTGTATATAGGAGGGCTACTGATTTTTTTGAGTTGATCTTGTATCCTGCTATGTTGCTGAAGGTGTTTATAAGCTGTATGAGTTCCTTGGTCTAATTTTTGGGGTCACTCATGTATACTATCATGTCATCTGCAAATAGCGAAAGCTTGACTTCTTCATTTCTAATTTCTATCCCCTTAATCTCCTTATGTTGTCTTATTGCTCTGGCTAGAACTCAAGTACTATATTGAATAAGTATGGGGAGAGCAGACAGCCTTGCCTTGTTCCTGATTATAGTGGAATCGCTTTGAGTTTCTCTCCATTTAATTTGATGTTGGTTGTTGGCTTGCTGTAAATTGCCTTTATTATATTTAGGTATGTTCCCTGTATTCCTGATCTCTTAGGACCTTTATCATGAAGGAGTGTTGGATTTTGTCAAATGCCTTTTCAGCATCTAGTGATATGATCATGTGGTGTTTTTTTTCTTTCAGTTTGTTTATATGGTGTATTGCATTGATGGACTTTCATATGTTGAACCACCCCTGCATCCCTGGGATGAAGCCTACTTGATCATGGTGGATAATTGTTTTGATGTGTTCTTGAAGTCTGTTTGCCAGTATTTTATTGAGTATTTTCGCATCAGTGTTCATGAGGGAGATCGGTCTGTAGTTCTCTTTCTTTGTTGCATCTTTGTTTGGCTTGGGAATCAGGGTAATTGTAGCCTAATAGAGGAGTTTGTTAATGTTCCTTCTGTTTCTATTGTGTGGAACAATTTAAAGAGTATTGGTGATCTACTCTGGTGATCGGATGGCCAAACACCCTAACTGTCGTGCTAGAACTCTCATCAATGACTGATGGAAGCAGATGCAGAGATCCACGGCCATGCCCCAGGTGGAGCTCTGGGAGTCCAATCAGCGAGAAAGAGGAGGGATTGCATGAGCGAGAATTGTTGAGACCGTGATTGGAAAAAGCATAGGGACAAATAGTCAAACTAGTGAAAACGTATGAACTGTGAACCAGTAGCTAAGGAGCCCCCAACTGGATCAGGCCCTCTGGATAAGTGAGACAGTTGATTAATTGAACGGTTTGGGAGGCCCCCAGGCAGTGGGACCAGGACCTGTCCTTAGTGCATGAGCTGGCTGTTTGGAACCTGGGGCCTATGCAGGGACACTTTGCTCAGCCTGGGCGAAGGGAGGAGGGGACTGGACCTGCCTCGATTGAATCTAACAGGCTGAGCTGAATCCCCAGGGGAATCCTTGCCCTGGAGGAGATGGGAATAGGGGGTGGGCTAGGGGTAGGGTGGGAGGGGGGGTTTGGAGGAGGGAGGACAGGGGAATCCATGGTTGATATGTAAAATTAAATTAAATTATAAAATAAATTAAAAAAAAAGAAATTATGGAGGCCAATTATGTTCAAACTACCACAGCTTATTACCTTGTTCTACCCAGCATCAAGTCTTACTCTGAAGGTCACATGATGTCCCCAGAGTGTCTCAAATTGTAGATTTGGGTTCATAGGCATTTAGCCAGGATTCAGTTTAGCAGAGCAAAAACCTACTCTGTCCCATCACTGCTCAAGATGTTTATGTTGCTCTCCAGTCATTGAAAGACTAAGGCCTTCTGACTCATAATGTCCTCTGTATCTTTCTCATGCTTTCCCTTCATTCTTCTATTACAACACACAAGTTGAATGTGGAATGTGGAATTTCCCTTGGCTCACTTGGATAGCTACAGATGCTGTGCAGTGGTTACAAAGTTCCAGATGAGGTAACTAAGTTCAAGGCAGACTACTTTCCACCAGAAACAGCCTGTGGTCTTCACAGGGCTACATGATATCTCAAAGCCTCAGCTTCTCATGGGTAAAATGGAGTTGGTAGAAGTACCTACCTCTGAATCACTGTAGGAATATTAACTAGATGATTTTGAAAGCACAGCAGGTATAGCTCCTGACATGTTGTCTTTTACATAATCAAGTGGAAGGAACAAAATGCCTTTCCATTTGGCTGTTCAGATTATAACTACTTACAAATTAAAATTCAGAAAATCCTTGTTCTCATAGTAAGATGGCATTGTATAGTCTGGATATGAGGGCAGGGATATCTATGGATTGGCCCATCTTCAGGTTTGTATGATTCCTGGTAGGATCTGATATTCTAGGTGTTGACCTATGCCATGTGACCACCTCAAAATGGTTGGCATGAGTGAGAAGATGGGGGAGGATCATAATTAGCGTTATCTAACCCATATAGAGAGTGGAAGAAGGGAATATGATGAAGGAAGGTATGTGTGCTATTGTGAATCTCTAAATGATGAGACTAACACTGGATAATGACTGTAGAACATTATTAATGAGAGAAAAAATGGTTAAAAATCATTCAAATGCTTGTTTTCTTCTATTTCAAATCGAAATATAGAGATAAAAATGGGGAGGGCAACTGAAAGCTTATCCTGATTTTATTTAATAGGAGCAACAAAGGAATAATTAGTGCTGGAGGAGCTGCAGAGGTGGGTCTAAGAAATGCTAGTGAAATGGTCAAAATCAGCTATCTAATTAGGTTAATCAGGGTTTCCTGTAATGCATAATTAGGGCAACCAAGAATTGCTTTTTATGATTCTTTCTACTGTCTTTCATAATTTACTAAAATGCTTCCTTTAAACTTTCTGCGTTTTCTACAGATAAACAGCTTTGAAAAACATTAGTCATTCCTGTTGGAAACATGCAAATGGAAGGACAGAAGTTATTCAAATAAAGGAATATTTTCCTAAGCTTGTTTGTCTCTTTTATATTTGAGTAAGACCTCATGAATCCTCTTGTTTCAGAAACAAATGTGTAAGAGTAACAAAATTCAGGAAGACATTAATTGCCAGTGCCTCCAGTTTTGGTGCAAAACCTTTTGTTTTTTATGTTTCAAGACAGAATTTGTCTGTGTAATAGCTCTGGTTGTCCTGGAACTCACTCTGTAGACAATGCTGGCCTTGAACTCACAGAGATCCACCTGCCTCTACCTTCCAAGTGCTGGGAATAAAGGTACCACCACCTGGCCAAAAGCTTTTTTATTTAAAGTTAAATTTTCTTATTTAAAATTCTTTCAAACAACATATTTTTATCATGTTTTCCCCCTCATCCTATTCCTCACCTATCTGCCTACCCAACTTTGTTCTTGTTCTCTTTCTCTAAGCACACACACACACACACACACACACACACACACACACTCAGAAATGAAAATAAAAACAAACAGAAAACCAGTAAAACAAACAAAAAAATGTCAAAAAAAAAAGCCCCAAAACTTTTAAAAACCATTGAACTTGTTCTGTGTTGACCCATTACTCCTGGACATGGGCCTATCCTGGAGTGTGATTGATATACCCAGTGACACTCCATTAAGAAAACTAATATTCCCTTTGTCCTCAGGTATGAACTACAAATAACTTCCTGGGTAGAGGTGAGAGCCTATGTCCACTCTTCGGCTCAGTGCTGGGACCCAATCTGTATCAAACCTGTCTAGGTCTTAGGTGTATTGCTACATTTCTGTGAGTTCATAATGCATCCATCCCATTGTATCTGGAAGACACAGTGTCCATTGAGTCATCATCCCCTCTGGTTCTCAAATCTTTCTACATCCTCTTCTACATAGATCTCTAAGCCCAGTTTACAAGAGTAGAAGTCTTCTGGATAAGTGAGACAGTTGATTAGCTTGAACTGTTTGGGAGGCCCCCAGGCAGTGGAGCCAGGACCTGTCCTTGGTGCATGAGCTGGCTTTTTGGAGCCTGGGGCCTATGCTGGGACACTTTGCTTAGCCTTGGCGTAGGGAGGAGGGGACTGGACCTGCCTTGGCTGAGTCAACCAGAGGAGACCTTGCCTTGGAGGAGGTGGGAATGGGGGGTAGATTAGGGAAGAGGGCTGGGGGTGTAGGATGGAGGATGGGGGATTCTGTGGCTGATATGTGAAATTAAGTTAATTATAAAATAAAAATATTTAAAAAAAAGAGTAGAAGTAAGTCATTTTGAAATCAAGTTCCAGTTATAATTTTAATCAGGCAGTGTTATCATAGACACATGTAAGCAGACCTTTTTGTTGGGACAGCTAGTTCGCCAATAATGACATGAGACTTATCATTAATTATAAAAGATCAGCCAATAGCTTAGGCTTGTTACTCACCAGCTCTTACAACTTAAATCAAATCATTTTTATTAATGTACCTTTGGTCTCTTGGTTTTATTACCTTTACTCTGTACTGCCCATGCTGCTTCCTCTCTCTCTGGGTGGTGACTCCTGTCTTCTTCTTCCCAGTATCCTGTGTGCTTGAAAATCCTGCCTAGCTATTGGTTGTTCAGCTTTTTATTAAACCAATCAGAATACTATATCTTCACAGTGTACAAAAAGATTATTCCACAACAGTCATGTATGACATATTCAGGAGAGAGGGAAGAAGGGGGGAGGGAAGGAGGGAGACTGAGAAAACTTTTGTCTCTTCCTCTATATTTCTCTTCATAAGAAATTTCTTCTCTATGGCTATGTATAGGCCAAACCATCAAAAATGAGGGATAATCATGAAACTTAGACAGTATAACTATGCCTGTTAAATTGAATGTCATGTATACAAGCAAGTTTAGAAATGTTTATATGAAAAGAAAGAACAAGGAAATACAGGAGGTAATCATGGGGGTCACAGAAAGTTTCCTTTTCTTCTTTTGTTTTCAAATGAAACACATTTTAAGCTACAGATTAAAAGTGCATTATGACAAGACATTGGTAATACCATTAGAAAATAACATGAAATATTACCATCTCAAGTAATAAATTAGGAACATAATTAAGTAACTGACTACTCACTTCTTCAACCTTTCAGCCAAGTGCTATAATCTGGGGTTTAAAATTAATAAGAAAACCATAGTAACAGATATTGAGGAATACTTCCAAAGAAACCTTGCTTCATTTCATTGTAATCTTAAAATGCAGATATTTGAGTGGGCAGTGAATCAGATAAGTACTCTGAAACACGACTTTAATTTATTACCAACCAGAATTAAATAAGCTCTGAAGGAGTACATTACAAGAAATTGAAAGCTGGAACCAATTAGAGATGTTCCTAGCCCAAGGTTACCCAATTCCCCTAGAGGACCTATAAACCATCAGCTGACACTCTGTTCCACAATGTGTCAAATCAAAATGAAAATATAACTGGATATCATGGAACACATTTGGAAAAATGCTTTATGAAAACACACCTCACTGACAGGCCAAATCCATTATTAAGCAAAACTCTATTTGTATCTTTCAACAACAGCTTGTCTCATATTTACGGATTTTGTCCTGAGTCCAAACAAAAAGCTATCACTATGAGTGTAGCTCAAGAAAGGCCCTTCTCCTAGGATAATAAGTACCCTGCTTCCTTAATGTCTGATCTTACTCCATTTTAAGAACCTCATTTATATATAATTGTTGTTGACAGATATAGATAGTATAAAGATACATGTAAAGATTTTATATACACATGTATATATAAATATGTTTGTACACAAATGTTTGCATGATAGCAAGAGAGAAAATATATGTGGTGTGTGTGTGTGCGCGCGTGCACGCGCACACGAAAAAGAGAGATGGAGAGACAGAGAAAGAGAGAGAGAGAGAGAGAGAGAGAGAGAGAGAGAGAGAGAGAGAGAGAGAGAGCACATTTTTGCTTAGTTTTTTTCCACCCTAATCTACTTCCTTTACATGTTTCTCTTAGTAGTTCTTTATCAGCAAATCTGTTGACCCAAACCCTCCAAATAAGGCTGTTCACTTCTGAAATTTGATTTCAAACACATTTAAAACTAAATTTGGTTCCATATAGATAGTTAACAGTCAAAAAGTATTTGTAAATGTCAGTTACTGTGTGACTACATTACCTGGCTCCTTTTCCTCCCTCATCTTGCACTCAGTAGATGAATGCTTAAACAAGGAAGGTCTGGATTTAGAGATTATTGTTATCCTTATCATCTAACACCACCCTTTCTCCAAGACCAATAAGCTATGGGTTGTTGGTTGAAGCCATAAAATCTGAGGGGCAATGAAGATGCACCTCCCCACTTCTGTCCTACAATAATGCAGATAATCAAAGAGCTGCTCATCTTTGGAGGGATGTCATTCTGATAGTCATGAGAAGTTGACGGCTATCCCATAAAACCTACTTTCCCCCCTTCCTCTCTCTAATATTTAGCTGTCCCTGAGAATATTTTTCATTGCTTTCCTCCTACACCCATACTAAATCAGTATTAGGCTACTGAATAGCAAGCTAACTCTCGGAAATAAAGATGGGACATTCTCCCAGTTCAGGCAGTTTATCACCAGAGATTAAAACAAATGTGAGTCTGAGATCTCTATTGTATCCCTTGCAAATGATCCTATTTCTCTTCTTTAAGGAAGATATATACATATCAGATTCCACCAAATGAATTAACAAATTCATCTAAAAGGACAAGGACACTTACATTATTCAAAAGCATGTGATATATCTAAATTAATCTAATGGCACATTTTTCTTTAAATTTTTGCATTTGCCCATGTCTTCCTAATGAAGTTTCAGGACGTCCATGATTTAAAGAATGAAACAATTCTCTCACTGCTCTGATTATCATACTTCCCATTAATAAGTGATTATTCCCAAGTTGGGCCAAGAAAGTGTAAAGACAATCGCTCTTCACAAACACATTCTTGTTTAGGATAGAGATATTCTTTTAATGAGAAAAGGCTCATTAGATTTCCATTACTCAAACTTCTGTCAAATGAGCAACATCTTAACAAAATAACAAAACTCAGTCATTGTTTCTAAGGGGATTAAATGTTCAGGGAATGTTCATATTTGATCATCTCTTCTGGGATCTTGCAGGCATTAACTGAATCTCAGTTACAAGGCTATAAACACAGTTGATATGACACAATTAACTATTGGCAATGGGGATAGGAAATACAATAAATTGATATTGAATGCTGTAGAATGTTGAATAATCTCAATATGTGTCCTGCTTGTTCACCTTGCTACAACAAAGTACTGTAGACTGGGCATCTATGATGCTTAATGTTAACTGTCAACTTGGCACAATCGAGAATCACCTGAGAAGACAATCTCAATAAAAAGTTGTCTAGACTGGGTTGGCCTATGGGCATGTCTATGAGAAATTATATTGATTACCTTAATGATGTGGGAAGATGCTTCCCATTGTGGTTCACCATGCTCTGGGCAGAGGATTCTGGATTGTTTAATAGTGGAGAACACAAGGTGAACACCAACATGCATGGATTCATACATTGCTCTCTACTGCTGCCCGTGGATGGAATATAACTACTTATTTCAAGGTCTTGCCACATTGAATTCCCTGCAATGATGGGCTGTAACCTGCAACTGTGAACCAAATAAACCCTTCCTCCCTTAACTTTCATTTGTCAGGATATTTTGTCACAGCAACGGCAATCAAAACTATCAGCATCTATAACAAGAAACATAAATGTTTGCTTATGACACTGGAGACTGGAAACTCCAAGAATGATGCTCTACCACCTGGAAAGAGGACTCTTCCTCCTTTATCCTCACATAATGTTGAGGAATTTAATAAGCGGTTATTTATCTTGTGTTTCTGCTTGTAAAAATGTTAATCCCATATCGTGAGACTTCCACCTCGAAACCAAATTTCCAATCAATGTAACATACTGGGATTAGGATTTCAACACAACTTGGGGGGAATCACTAGCATTTAGTCTATTACACTACTCTCAAGGAGTATTTTTTTTGGCATTTTTTTCTACAGGTAGTGAATTTTCTTTTTGATATCATGTAAATGCTAGCTACATGCTATTTCAACAGTGGAGTAGAATTCACTGCAAGAACTGTCATATACAAAGGCCACTGACTTTTTACTCCATAACTACATCCAATTAGATGCTATATCCTAAGGGTCTGGTTTTGCTGACACAGGACACAAAAGAGATAGGTTTTGTTTGTTTGTTTGATTGATCTTTTAAAATTATTTTTCTTTTATATTCCTTGCTGTGGTTTGACTATGTTCCTCAAACTCCCTGCATTGGTGAGTCACATGGCCAGCTAGGATCTTAATCCCCAATACAAAAAGAGGTGAAAGGTACAATTTTTAAGCAGTAGTTGGGTGGTGGTTTGATGCTTCTTTCAGAGGAGTGGGAGTTCTTAAATTGGATGAGTTTAGCTTCCATTCTCCCAAACTCTCTTGCTCTCATCTTCACTTTTGTACTTCTAGCTCTGGAAATGGGATGGTACGGCAAGAGCACACTCAACAGGTGCCAGGTCATGCTCTCAGACCAGCTAGTCTACAGTACTGGGACCAAATAAATTCCTGCTCTTTACAAACTATCTACATCTCAGGTATTCTTCTCCAGCAGCAGAAAGGGGTCTAAGGACATTTTACATTAAATTTTGCAATTCTACCACTTTTCTAATGTATTACCTACTAGCTAACACTAATAAAAGCTTAGCCCTAAAAGGCAATCTGTACCCGAAGGATGAGTGCCATGCTAAAATTATATTAAATATCTTAAAATTAATATTAAATTTAGTAAAATACAGTAGACATAGCTAAGGTGTGCTGAAGCTTTGGAATATATCAGCAAATGAAGACACTTTAGTCTAAGCAAAATGCCAGGTAATCTCAATGCTGCAGCAAAATGTCCAAAACCAACTCAGTTCAACGCAGGAAGCTCAAAAGTTACTATGTGGTCCTCTGAGTTCAGACAAAGGAAAAGCTGAGTTCTGCTGTCTACAGAAGTGAGGATTGAACTCTTGTTCTATTTTCTGTATCTCACTACCAAGAGGGAAGGGCGTGAAACAAAGATGGAGAACATAAAGTGAGTTTTCGAAATTTACATGGAGTTGGATCGTTTCATGTGAAAAACATTTAACATATGATGAGATCATTAGAATTCCTGCTTTATAAGGAATTCCTGCTTTACAAGCCACTGTGGTGTTTCATGCTAGCAATTCTAGCAATTGGGAGGCAGAGGCAGGAAGACCGCCAAAATTTTGAGGCTATTGTGTGATATAGAGTGAGACTCTATTGAAAAGAAGAAAGGAAGAAAGATACGAAGGAAGGAGGGGAGAAAAGAAATGTTTCCTCTCCCTCTCCTTAGTATTTGGCACCTAGTAGGTACTCAACAAATGTTGATGAAATGAACAGCCTCAGAAGAAATTCTAGTGTACACTTAATAGTGGGAGTGTCCACAATACAATTAATCAACAGAATTGCAAGGAATGTACTAATATCTCATGTCTTCTTGCAGAGCTTCTAATATTCTATCCTTTCTTCTCCTGGAGGGGTTTCTGTCAAGGCTAGAAGAAAGTCATCCCATTTTCACACCAATAGCTGTCCATCAGCCTTGTATTACTTTTCTGCAAAATAGTACAAGCAAGCACTAGTATTCTGAGTATTCTGGGCAGCAGCAAGATGGGAGGTTACAGGTACTCACTGCCTGTGTACATTGTGGCATCATGCTAATCTTAGGGCTTGGGAATTTACCTTCTCCTTGGGCCCTCCTCGTACGAACTATTCATGAGGATGGATGGTTGCTCTGTGTTTGGTTCCTTCTTTTATCATGTGTAATCAGAGAGAATGGGGACTAACAATGTGTGTTGGTCAGGCTTAAACTTTCAAATTTAGTTTGAAGATCTTCATATGGGAGCAGCATTTAATGCAAAGATTTACTAAATCTGTATAAAATATAAAAACTGAGTAAGTGATTACTAATGACATGATTTTACATATTTTTTCAAAGCTGAACTAGAGCAAATAGCTTCCATTTTAAACAGTAAATGCATTTTTCAGTATGCAGTATACCTCGATAATCCATTTGAAATTTTTAGAATAATACAGATCTGTCTACATTTGCCAAATGAAAGACGTAGTTACAATATAAGTGAAGAAAAAGCAAGCACTGCATTTCAGAATAACATGGACAAACCATTAAATCAGAATTCATTTTGAACAAGTCACTGCTGGTCAGTGGGCTGAGTGTGATTACTAGTTCAGGGAATCCATTATAAAACAGATAAATTAATCATTACCCTGGAAAGTTGATACATTCAGGTGGATTCATTTATCTACTGAAGAGCAAATAGAGTCAAGTTTGGTAAAGAGTTAGTATATCTGGGGGCAAGATTTTCTTCAAGGAACACCACTGAGAGCTCATTAGGTTAAAAATTAAAACATGGAGTATGCTTCAAACAATTATTCAGAATGTCATGGGTGAAGTGTGTGTCTATTTAGCTCTAATGTTTCCCAGTTCATGCCCTTACTAGCTCTTGGTCAACATGAAACAACCACATTCCTTTTGCACTCAGAACTTCAAAGCAGTGAGGCTCCCTGCAGGTTTACACACATGGCTGGTTATTGCTGGCTTCCCAGGTTGGGTAGCACCTCCCCTACAGTTCTGACAACCAGATACTCATCCATCATTGCTGGCTCCTGTGCTAGGTAGATTTCACTTGATGATGAATGGTACTAGGTTCCTCTGCAGGATATCACCACAATCAATGCAGAAAGGCAGTAGGGGACTGCGACGGATTTGAGCCTGTCTCCATAAACTCCAGCTAGCCTTGAAAGTCCTATTTGTTCTGGCTTCAGTCATTTGACATCCATCCTTCTCAGCATCCTGTGAACTTCTGTCTCCACCACCAGAGCCAGAGGGAACAACCTTGCATAATAGTTTAGCCTCATCCCACAACTGTGTAAGTCTAAGAATCTCAGGAAATGCCTCAGTATACCAGTGAATATTTTAAAAGTTGGTGTACTGCATCGTTCTGGGTGTGCGCCATCTTGACACAAGCTTGAGTCATCAGAGAGGAAGGAGCGTCAGCTGAGGAACTGCCTCCATGAGATCCAGCTGTAAGGCATTTTCTCAATTAGTGATCAATTGGGGAGGGTCCAGCCCATGGTGGGTGGTGTCATCATTGGGCTGCTGGTCCTGGGTTCGATAAGAAAAAAGACTGAGCAAGCCAGGGGAAGCAAGCCAGTAAGCAGCACCCCTCCATGACCTCCTCCAGGCATTAGCTCCTGCCTCTGGGATCCTGCCCTTCTTGTGTTCCTGTTCTGACTTCCTTCAATGATGAACAGCAACCCTGAAGTGTAAGCCAAATAAACCCTTTCCTCCCCAACTTGCCTTTTGGTCATGGTGTTTTGTTGCAGCAATAGAAATCCTAACTAAGACAGTTGAGTTTCCCTGATCAACTCTGTATTGAAACACAGAGTATCAGAGTGGTGAAAAAAAAGTGTAAATGCATTCAGAACAGTATCCTTCATTCAAATACACACACACACACACACACACACACACACACACACACACACACACACAGAGAGAGAGAGAGAGAGAGAGAGAGAGAGAGAGAGAGAGAGAGAGAGAGAGAGAGAATAATGTGTTTAAAGTAGCTCCCATTGAGGCAAGTAAATCTCTGAGAGTTAGAAGCCAGCCTGGTTTACAGAGCAAATTCCAGGACAGCCAAGGCTACAGAGAGAAACCCTGTCTCAAAACAAACAAACAAGCAATAAAAGTGGCTCCCATCACTGCAGTTTTCCTATACTAGTCAATGAAATGCCTCATCTGTCCTATTTAAGAACTATAGGATTGTGCCAAGGATAAATCAATTTTCTGATAAATTCTGAGAGGTTTGTTATCTTTTTATAACTTTATACTTAGGAAGTTATTGC
The DNA here is from genome assembly GCF_949786415.1 of Peromyscus eremicus. Lineage (NCBI taxonomy): Eukaryota > Metazoa > Chordata > Mammalia > Rodentia > Cricetidae > Peromyscus > Peromyscus eremicus. The sequence goes on from NC_081436.1 coordinate 46,763,396, forward strand.
TCACATCTGAAATAAAATGTTAATAGTTGAGAATCCACTGTATGTTTTTACCTGACATTTCAAATATACACAGTGCTATCAGATGTTATCTAGGTGACACCGTCATTCTTAGTACTGATATTCAACATTTAAAGTTTTGCTTTGTGTACAAGGTTTGATGCATATTTTTACTTATGTACTGAGTTTTTCATCTCAAAAAGAAATTCTAGAGTCAGAAAAGAATAAGTGGATAGGGTCTGATTTAGTAGTGACTCTGCTCGTTGTTGTGACAAAATTCCCTACAAAAACAGCTTAAGGCAGTAAGGGCTTCTTTTGGCTCACCACGTGGGAAGGGACACAGCACATTGTGGATGTGAAGGCTCAGAAGGGACACAGCACATCGTGGATGTGAAGGCTTGGTAGCTAGCATAAGCACGAGCTGACTCTTTGTATTGCATCTGGAATCCAGAAGCAGGAGAGAGGAGTGCTGGAGCTCCACTTACTCTCTCATCTTTGTTCAGGCTGGGAAGCCTAGCCGTTAGAACAATCCTGCCCATACTCAGGGTGGATTCTCCCAATTTAGTTAAACCTTTCTGGAAATGCCTTCACAAACCTGCCTGGTGGCGTGTTTCTGTTGTGATTCTAAATCTAATCTAGTGACAGTGACAATGAACAAAAACCACCACAGTAGGCAGATATGGAAGACACGGACATTTCTGGGACCCACCTTATCACATTTGTGCTTTGTAATTGAAGGGGATTCTATCCAACTCTCTGTGGTTGGCATTATTATTCTTATTGTAAAATTGGGGAAATGGAGATTTGATGAGATTAAATCCAATACCTTATCCTGAACGAAGCCAGCAGCTGTCTGTTGCTTCTCCAGGGCAGGGGAAGGTAGCAGTTTTGAAGGCTGAGTAGCCATAGTTCTAGCTTTTTATCCTTCTCTATCACGGCCTAGCTTTATTCTACTTCTGTATTGAAAGGGAAGCCTCCTTCTACCTTGAAGAAAGTCCTGGAGGACTTTCTTAACCAAAAGTTTAGCTAGACATTGTTGCTGATGTTGGCCATACTGTGACTTTCTGTCCTATTTTTGGTAACCAGATCTTACTGTGTTTATTTTATATCACACCTTGACCCTACTCTCAAGATTAATTGAAAACCTGTCTCAGTATTCGTTCGATAAAGCATTGAGAGCCCAAATGGGCCAGACATAATATTAAACATTAAGGTTAATGAATAATACATGGAATCTGTCCACAATGAGGTGATATTTCTAGTACAAGAGATAGTCATGTGAAATAAAATTGCAGCAAGATACAATACTACTATAATTTGAGAATGTACAAGGACAGTGGGGACCAAGTCTCCTGGGAGAAAAAGTAAGAAAGGCTTCATAAAAGCAGCACACCATTGCAGTTAAGACTTGAAGGACAAGGAAGAATTTCAAAGGTGAACGTCTTGTAAGAGAAGTAAGGACATGTGCAAAAAGATCATGGAGTAAAGCAGATGTGTGTGTTGGAAGTATAGCAATGTGGTGTATTGGAATATAGAGAATGGGAGTGAAAATAGACAATGCCACAAACATTCTTGGATCATTTTGGAGAGTTTAGACTTTTATCAGGAGGGCAATGGAAGTTATTATAATATTTAAATAGGGGAAAAGCATGCCTCAAATATGTCAGTCTGACACCCATGTGTGAAGAGCTAATTTCGAATGAGTCAAAATTGATTCAGAGTGGCTCATGTCGGCCCTACACTAATCTTCCCAGTGCAAGTACCCTGAGCTAGCCCAGAACATCAGGATTCCATTTCCCTGCCTGCATGCTTCCTAGAGCCTTCCATCTAACATACCTGTATGACATCAATGTGTTGATCTACTAAATTCCTTACTTTACATACTCTGTCAAATCCGTGGTTGCAGTTTTTCTTCTTTTGTAAAATGCTATATATTATATGTGTAGGATCTCTGTTACTGCCTTTTTCTTTTCTTTTTGGATATCTTTTTAATTTCTTAATACCAACCAATCTTTATTTGGCCCAATAGAGACTCTCCAAGCCCAAGCAAGTTATGTTAGTTAGAATCAGACAAATGTTTTTCTCCACTAATTTTGGATTCTTAGTGGCAAATTAAGAGTAACTTTGGCTAATTACACTTATATTTGTATATAGAGACTATATATATTTATATATTTCACATATATGCAATTTTATACACACATATATATCTATATATACACACATATATCTACACACATATGTTTATATATGTATGTATGAAATTGTACATATCTAACATTATAAACATAAAATTGTATGTATATACATATGTGGAATTTTATGTGCATATGCATACACACACACACACACACACGCATGCACGCACGCACGCACGCACGCACGCACGCGCGCGCGCATATAATACTAAAGCAGTTGAAGTCCTTCATTAGAATTTGAGTTGGACTAGAGAGAGGATTCCTGAATCAATGTTGCATATCATAGTGCTTCAAATGAGAGAGAGGAGTCCTTTCTAGGCCGAAGAGAGCCATACATATATAGTGGGTAGTTGTAGTTCTCAATAGTATTGGCCTTCTTATTTTGATAATTGATGTGGTCATTGAGAACAAAAAAAATCATATCCAACTGAAGTTTATTTTTGAATCCCATATATTAGTTATATTGTTAATTCCTTCTAGTTAAAGAAAAGCTTTAGTGAGTTGCCACCCTGTTTCTTCAAGTTCTTCCTTAAGAAT